>NC_133651.1:212048310-212414069 GCF_009905375.1 Apium graveolens | reverse complement strand
CTTGGTGCTTCCCGGTGAATGGAATACCTTGAACTATGCTTTCATCCAAAATCTTGTCTTTAAGGTTCTTGAACATTCGCGAACCCAAATCCTGTAGGAATACCTCATTATCCCCTTATTGTCTCTCTCAGTATGGATCTCTTCTCCTCATTGACTCTCTGCCCTCATTCATCATTCTTTCTTGGCACAATCTAATCTTTTCTAATAACTCTGGCTGCATTGATATCTCAACAGCTTTTCAGTTCCGGTTCCGGTTACCTTACTTCTATTTCCATTCTTGTCGAAATCCCTGATTAATTCCTCCGAAGTCATTATCATTCTGAGCCTTTCCTTGCCTACTGTGAGGCGTCAGCACCAGCATTGTGCTTGCCCCGGATGATAGAGAATCTCACAATCATAGTCCTTGATTATTTCTAACCATCTCCTCTGGCGCATGTTGAGCTCTTTCTGCGTAAATATGTACTTGAGGCTCTTATGGTCTGTGAAAATCTCGCACTTCTCTCCATACAAGTAGTGCCTCCAAATTTTTAAGGCAAAAACTATTGCCGCGAGCTCAAGGTCATGAGTAGGATATCTAATCTCGTATTCCTTCAGTTGTCTTGATGCATACGCAATCACTTTACCGTGCTGCATAAGCACACCACACCCTAATCCTTTGTGCGACGCGTCACTATAAATCACAAAATCTCCTTTTCCGTCTGGCAATGCCAACACCGGGGGCCGTTACCAACCTTTTCTTTAATTCCTGAAAATTGGTTCTCGCATTTCTCCGTCCATTCAAACTTCTCTGTCTTACAAGTAAGTCGTGTCAAAGGGGCTGCAATCTTCGCAAAGGTCCCGTACAAATCTACGATAGTAGCCAGCCAATCCTATGAAACTCCTTACCTTTGTGGGTGTGGTTGGCCTTTCCCAATTTGAGACCGCCTCTATCTTGGAGGGGTCGACCAATACTCCTTCTTTGTTGATCGCATGTCCTAAAAACTGTACTTCATTCCGCCAGAATTCACACTTCGAGAACTTGGCATATAACTGTTCCTCTCTGAGTATTCCTAGAGCTATCCTCAAATGCTCTGCATGTTCTGCCTCAGTCCTTGAGTAGATCAAAATATCATCGATAAAAACTATCACACACTTGTCCAAGTACTTCTTAAATACTCTATTCATTAAATCCATGAAAGCCGCTGGGGCGTTGGTTAATCCAAAGGACATTACCAAGAACTCATAATGCCCATACCTGGTACGGAACGTTGTCTTGGGAATATCTTCGGGTTTAATCTTTAGTTGGTGATATCCAGTTCTCAGGTCAATCTTGGAAAAATAAACAGCATCCTTTAGCTGGTCGAACAGATCGTCTATTCTAGGTAACGGGTACCTGTTCTTTATGGTTAGCTTGTTCAACTCTCGATAGTCGATGCACAGCCTCATGCTCCCATCTTTCTTCTTAACAAATAAAACTGGTGCTCCCCACGGAGACACACTGGGTCTTATCATACCCTTATCCAAGAGTTCCTGCAATTGGGTAGCTAATTCCTTCATTTCTAACGGGGCTAACCGGTAAGGTGTTTTGAAACTGGCGCCGTCCCTGGGGCCAACTCAATAGCAAATTCAATCACTCTATCGGGTGGTAATCCCGGAAGGTCTTGTGGAAATACATCTTCAAATTCGTTGACTACCGGAATATCTTGTAAGTTGGGCACCTCCTTTTGCGTGTCTACCACATAGGCTAGGTAAGCCTCGTTTCCTTTTCGTAGCATCCTTCTGGCCTGGGCCATAGTCAAAAATTTCTGCGTCTGCCTCTTTCCCCTAAATATGACTTCTTTCTTTCCTGGGATATTTAACTTAACTTTCTTCCCTTACAGTCTATCTGAGCATCATTGCTAGATAGCCAGTCCATTCCCAAAATTATATCAAATTCCCCTAACTTAAAAGGAATCAGATCAACACTGAAAGATTGTTCCCCTATGCCTAACTCACAGGCGGGGTGAATCAGATTAACAAGAATAACTTCATGGTTGGCTATTTCTACTTGGAAGGGCTCTATCAAGGGTTCAGCTTTAAGTCTTAATTTACGCGCAAGGTCCCTTGATATAAAAGATTTAGTTACTCCTGAATCAAATAAAACGTTTGCACTGACTGAATATAGAGAAAGGGTACCTGCTATCACATCTGAATCTTTCATAGCATCCTGGACTGTCATGTTGAAAGTCCTTGCAGTAGGTGGCTTATTAGAAGCAGCCCTGCTTGCTCCCGAAGCTGCTGGTTTGTTCATTGGGCATTCCCTCTTCCAATGACCCGGGCGTCCACACTGATGACAAGTGGTGGTTGGGCGGGTAATGGGGGTTGGCGAAGTGCACTTGTCCGAATAGTGACCCTCTCGACCACACTTGAAGCAGATTACCCGGCTTTCCTTTACACTCCCCAGAATGCATCCTTCCACAAGTGTTACAGGTTGGCAATGGGGGTCGAGACTGGTTGGAATAGGACATTCTTGACTTCTGGTCACTCTGGCTCACATTTACACTCATTGGCCGCTTAAACCCAATGTCCTTTCCCGGTAGGGACACTGCTCCCCTATTAACTCTAGTTGGGAAGTTCCTTCCTGCGGAACCTCCACTCATGCTCATACTTTTCCTCTTTATTCCCTTCTTCTCTCTTTCCTTCTGCATCTGTTCATTTCCGGCTTCTACAATTATTGCCTTTTGCACCAGAGTGGCATAATCAGTAAGCTCAAGGATTGCCACCCTATTCTGAATCCACGGTTTCAGTCCCTGCTGAAACCTCCTAGCTTTCTTTTCCTCGGTGCTCACAAACTCCGGCACAAACCTTGATAACTCAGTAAATTTTGCTTCGTACTCTGCTACAGATAAGTTATTCTGCTTTAGCTCCAAGAACTTGAGCTCCATCTGGTTTTCCATAAACCTCGGGAAATATTTCCCAGAAACAATTGACTGAATCTTTCCCAGGTTATAATAGCATCTGTCTCCATGTTTTTCTTGGCCTCCCACCAGTAGTTAGCCTCTCCTTTCAGAAGGTAGGTAGCAAATACAGTCTCTTGTGCCTCATCGATACTCAGAATCTCAAAGGATTTCTCCATTTCCTTTAACCATGCCCTTGCCTCAACTGGGTCGGCTGATCCGTGGAACTCAGGGGGCTTAAGGGACTTAAAAGCCCTGAAAGAGTTTGCCACAACATTGTTATTTCCTTGAGGGGGTGGGTTGGGTTGACGTTCCAAGTTCTGTCTTAGTAGTTGCATGAACTGGCCCATGGGATCCATGCCTGGGTTTGGTATTAGTTGCTCAACCTCAGTTTCTCCTTCCTCAGCCTCTATCTCAAATCCCTGAACATCATATATTTCCTCTTCCTCTTCATACAGCGAGTCATCCTGTTCAACATAATCCTCGTCTTCCTCTTCACTGTGTTCCTGGTTCCTATCATCCTGGTTATGGCTTCCCTGGTCCTCAGATCCAGGGTTCGCTCTAGTTCCAATCTTTCTTGGCGGCATGATACTGATAAAAAAAAATTATTGGGAAATTCAATGTTAGGTCACAATCATACTCAACATTGTGCCTTGCACAACTCTATAATGGGGAGAATGTATCTCGCAATTCTAATGTTTTATGACAGTTCTAATAAGAAGTGCAGTAATAATAATGATAAAAATAGTGATCTCGTCACTAAGGAACTGAACTGAAAGGAAACAAATATATACATAATGCGAGAAATACATAGTTTGATCTGGTTAAAAGTACAACAGTGCTACAGCCATCTGTCCCAAAAGTGATACACACTAGTCTATCCGTCTAGTCAGAAAAGGGATGCTATATACAAGTCAACTATCCCAGAAAATTGGCTCTTACTAAGGCCTCGACTAACTAGACAACTAGACTATCTCATCATCAGTCCTAAATCACACACCGGAGCGGGTCAGCTCCCATACCCTTTCCATCGCACGACGGAAGATATAGTCGGCCTGCCGCCTGGAGATCCTACCATGCCTGTCCCCCTGGAGCGATCTGAGTCTCGCTCGGGACGTGAGCTCTATCCCCGTCAGCTCCCTCCTCAAGGATCGGGGTATAGCTGCCCTAGTCTCATAAGCTCGGGTACGCCTACCCGCCCTCTCCGCATCCAACTCCCTCCTGGCCTCATCCAACCGGGCCTCAGCAACAGCCATTCGGGTCCTCAGCACATCCTGAGCATAGCCGTGGGCTAACAAAGACTGCCTATGGGCAGGGTCGAGAGGTGGTGAATCCGGAGCCGCTGGGGGTGCCTCCTCGGTCTGCCTAGGCTCGGAAGTATGGGTCTTTGAGCTGTCATCATAGGGGATCCAAGATAGGGGTGGAGGGGTAGGAGCTCTTACCACCGGGAGTGTGGGTAAAGGGGTACCAGTGTATACTACCATAGGTCCGACACGCTCCTCAGCTACTGGGACCTCATCCGGGTCCTCCTCATCTGAAATAGCAATGACCTCTGTCTCTGACTCCTCTGAGGGGTCCTCCTCGTCCTCCTCCATCTCAGGCTCCTCCTGATCCTCGACATCTAGCAATGCCTCATCATGCTCACGCTCGAACATCTCAGGGTCCTCTATCTCATGCGCCTACACATTAAACGAGCTAAGTTATTATCATGATACTTATAAGGGTTCCCGTAAGAGTTTTAACTGTCAGCGCTACTTTAAGTAGTCCGACCATGAACTTGGCAAGAGTTCTTATTATCTTTGTGAGTTTATTATTATATCGTCGCATCATCTCTGAGGTTTATAACGCTTAGCTCTGATACCATTTCTGTAACACCCCCAGATCCGGGGTCAGGGATCCGGGTCGTCACGGTCTTTCTTTCCACAATATCACTTCACTTAATTAACAATAAATAACCTCATGCTGTGACCCCACACTAACACACACCACAACCCGTTATAGTCTCAGAGATGAAATTGAAATAAGTACAAGTCTTTGAATCCACAATTTAAAAGTTATTACAACCCAAAAATGATTACTTGATAAGTTTACAATTAATTGCCATTATCTGTCACAAGTTATAATTATACATAATTGATTCCCAAAAGTAGAAGGTCTGATCTACAAATAGATCTACCTCTGCAGCTATAGCAGCTATGATCTCAACGGGAAGGCGCAGGGCGCTTCCCACGCTCTTGCGCTGGGTCTGCTTGAGTCTGGCCATCTTTCCTAACTGTTGTTGTGTGATGAAGAAATAAAGCAAGAGTGAGCATTACAGCTCGCAAGATAATATATAGTGTAAACAATAACGCAAGCATCTAAATGGATAACTTGCCGAAAACCTTTATCAGGTGAAAGATAATTACTTACTGGATATAAGCAAAAACAAGGGATGAAGTTATCAAATACTTCACTATACTTATATCATTTATAAAGCTACTTGAACTACCACTGTTCAAAGTATTATAGGTTTAAAAAGGTCATCCCATAGATCAGACCACAAGTTAAGACTTGAATAGATTCAATCTTTGAAATATTATTGAATGAAATAAAGTTACGAGATACTTTATTTAGTCCGATATATATATCCACATATATATCTCTTAAACATTTCCTGGAACCTCTGTTATATAAAGTATGAACAGAGTTTGTAACATCCAATGAATTTTGGAAAGGAAAAGAATTTTGGCATAAACCCGATATCTTGCTGATCAGGCAAAGATACCAATAAGTAACCTTTTCTACTAGTAGATGGATGAATCCCCCACCGGTCATCACCCTGGCCACATAAGGACCTTGTGCTGGACCGCCACCCGGCCTCTTACGCGTTGATGGACTGCCACCCAGCCACTTACACTTTGATAGACCGTACCCCGGCCTGTCGCTTATGCCGACTCAATTAGATGGACTTACTTCCCAAACGTTGGGCAAGTAATCAAATTGTTTTCTCAAAACAGCAACCACGTTGCGAATGTAAAATACACCACAGAGCCGGATCCCCCAGGTTTTGAGCGAGTATTTAAATCCCCTTTGAAAGGAAGATCTTAAATATAAAAATGAGTTTTGGGATCCGCCCTAACTTTTAGAAATCATTTTGAAGACTCGAAAACATTTTTAAGAATGTTTGGAGTACTGCTGATTTATTAAAATAAATCTGTTTCGATATATTAGAAATATCTGAATATTATTATTTAAATAATATTCTCATAAAGATAATCCTTATAAAAATAATCGAAGTAGAAGTTTTAAAACTCATACTTGAAATGGATATTAAATAACCAAAGATATACTTATATAAAAGTACTATCTTTATTTGAATAATCGAAAATAAGTTTGATTATCGAAACATTATTCTTTAATAAAATAAAGAATATTATTAAATATAAGCGGAGCCATAATACCTCGAATGAATATTATAAATAATATTCATTAAATAAAATAAACGGAGTCATACATCCTCAAATGAATATCCAATTAATAATCATTAAATAGAATAAACAGAGTCATAAGTCCTCGAATGAATATTCAAATAATATTCATTAAATAAAATAAAGTTATCGAATAAACCTTATTCGATCAATAGTTTTGAAAACTACATCCATATATATATAAATATATAAATATATATATATATATATAATATACTCGGGAACATCGACTCCCGGTTTAGAAATATGTTCACCTTTTGATCCCCTATACTAAGGGTAAACTCAAATACCGCTTATCTCTAGCATAGGTATTATGCAACTGAATCAACAGATATATGTATCAAGATTATGAACCAAGTATGCATATATACCATATCACATGCTACAATATATCGCAAGAATTTGCTAATAACAAATATGCATTTATCACAAGACAATGCATATACATATATACATCAGAACAACAGTATAGCGGGTAGAAAACTTGCCTGAGCGACTGAGGGTTATAAATGGCTTGGGACGAGTCTGGTAACCTATAAACAACATATAAGTTGGAATTAAACCAAAGTCACTTGTAAATCTATACTTTAACCAATTTAGACTCTAACGCTCGCTTTGCGCTTACTGATTCTCTTAAGTCACTCGAGTACCCTCGGCTCCACCATTTTTAATAATTTAACCATTACGAGTTTTAAGGCGATTCTTTCGCGAGTGTCTTACCAACTGCCTAACACACTTTACATAAATGTTTCATACTCCAATTAGCCCTTTTAGGTCTTTAACCTATGTTTCAAAGTAAGGCGAGGGGTAATGATTCGTTCGCGAAATGTCGTTACTTAAAACGGCCGTTTCTCCTAAACCGTACATCGGAATCAAACGAACTACATATCAAAACGAAGCTCGTAACATGAAATATCTAAACATGGCAATGGTCAAAACCTAGCAGGGAGTTCTCGGGTCCTAATGTTATAAAAAAAGCAGTCTAAAGTAAATCGGACATTATGACGGCTATGTTTACGCGATTTCCCAATTTTATACCATTCCAATTCAACCACCAATAAATCCCAATTCATTCATAAAACCAACATCTATCCACACTACATCATAACAGCCCCAATTAACTCAACATTAACAATTTATACTTATTCTTAAACTTGAATTTAAACTATACTTAAGTCCTTTAACCAATCCATAAGATTTCAACATTCAATTCACTACCATTCCAACCCAAACTCTAAACCAACAAGCATCAAGCTACTCGTTTACCATAACAATCAAAATCATCCTAATATACAAAGTAAAGCTAGTGTTTGGAGATGTTATACCTTCCTTGAAGTGATGTGAGTAGCTAGGAAGCCTTAAGAAGCCTTGAGATGTCTTAGGGATGCTTGGATCTTAAAGGAAAAACAAGAAAAATCAAGTTAAAAATCTTGAAATCACTATTCATTATCTTCTTCATTGATTTCTTGGAGAAGATTGTGAATGATTTGGAGGCTTAAACTTATAGGATAGCCATATCTATGCATAAGGAGTACTAGATAATTATCATACCAATTAAGGAAGCTTGGAACTTGAATTTTAAAATTTCTTCTTCTTGAAATGAAGAAAAGCCGAGAGCAAATGTTTGAAGAAGTGAAATGATTTTTGTGTTTCGCTTTGATTTGTTTTGGTTGGTTGTTTTTTATTAGATTTTGGTTAATTACCTTATTAACCTTGGACTTTGTGTGGTTTTAAATCAACTACACCTCCTTCCCCTTATGTCATGCTTATATCACTTTGTGATGTCATCCTCCCTCACTTGCCCTCTTCTTATTGGTTGGATGACCTCATCATCCCTAACCTCCTTGATTAACTTCCTAATTGTTTGCCTAATGACCGCTGATCTGTTATACGGTTCGCTTAACTTTCGTTCTCGTTTCTCGTTTGAGGGATCATACCCGGGATCTTATTACTTGGGTTTCCTTAACCTTTCTCAATACATTATAATCCTTTTATGATCCTCTCTTTATAATCCTTTAATTTAAATCCTTTTTATCCTGTTACCTTATACTCAATTCTTTCCGTATCTAGTGGATTTCCGGGAAAAATCAAAGTGTTCGGAATTGGATTCTGACGATCTTTACATACACTTATATACCATATAGAGTACTAATAAAATCTCAGAATATCAATAACAGAACCCCTACATAGTGTAGCATGAAAAGTTTTCTCATTCAGCAAAAACACTATTCATAAGGGTTACAAAAAGTTCAAAATTTTTGGGGTTATTACATTAAGTTATCAGTACTTAAGGTTCAGGAGATATTTATCAGAAGATAATATCAGGACTTAAAGGAAACGTTCAGATAAGGAAGGCGGCTGATTGAAAGGAAAAGAAGATCAAGACAAACGTAAAAACTGATATGCATGAAGAAGGAATTCTATGAAGAATAGAATACTTGGAAGAAAATATATCTGATTGATATATTTTAGGAAGCAGAATTATATTCCATATCAATTAGTGATTATCTTGTAACTGTGTAGTATATAAACACAGACATAGGGTTTACACTATAAGTGTTATCGTTATCGAGAATATTATTTATTGTAACCCTAGCAGCTCTCGTGATATTTGTTCATCACTGAGAGAGGACAGTTCCATACTGTAACAGAGTTTATTGCTTTGAATAAAGTTTGTTTTCTGTTACTTGTGTTATTAGAATTTGATTTGATTGTGCTATACACTGTATTCACCCCCCTCTACAGTGTGTGTGACCTAACATTCCATCTTCACTTCCTTCTCCTTTTCCAACTTAGCAACTAGTGCAATGGATCCTCCTTTCTTCTTTCCTCTCTCCATCCTTTCATCTTGCTCTATTTCAAGCTCATAGGTTTTCAGGATGCCATACAGTCTCTCCAAAGTAAACTCCTTATAGTCTTGTGAGTTTCTTAATGAGACTGTCATTGGTTTCCATTCCTTTGGAAGAGATCTAAGGAATTTCAGATTGGAATCTTTAGTTTGATAGACCCTTCCGTGCAACTTTAGAGCATTTAGTAGTTTCTGAAACCTACTAAAGATGTCAGTGAGAGGCTCACTTTCTTCATTATGGAAATGCTCATATTGCTGAATCAGGAGCTGCATCTTGTTTTCTCTAACTTGCTCAGTGCCATCACAGATGATCTGTATTATATCTCAAACTTTCTTGGCAGTTTTGCAGTTGATAATGTTGTCAAACATATCTCCATCAACTCCATTAAACAGGATATTCATGGCCTTTTTATCCTTCCTGACTTGTTCAATGTCAGGATCAGACCATTCATGCCTTGGCTTCGGGACTGATGGCTCGTTTCCTGTTGCAGCTCTCATTGGAACATGAGGGCCTCTTTCTATGCAGTCTACATAGGCCTCATCTTGAGAAAGCATATGAAGATGCATCTTTACCTTCTAAAGGTGGTAATTATCTTTATCCAGAAAAGGAATCTTGACTCCAACATCCTTCTTGTTCATCTTGCTGTATTGTTTTGATCTTTAAACTCTTTGTAAGTTAAGAGCTTGCTCCGATACCAATTGTTTGTCCTTTAACAATATGACAGGAATTACAGAAGGGGGTTGAATGGAATTCTTGAAACTTTTTCTTGAAATAAAATGTTCTAACTCAAATATAAATATAAGTGTATTGATTAGCACAATGCGAAATAAAACTTAAGTGAATCAAAACACAAGTAATTAAAAACAAGAGTCTTTAAAAACTTTCTGGTGGATTTGAATGATTCCACCAGAGATATGTATTATATATCGAGAGAACCCTGTGTGCAAAAATGCTCACAGCTGCTTACAAATATTGAACTGCTGAGAATACAGAGAAATGCTAAGAATTCTGCTTACAAATGTTTCTCTTGTTGTTTCTCAGATACTTGTTTCTATTTGCTACTTCTTGGTTTATATATCACCAAGATTACAAAGTAATAAGAGAAGATAATAAAAACAAAAACTATCTAATCTATTACAATGCTACTTCATTACTCTATTCCAGCATCTTTGAATATCTTCATAATAGCATGGAAATGGCAATGCTTCTTTGTTCTCGAAAACCCAGTTGAATAGGCTACCACATTCCATTTGCATCCACTCGACGCATGTGACTGTGTTGTCACTGTCAATTGATATTTGAATTCTTTATCCGTCGGGTTCATGATCATCCGTCGAGATATTGATCATCCATCGGGTTGTCTATTTGATCATCCGTCGACTTTATTGTAGGTTATCCGTCGGGTAGCAAACTGGCACTTGACTTCATTTCACTTATGCAGAATTACAAGACATCATCTATGTACAATTAATCAACCTATTCTGCATATCTAATTAAAGTCAACATGACTTGAATACTACTTACAGAATTTATACAATGGTGAATGCAGAAATGTGCTACAGACTTATTATTACATAAGCTACTCACTCGATGGATAAATAAGTCATTATCCGTCGGGACTATATTGAGTCATCCGTCGGGATTATAATTCTTATCCGTCGAGTGCTGCATTATTTCACTAAGTAAAATCTACTAAGGTGTTTTGTTCATGAAATCATCAAGTACACAACATATGCACAATAACCAAGATTTAATCAAGAGAATACAAAGTGTACCTTTGATGGGAAGATAGGTATCTTCCCATTCACTTACCAAGAACCAGCTAGGAGAGCATCCAAGTACACAGCAAAGGGGACAGTGGTCACAAAGGTTGTTGAATCAGTGGGGAAAAAGGAAACAAGGAGCATGTTAATCAACGACATTATACCAGCTATCATGTAGAAATGGCCAGTAAGTGAAGGACATAAATCAATATACATGCAGCAAGATAATGCAAGAACACACATAATCCAAGATGACCCAGAGTGGAAACAAGTACATAAACAAGGGGACTTCACTTTCTATTTGGTGCAACAACCACCAAATAGCCCAGATTTGAATATTATGGACTTAGGTTTTTTCAGAAGTATTCAATCTTTGATGCACAAAAAAGATGCCAAAAGATGTGGATGACATGTTGAATGCAGTGCATCGGGCCTTTTATGAACTAGATCCAAGGACACTAGCAAATGTATGGCTGCCATATCAATAGGTTATGAATGAAGTGCTCAAGGTAAAAGGCTCAAATGACTACCTAGTGCCTCATGTAAATAAAAAAACTAGCAGCTGAAGGTAGGCTACCAATTCAAGTGACAGCACCAATGTGGGCAGTACATGAACCATGGGATTACATTAGGGGACCTAACAGAGCATCAACTTCAACTATAATCCAAGGAATACAAGGAATTACAATAGTTATAACAACTAAATCACATAGGATACATGGAATTACACAAAGAACACTATAATCCACCACTTAATGACATAATCCACCACTGAATTACACAATCCAGCAGTCAATTACACAAAAACCAATAAGAAATAACCACAATCGGATACACAGTCATAATCAGTGCAAAACAAGCGAATCCACAAGGAATTAAAATTAATAAACAGAATTGAATACATGGTTAAGCACAACAAGTCAATCATGGTAAATATAAGCACCAAAACCAGTAGTTTATGATGAATATACGCACAAAATAACCAAAAAAATGAAAGAATGATTCCTTACAAAGTCGATTAAGACCTAGAGCATGCATCTTCAGACTCGCCCGCCGCCTCCAAGTCGTCGCTCGACGGATTAGGAGCAACAACGGTGGCCACAGTCTTCGCATCTGAAGAAATAGGGGAAGGAGGCGCATCATCTTCATCAAAGGGAACTTCGATCTCACTTGCATGCAACCCCAATTTAGGGGTTTCATCCACCGTTTCCTCTGATTTAGCCACCGATTCCTTAAACAGAGTTCGACCACAACCCATTCGGACCTTTTCCCTACTATAAGTGTGGTTCCCTTCACACCAATCACCTTTATCACAGTGATTGGGATCGGAGCACTCGTACAGGTTGGTGGATTCATCATCGGAATCAGAAAACCCGTAATGACCACTCATTTGTGTGAATAAAAATTAGGGTTTTGGTGGCGGAGAGGAAGGAGAAGGGAGTGATGAAGTGAAAGAGACGGGGAGGAGGAATGATTAGGTAAAAAAATAAAACTTGTGACCCTGGCCCATTAAGCCCAGTAGTGGGTTTTAATATTAGTATAATTTTCGGTTTTTGTGCTAAAAAAAGAAAGTGGGAAAAGTATATTGATTTACCTAAAAAGGAAAGTGGGAAAAGTTTTTAGGGACGGAGGGAGTAACAATTAACCATACAAGGAAATCTAGTTAAACCTTAAGCTATCTTGTTGGCCTGTTTTCGAACATATTTAATACTAACATCTGCCCACCTGCCAACCTGTGGAGCATTGCTTTAAATTAAATATGTAGTCCACTTCTTATTGGGTTTCGGGCCATAAAAGTATAGCGGAAACAAAAATTAAAACCGTAAAAATTGAATAAAACCGAATTCCACCGCATGATTTATGTGAAAACAATATTTAATTCGTAAATGAGATGTTTATTTTACAAAATTTTACGAGCATGATTGTCTAATAGAGGTCATTGTTTAAAACGAACACCACGTATCCTACCAAGCGATCTACGCCGTATATGTATCCACACGAAAATTTGAGCGGAGGAGGTGTGTACAAGTGTGACATCCGGGAAATATCGTGTAATTATTTTTATCAGTAAATAATTATTATGTGAGTATTATGTGATTTTTGATGAATTATCTGATGGTATTTGGATGTTTGTATATGATAAAATGTGAGCATGTTAATTCTAATATGTCCAGAATAAAATATAAATAGTTAAAGTATTTTTCTGGTAATTTTTGGAGTGTTATATGATTTTATAGTGATTTATGAATCTATTAATTATATTCTGAATAATTACAAAAATGTTTTATAAAGCCGGGAATCGTCCAACTTCAACCATTTTACGTTTTTACCACCCGAAACTCTTCCGAAAACTCTTTACTAACCTAATTTGGTAATTCCAGACATTTTTCGTGTTTTGACTTTTTCGATCCGGATTACGGTTTGACTCATGCGCGGCCCGACGCAAAATTTTCGATACAATAATCATTTTGATAAATCAACAAAACCCGTATTCTCAAAAGACGGGATATTATTATATTATTTTTGTATAAAGTGTTTTATTAGAAGCCCAGTTTGGATAATTATCCAATACGGGTATCAAATCGGATCATTTTTGCAGTTACTTAGCGGCTAAGTAACTAATTTATCGATCCAATATGATCCAAAATGAGCCAATATTCCATAAATATAAATAGCCTAATTGTTATTTCATTTTATTCATATAATCATAATCAATTAGTAAAAATATAGAATTTACGGGAAAAAAAACCTAAAAATACCGCGTTCTTGAAAATCAAACGCACAAACGAAGGCGTTATCGAACTCCGATTCAAGCGTGCAATATATCAAATCGAAGCTCTCGAAAAGTACTTTCTGAATCAATCAACCATTTTTGTGCAGAAATTAAGATACACATAGTACGAGGCATTCAAATCCAGACAGAGATAGTAAAATTAAAGCCTGATTACGTATAGTAATGAAACGAGTGGATTTAGAATAGAGGTAAACCTGAAATGGTGATTGACAAGAAAAGTCAAGTAGCCTGTCCATGGAAAGGCAAATACATCAGGACTGAGTGATATGGCAGATAGTTAAATATCAGAGGTTTATCAATTGAGGCAAGTATTCCTAACCTTTCGCCTAAACTACAGTAAATATTTCTTCGTTCCTATTCTAAGTTCAGAATATTTAAATGTTTTTATATTTCGCTGCGATTACTCTTATTTACGCAAGTACCTTTCTGATCTTGTTCCTTGATTATCGATTGATCTCTTGAGCAAGTACCCATTCTTTCGGGTTATTTATGAACCCTGAATCAGGATATTTTGAAATCAAAATGATTTGACATCAATATACTCCACGGAATGGATGGTTACGATGAGGGCCAGTGATGAGCTGGACCTTAAGGGCCAGAGATGGCTGGTCCCTTAATTATTAGGCCATAGTTGCCTGGGTACCCAATATGTTGGTTGGGTCTATGCAGTTGGGTATAGATCCACACTATATCCTGACTAATCAACAAGTTATAATACATTTGTTGGTTTCTAGTGTCCAGTCTAATTTATTGTTGATCGCCATTAACGGCATTCCTTCTTGAATAGTTCATATTTACAAAATCAAACAAAGATTTGATTAAAAGGGATGAAACATTGAAACGTTCACTTTTCTTTTACAGAAAAATGTGATTTATGATTAAAGGCCAATGAGGGCCGACGTTTTGTTCGCTCAACTGTTTTAAATATATAAAGAATTTTTGAAATCATTCAACAATCATTTCTAGGAGTTTCTTTGATCTGATACCTAGAGACTATTTATGATACTTGCTGGGCATTTTAGCTCACTATTGCTTTGTGAACTCTTATTTCTTATCAAATGAGGACAAATGTGAATAACTCTTAATAGACAACAAAAGTGGAGAGACTCCAGCTGAAGAAATTTGGAGGTATCAGAGTGATCAATACCAGGAAATTAGTAATGAGGTAATGAAATTGTATTTAGACATTATAATTTTAGAAGGTTAGATTCTTCTTTCATACCATAACCTGTAAGCGATCCAGAATAATGAGGGGTTGTCTGTATATTTGTCTTAATATACAGGTTTATATTGTTTAAAATTGTGTAGTGACACCCAATCCTGACCCCGGATTTGGGGGTGTCACAGTTGGTATTAGAGCTACAGGTTATTGGTCATTGAAATAAGAATAAGTAGAAGTAAGATTGGATTGACAAGTTGTATAAGATAAGAAAGATCCTAGGTATACTTATTTTGAGTTCGAGTTGAGTGTGCATTAAGAATAGCAGATCCGATATGGATTAGTAAGACATGACATTGTTAAGAGAAGTAAAAGGTGAATATATTAACGCTATAGATATATTGAGTTCCTAGGTCCTATAGTTGTGAGGAATCGACAGCTCGACGGAGATTGGGTAAGTTACCCTGCTTTTCATATGATCTTAAAGGAAGATGCGATTGAATTCTGTGAGAATTTTGGGGAGACAGGAAAGTTCTAGTAAGAGCCAACGTTGCAAGTTTAAAGGCACCACTATGGCGAGGAGCTTTTTAGCACTATTCGGGCTCCGCGTAAGGAACGATATCTACCCTATGGGATATACTGAAGATTAACAAGAAGATACGACCTTATGTACGGACATAGCGTCGAATTGCATCAATCGATGGTAACTACGACATCAAGGACGATGATGAAAATATCAAAGATAGTATCGGATGTCAGCATCGGAATTAGAGTTAAGAATAAAATGGTATGCAACGATAAATGAAGTTTTCGGTGGCTAGTGAAGGCGAACTGGATTCAATAAAAAGCAGAAGAGATATTGGAGTGGATGAACCTTAGGTGGTCGTTCCTCGATTAGGTACCTTGTTGTGGTTGAAGAGAACAACAACCAACTCATATAGTAAGGACAACCAGATGTGCGATTTTCAAAATTCTAAAACAAGTTTCTGGAAAAAGACTTTCTTAACAGAATTTCTAAAAGTTCTTTAAACCAAATAAGTTTTTTTTTTAATTTGGTTGTCGAATTACTACTTTAGTTCTTGTTTTTATAAGTAATAGATTACCCGGAAGAAATTTGATTGAACTTAGTGTTGTTAGTACAGAGGGCCAAGTAGACCTGTAAATACAAAGAAGTTTAAAATTTCTTCAGAAGAAGAGTACAAACCTTGTCGAATAGTATCAATAATCGAATCAACAGGCGGAAACGTTATTTATCCAATTCATGGAATTATTAAAGTTTAAAATAGGTTCTTTGACCCAAAAGAAGCTCGAGGATGATTGAAGAAAATAGAGGAATCTTCCAGATGATTGAAGAAGAATAATATTCCTATCGACAGAGTCGAGGTGCTGCAGAATCAACGGTTACGTTACGCGACATAGAAGAAATTAGAAATTATAATTATAAATTCCAAAAGAACGCGATTATAATTAGAAATTTAGAATAAAGGTAAACCTGAAATGGTGATTGATAAAAAAAGTCAAGTACCCTGTCAATGGAAAGGTAAATTTATCAGGACTGAGTGATATGGCAAATAGTTAAAGATCAGAGGTTTATCAATTGAGGCAAGTATTCCTAACATTTCTCCTAAAATACTGCAAATATTTCTTCGTTCCTATTCTAAGTTTAGAATAGTTAAATGTTTTTATATTTTGTTGCAATTACTCTTGTTTATGCAAGTACCTTTTTGATCTTGTTCCTTGCTTATCGATTGATCTCTTGAGAAAGTACCCATTCTTTCGGGTTATTTGCGAACCCTGAATAAGGATGTTTTGAAATCAAAATGATTTGACATCAAAATACTCCACGGACTGGATGGTTACGATGAGGACCAGTGATGAGCTGGACCCTAAGGGCCAGATATGGCTGTTCCCTCAATTATTAGGCCATAGTTTCCTGGGTACCCCATATGTTGGTTGGGTCTATGCAGTTGGGTATAGATCCGCACTATATCCTGACTGATCAGCAGGTTATAATGCATATGTTGGTTTCTAGTGTCCAGTCTAATTTATTGTTGATCGCCACTAACGGCATTCCTTCTTGAATAGTTCATATTTACAAAATCAAACAAAGATTTGATTAAAAGGGATGAAACATTGAAACATTCACTTTTCTTTTACAGAAAATGTTATTTATGATTAAAGGCCAATGAGGGCTGACGTTTTGTTCGCTCAACTGTTTTAAATATATAAAGATGTTTTGAAATCATTCAACAATCGTTTACAGGAGTTACTTTGATCTGATACCTGGAGACCATTTATGATACTTGCTGGGCATTTTTGGCTCACTCTTACTTTGTGAACTCTTATTTCTTTCAGTATCAAATGAGGACAAAAGTGAATAGCTCTTAATAGATAGCAAAAGTGGAGAGATTCCAGCTGAAGAAATTTGGAGGTGTCAGAGTGATCAATACGAGGAAATTAGTAATGAGGTAATGAAATTGTATTTAGACATTGTAATTTTAGAAGGTTAGATTCTTGTTTTATACCATAACCTATAAGCGATCCTGAATAATGAGGGATTGTCTGTATATTTGTCTTAATATATAGGCTTATATTGTTTAATGTTGTGTAGTGACACCTAATCCTGACCCCGGAGTTGGGGGTGTCACAACAAGCACCGAAAATCTGAACTTGTTCTTCTTCTTCTTCTTATCTCTCTAACTGCTAGGGTTTTATATTTGTATCTAATAAAAATGTATTACACTAATTCAGCCCTGAAATAGATTATATATGAGAGACAAAAGTGAGTTCTAACTCTAATCCATCATTAGAGTTATATTAAATCTGAAATTCCAGTTTATTGTCTAATTAAATATCACTTAATCATCCAACAACTGACTTTCTAATTAAATAATAATAAATTCGAATTTCATTTGATCTCTTAATTAAGTTCAACTTAATTAATAATAAATAATTCAAACTTCATATTTAATTTAAATTTGAATTTAAATTAAATATTTCTCCAAGTTTTCTTTGTGCGACCCTGTAGGTTATTATTACGTTGACAATAATTTAAATATCTCATATTAAAATTATAAATGATGAGCGACATCTAATAATACATCATTAAAAACCCAAGTAATAATAATTAAATCGGTGATCGATTAAATTTTTCGTGAATAATGTACAATGTACTATAATCCCTTTCACCATAATTATAAATTAAACTCGAGACATGTTATGTGTCATCCTCTTCATGATTTAATCTATGTTTTATTAATTAATGAGTAGACTATCATTTTAAATCAACATTTGAGCGCGATGCCACATATTTCATAGTCTAGCTCACACAAGAGGCTAATAATATCACTCCAAAATAGTAGGGTTAAATCATTTTTAGATCATTCATATTTCTCATGCGATTCATAATTTACCCGAAGTCCACTTTTATCATTATCCGGTCAAAGGCAACTTTTAATAAAATCAAAGTATACTAATCAAAGTATATTAATCATCATATAGAAATATAATGATTTTAAGTCTAAGGACCATTACATCATTATCACTGTGAGAATTACTTATGACATAATAGACATGTAAAATCTCACATTTGGTATATCCAGTACCATGAATATTTACATATGCCTGTATTTTCGACTTTAGTATCACTATACCTATGATCAATGAGATGTGATCATCAGTCAGCAAGCACATTAGTCTTAATATATTATTTTTGTCCCATAATAATAATACTCCACTAGGAATATTTAGGAATATCGATACTATTTCATAATCTCATTTCTAATTCACGTACTTAGAGATATAGAATTTATATCATATTCCAAGGAAACTTATTAATCTAATATTTATATCACAGTGAATTAACGATATAATAAATTATAAAAGAATAATCGATATAACATTAACATAATAACCCAAATATCATAAACAAAACATAGTAGTGTTGTTTCTAGGACACAAACAATAATACTTCTAACACATAATCACGACAATCATTTATCACATCAATTGTTAACTTTGAGTCCGACTCCACTATTACATTCTTTTCTACTCGAGACTGTGCCCATGACAACACTTCTTTGACTCCAATACTCTCAACTTCAAGTACTATTCTTGGATTGGAAAGAGATAGAATTCTTACTTCAATAAACTGTCTTGTGTGATTTCTAAGGACCATACCAATAGAAAAAGAGTTTGCTCCTTTAAACACAAGGCATCCACGTTGATTTTGATCGACCCATTATCTAGTGGATCCCATTTCCTTGAGCCATCATTAATCTCGAGCTGCTATTGTAATGTGTTTTCTTTTAGTAAACCTCTCTAGCCTCCCTCTATTCTTTAACATATCGAAAGCTGTTATCCATAGTTATATTAGCTGTCAAAATTTTGTTATTCCAAACTTTGTTGTTCCTCCCAATCCAAATGCCATATAGAACACTGCTTAGTTTGATCACCACTTCTATTTGTGAATCCTCCAACACGTTTAAGAGCCAGTCAGACACTGAATTCACTTCACTCGTGTTTGTTTGATATCTTGCATACTTCCATCAACTCTGAGCAAAATGACAATAAAAGAAAAGGTGCACGGGATGTTCGATGTTGTCATTGCACATATGACAAGTGACTGGGAGTACCACCCCTTTAGTTTTCAGTTTGGTTCTCAGAGACAGATTGTTATGACATAAACGTGTAAAGCATTATGTAACTTAATATTTAACCGAGTGAATATAACTCAATATAAAAAAGAAATAGATAAATAATATTAAATGTGAAGTACATGAATCTAGAAGATGAAGATTGGATAAATATGAAGAATTAAAATGGAATTAAAGCTTCAAGTCCACAACAGGGTCATGGAAAAAAGTTCATTAATGTAATATCTGGGATATATCATGTAATTATTTTTGCTAATAAATAAATATTATGCATGTTCAGTATTTATTCTGTGAATTATGTGTTAAGTGGTAAATGTGTTTAAATGTTTAAATTGATATAATTTGAGTATTTAAATTTTTATATGTCCAAAATAAAATATAAATAATTTTCATATCTTCCTAATTATTTTTATGTTGATTTGTGATTTTATAAGAAATTTATGGATTTAATAAATTCTTTTTCCGAGTATTTATAAATTATTTTATACAATCGGGAACCAGCCGACTTCACCCGTTTTTACATTTTTTTAACCTGAAACTCTTCCGAGAATTCCTTCCTAACCTAATTACAATATTCCGAGCATTTTTTATGTTTTGACTTTTTTAATCCGGCGTACGGTTTGTCCTGTGCGGGTCCCGACATAATATTTTCGATACAAAATTCGTTTCGGTAAATCAATGAAACTCGTATTTTCAATAAACGGGATCTTTTTATTAAACTATTATAATTATCACCTCGTAATACGTGTAACCAGGCGCTGAGACCAAGACCGCAGTACAAATTGTACAGATTTGGATAATTATCCCGAAACCGGTACCGTTTTGGTTCTGTTTTTATAAATATACGTATTATTTTATATCGGGAATGATCCAACGGGATACTATTTACCGTAAATATAAATAGCCCTTATTGTAATTATTTCCATACCGAAAATCATTTGCAAACCAATAAAATCTTTATAAAATAGAGAAAATACTATATTTATATTTCGTTCTTCGTAGTCCAACACAAATTCGGAGGTGTTATCGATATCGGATTTTGGCGTGCATACACTCAAAACAAAGCTATTGATTTGTACTTCAGAATCATCCATCAGAATCACTGCAGAATCAAAGAAGAGGCAAGGCGTAGGAAAGGGAAACAGGTAGTCGAGGAGTAGGAGATTGTGATTGGAAATTTGTGAAGTATAGCAAGTTAGTACCAGGAAAGTATTCTGAACATTCTCGAGATATATTGTGAATAGCTGATAGCTCTGTCTTATATTGCAAGTGCTTTGAAGCACCGAACCCTAAACCTTGATTCCATTTATTGATCTTTGAACCGTAAACCTTATTCTTTCTGAACCATTGATTACTGAATACCCGAATACGAACCACTTATATATGAAACTACTCCGCAAATACATACAAACTAAATACCGAACACCGAACCAAGATTTGCTTATATACTCAAACCATTATACCTTATACATTGAAAGACCAAATCCTTTTAACCTTGAAACTTTGATTCTTTTGTTATCCGATTCTTTCACCAGCTGATATCCATTCTTTGAAATTGCTATTTTGTTTCCTTGTGAAGATTAAAAGCCATCTCATGATTGAAATATCCCAGGTTGATTATGATTATGTTTATTGCTTTACATTGTTTATTATGTTATTATGATAGAATTGGATTGTTTTATAAAATTGTGGACCAGATTCATGGTCAGACCAGATTGGTGGTCAAGTTAGGCCAATGTGTGCCTTGGATCTAATACTTAGAGCAAAACTGTGTGCCTTGCTCGGGGTTAGTGTGTAAAAACCAGTTTTTTTATTAAATATATATGTTTATGTAAGTCTAGTGATTTATTAATACAAGTACTAAAAATGATATTTATAAAAAAAAATGTATATAATTTGAAACGTTTAGTTGTTTTCTTTACTTGGTCAAAACCTGTTACTAATAGATAAGATATGAGTTATACTTTAAAAATACAGATATGAGTTAGTTTTGAAAATAGTGGAGGGTGATACTGATAAGTACGCGTTAACTTAGGAGTTAAGTACGTTACATTTGTAAATAAATAGATGTAATTTAGTTCATTTGTTTCTTGCACAGCTCTCTTCTTTCTCAGGTACTTTTCTTTTCTCTCGATTTTCTTTTGAACGTGTGTGTTTTAGGTTACTCATTGTTGTACTGTATTCATTTATGTAATGGTCAAGTTATTTTTAATACTTAATATATGTGCTTGTTGATTTATATATTTTATTATACATTGATATTTTATTAAATACTTAATGCTCTGTTTAAAAGTAGTGTTTAAAAGTAGTCTTTAATTTTAAAAAGAATGATTTTTGAAAAGAAATATTATGTACATGTGATATTTCTGGTTAACTCCTTTTATATGATTTTGTTAAATTATGTTGTTAACGTGATAAATGTGAAAAATAGTTAATTATGTGTATTATTTTTATAAAAGATTGTTAATATGTAACTGTTTATTTATTTTATGAGATATTATTATTAGTGTTTTTATTATTATGTTAATGACATATGTGATGATTTTATTCTCTTTTATAAGTCTCTGTTTTTGTTAGTTTTATTTTTATAAATTGATCAATCATTTATTCATTTTAGAAATTTTTAATTATATGTACATACATGTTTATTTATTTAATTTTTACTTTTACTTATGTGTGTTTTTAGAAAATGGTATTAATTGACTTGTATAATTTTTAAAAACTCATTTAGTAAATTCTTGTTAGTATAATATTTCATTATATTTAGTTTTTTTTTTATATTAACTTGTTGCCTGGTTTTGTATTGCAACACATTTTATTTTATAATGTTGGTTGATTTTGTATTGCAGCTCTCTGTATATGTTATTTTTATTGCCTGGTTTTTGTTTTAGAGTCCTTATTTTGTGAATATATAATTATATATATATATTATCTTTTGCCTGGTTTGTGTATTCGAGTGTATGAGGATAATTAATTATGTTTTTTTTAATAATAACTACATAGGTTGGATTTCTCTGCGTGAAGTGATAAATTGTTAAAGTGGTTGTCAGTGTCAAGGTAAGTTAACTCTTCACACTCTTATTTTTATTTTGAAATCTGTTAAATATTTTTTGCACTGCTTTTATTTTAACAACTATGGATCAAGTAATTGTTTTAGACATAAGAATTCCCAGTGAGCTCTGACCTATGAAACATTTAGTAATTGCGTATAGTTCCGGAACTAGATTTTGATACCTTACTAGGGCGTGCTTTGCACAGTTTATGATACCTTAGTAAGGGGCGCATTATTGACAGTTGTGAACCTATGATACTGTGTCACCAGGTATTTGTGACCTTAGCAAGATGTGGAATTTATTTATGTTATATGTAAACTTTGGATTTTGAGCAATGATTTTGGCTTTATAAAAACTATGAACTCCTTGGTCCACTAGTGTCAAATTGTTTTCTTGCTGGGATGTTTGGCTCATGACTTACAATTTTTCAGGTGCTAAACTTCTGGGATGGACAAGGAAATGCATTTGGCTTGAGCTAATTTTAATAATATTTTAGTGATAGTGTCTTATCTTAGAGCTGCGTCTCTCTGTATTTGTCTTTATTTCAGCTATATGATACTATTTTTGAGTTGGATTTCAGAATCTTGTTTGCTTATGTGAGACTTGTTTTAAGTATGAATAAAGTTTGATATCTAAGTATAGTTGTTGTATAAAAAGTTGGGGTATTACAGTTGGTATTCAGAGCCTAGGTTAACTTCCTGTAGACTTCCTTTTAGGCGTGACATGTGAGTTGAGAGTTTTAAAATATTAATATTTTGTTGTGGCACTTGTAGATGGCAGATAATGATAATATTTGGGGTTTTGAAGATGAGATATTTGATGAGGATGATCCAGAAGAGGAGTTCATGGAGGATGAAGATGAACAAGAGCAGGAAGTAACGGTCCCTACTACTATGGATGTGGGGGATTCGGCACCAGTTCCTGATTATGATGATTGTGACTCAGTTACTGGACCGGTAGTACCGCGAGGAGGAATTCTTGGGGAGTTGACAGATATGGATAGTGATACTATTGTTTGGCTGGCGGAGCAGATTGATGAGTTGACTATTGAAAGTGGAAATTTGAAGATAGAAAGAGATGTTTTAGCGGAGGAATTGAAGGATGAAAGGAATAAGTCAAGAATTGCACAACAGACCTATAAAAAGAAATTGGATGAGATTGTCCAATTCACTAACTCTTATGATCCAAAAACTTTAGAAAAATGGTGTACTGAAACAGGAGTTAGGGAGATTAATAACTTCATATCGGACATATGACTCCAAATGGAAATCACGAATCGACAAATTGATCGCTTATTTAAGAAAGATTGAGCTTATCATTAGATTGTAATTCATTTCATATATGCATTTGTTTTGATTGCTTGTATTATTTTAAGAGATTATAAATAAAGTTTCGAGCATTGATTTTACTTTATCATAAATATTTTGTATATTGTTATTAATATCGGGATTGAGTTTTAAATGAATTATATAGGAACCATGCCTCGTCAGAATACTAACAACGTGATGACTCAATTGGCTGAAACATTGGTGGGGAACCAGCAAGGTGGACCTAGGAGCTTGATATCCGAATTTAAGAAGTTAAGTCCACCCATTTTTGAAGGATCTACAAATCCTTCAGAAGTGGATAAGTGGCTACAAGAGATGGAGAAGATTTTTGAGTTACTAGGAAGTACGGACGAACAGAAGGTTAATTTGGCAAGCTACCAACTCCAAGGAAGTGCTTACGACTGGTGGCTAATGGAGAAAAGACGCGTTGAAAATAATGAAGAAGAGGCTTCCGGAGCATACACTTAGGAAACTTTTAAGGAGTCATTTAAGGACAAGTATTTTCCCAGGACGGTACGAGCTAAGTTGGAGCACGATTTTATAAGGTTGGAACAAGGAGAAAAGCAAACTGTCTCGGAGTATGAGGCTGAATTCGCCCGTTTGGCTAAGTATGTGCCAACTTTGGTGGCAGACGAGATTAGTAGGGCACGTAGATTTGAGGAAGGATTACGTATTGAGATTAAGAGGCATGTGGCTGCTTTTGAGCTAAACAGCTACAATATGGTGTTGAACAAGGCTTTAGTAGTCGAGAGGGGGCTAGTGGGAGATGAAGGAAAGAAAGACTCTAAGGCTAAGAAGAGATGGGAGCCTACAGGTGGATTTAACGAGAATGATTCCCCGAGAAAGTTCAATAATCGAGGAAATGGTGGAAATTTTTCTCGAAACGCTTCAGGGAACAAGGTGACATGTTCAAGGTGCAGCAAAAATCACTTGGATAAAGACTGTCATTGGAACACAGGAGCTTGTTTTAGTTGTGGAGAGAAGGGACATAAGATTTCTGAATGTCCAAAGCGTGATCCAAATCGTAACAAAGACAATACAAATAAGGCCACTTTGGCATCTCTTATTGGACCAAATTACGGACGAGTGTATCAACATACACCTAAGCAAGATTGAGGTACGCGATCAATTTCTTTCAATGATTATGTGTTACACTTTGATTTATGTTTAGTTAAAATTTGGGGACAAATTTTTTTAAGGAGGGTAGAATGTAAAAACCAGTTTTTTTTATTAAATATATATGTTTATGTAAGTCTAGTGATTTAATAATACAAGTACTAAAAATGATATTTATAAAAAAAATGTATATAATTTGAAACGTTTAGTTGTTTTCTTTACTTGGTCAAAACCAGTTACTAATAGATAAGATATGAGTTAAACTTTAAAAATACAGATATGAGTTAGTTTTGAAAATAGTGGAGGGTGATACTGATAAGTACGCGTTAACTTAAGAGTTAAGTACATTACATTTGTAAATAAATAGATGTAATTTAGTTCATTTGTTTCTTGCACAGCTCTCTTCTTTCTCAAGTACTTTTCTTTTCTCTCGATTTTCTTTTGAACGTGTGTGTTTTAGGTTACTCATTGTTGTACTGTATTCATTTATGTAATGGTCAAGTTATTTTTAATACTTAATATATGTGCTTGTTGATTTATATATTTTATTATACATTGATATTTTGTTAAATACTTAATGCTCTGTTTAAAAGTAGTGTTTAAAAGTAGTCTTTAATTTTAAAAAGAATGATTTGTGAAAAGAAATATTATGTACATGTGATATTTCTGGTTAACTCCTTTTATATGATTTTGTTAAATTATGTTGTTAACGTGATAAATGTGAAAAATAGTTAATTATGTGTATTATTTTTATAAAAGATTGTTAATATGTAACTGTTTATTTATTTTATGAGATATTATAATTAGTGTTTTTATTATTATGTTAATGACATATGTGATGATTTTATTCTCTTTTATAAGTCTCTGTTTTTGTTAGTTTTATTTTTATAAATTGATCAATCATTTATTCATTCTAGAAAATTTTAATTATATGTACATACATGTTTATTTATTTAATTTTTATTTTTACTTATGTGTGTTTTTAGAAAATGGTATTAATTGACTTGTATAATTTTTAAAAAACTCATTTAGTAAATTCTTGTTAGTATAATATTTCATTATATTTAGTTTTTTTTTATATTATCTTGTTGCCTGATTTGTATTGCAACACATGTTATTTTATAATGTTGGTTGATTTTGTATTGCAGCTCTCTGTATATGTTGTTTTTATTGCCTGGTTTTTGTTTTAGAGTCCTTATTTTGTGAATATATAATTTTATATATATATATATATATTATCTTTTGCCTGGTTTGTGTATTCGAGTGTATGAGGATAATTAATTATGTTTGTTTTTAATAATAACTACATAGGTTGGATTTCTCTGCGCGAAGTGATAAATTGTTAAAGTGGTTGTCAGTGTCAAGGTAAGTTAACTCTTCACACTCTTATTTTTATTTTGAAATCTGTTAAATATTTTTTGCACTGCTTTTATTTTAACAACTATGGATCAAGTAATTGTTTTAGACCTAAGAATTCCCAGTGAGCTCTGACCTATGAAACATTTAATAATTGCGTATAGTTCCGGAACTAGATTTTGATACCTTACTAGGGCGTGCTTTGCACAGTTTATGATACCTTAGTAAGGGGCGCATTATTGACAGTTGTGAACCTATGATATTGTGTCACCAGGTATTTGTGACCTTAGCAAGCTGTGGAATTTATTTATGTTATATGTAAACTTTGGATTTTGAGCAATGATTTTGGCTTTATAAAAACTATGAACTCCTTGGTCCACTAGTGTCGAATTGTTTTCTTGCTGGGCTGTTTGGCTCATGACTTACAATTTTTCAGGTGCTAAACTTCTGGGATGGACAAGGAAATGCATTTGGCTTGAGCTTATTGTAATAATATTTTAGTGATAGTGTCTTATCTTAGAGCTGCGTCTCTCTGTATTTGTCTTTATTTCAGCTATATGATACTATTTTTGAGTTGGATTTCGGAATCTTGTTTGCTTATGTGAGACTTTTTTTAAGTATGAATAAAGTTTGATATCTAAGTATAGTTGTTGTATAAAAAGTTGGGGTATTACATAGTGCGTGACTGATCAGCAGCCTAACGTTGGTTTTTAAATTAAAAATTTAATATCCAATTATGAATCATTATCCATTGTTCTCTTGACACCTCCAATCATTTCACTTGATCATTATTTATTCTCAGTATTGTCAATGTGACTTGCTGAGCTAGTTAGCTCATTTGTGCGATTTTGTTTATGTTCTTTTCCAGTTAAGAAGGAACCTGTTGGTAGCGAGGATCCCCAATCCAGTGTGAGAGCTAGGGGTCCAGGTTGATCGAGTTAAGCTAGATGACAGCTTTTAAGATAGTTTAAGTTCGTAAAGTTTGTAATGATGTTTAATACTCAGTTGTAAGTTTGAATAGTTGGGTTTTGGGCATTTGTAATATAAGTGTGTGTGTGTGGCTTGTGTACATACTTTAACCTATTGCGGTCCGTGGTAGTTGGTAAGTAGGGTCACTGCATATTATTATTATCTTTATTATTGTTATAAGCAGGTTATCAATAAGGTGTGTGTGTGTGGACCCCAAACTTCTGACCCGGGTTTGGAGGGCGCCACAGGTTTGGTATCAGAGCTACAGGTTATAAGTCACTGACACAAGCTTAGATTGACGGGATTGGGTAGAGGGTTAGGATTAGAAGTAAGAAATAGAAAGATAGAACGTCGAGAGGTTGAGTGCGACGGTATAACAGGTATTAGTATGATTCGCGTTATGGTTCGAGATTTTTATTTTTGTGATATGATTTCAGATAACAGCGATGGCCGACTCTTTCATTCTGGCACCAGTTGATCACTCAGAGCCCTCAGTTGGAGGACCATCTTCAGATCCGCATCCTGTTTGTTCCACCAATGTTGGCTATTTTACCTCCACCTGTGTTGCAGCCCGTACCACTGCAGGCCATTCCACCCCCAGGAATGAGGCCGCCTATTAGAGGACCCCCACCTGCTGATTCAGGTTTTATTGGTCACTCAGTTACAGGTGTATCTTTTCAGTTCTCTTCATATCCTGTTCTGTATCATCAGTTTGAGGCTTGCCTTATGGAGCAGCGATTCTTACATGGTTAGATTCAGGAGTTATTACATATCATGCGTACCAGAGATATCGGGAAAGGTGAGAGGCGACTTAGAGAGAGGCTCCAGGTGTTTCAGAGAGCAGATGCTGTGAGGAATTCTGAGGCTACCCATGAGGATATCACCCCTGATTTTCTTGTGGAGTGGGCTAAGTGGGTTTTAGAGGAGCTTGAGGAGATTGGAGGTCCAGACTTGCCATGAGCCAGAGACACAGAGATAGAACTTTTGATCTATATATATCAGTACCTTTTCCTTTCCAACATTGTCATTTACATTACTGCACCTGTTTTACATTACTCTACTTATTGCACCAGTTATACCACCTGTGATACCATGTACCCTGTAACCCCCCAAATCCGGGGTCGGGGATCCGGGTTGTCACGAGTTCCATTTCCCTTAATAACACCCAATCTTAATAAATAATCAACTACTCTGTACTGTGACCCCGTAATAAACACACACACCACAAGTTAGAGTCTCAGAGATGAATATCCAAAAATAATCACAAGTCGTTTTATTCCACAATTATATGCCAGTACACCTTAAACGGGTTTCTGAATAAATTTACATTTCTTTGCCATTATTACAATTGATAAAGATACATAAGTCTGGTACATCAAAAGTTGAAAGCCTAGCCTATTGGTAGTTCCTACCTCAGCTACAGCGACATCAACGTCTATAGGAAACTGCAGAACATTTCCTAATCGCTTGCGAATCGGGAGCTTGGTCATGTTCATCTTTTCTATCTGTTGTTGTGTGATGAAAGAAGAAAGCAAGGGTGAGCAGCAAGCCCACCAAAATAATATGTATAATGATTAACAATATATGAGCCTTCTCATAGTACTCATGAAAGTCTTGGTCAAAAGAAATGAACCAAGTTTGACCTCTTAATGCGACGAAGTCGCAAAATATTCAGTATATATACTTATATACTTTTCAAAATCTTTGAAATCCTCTGCCATGTATAATATACATAGAGTTCCAGTTTATAACTGTATAAAAATATCGTTGCAAGGTGATCTCATATATCTAACCTTGTCTCAACGTTTTTCTGAAAATCTTTGACATGCACAAGATAATCATTTACTAGATATAAGTTTAAAAGATGAAGTTACAAGATACTTCAATATACTTATATATTTTCCGAATACTACTTGAACTACCACCTTTCAATGTATAAATAGTTCATCCCATAGATTAAGCTATAAGACAAAACTTGTATAGAATCAATCTTTAAAATATCATCAAAATAAAATGAAGTTATGAGATACTTCATTTGATGCACACATCATTTTGAAAACTTGACCCTGCTAAGTAGCTGAGCTACTTAGCTCATTTGTGCGATTTTGTTTATGTTCTTTTCCAGTTAAGAAGGAACCTGATGGTAGCGAGGATCCCCAATCCAGTGCGAGAGTTAGGGGTCCAGGTTGATCGAGTTAAGCTAGCTGACAGCTTTTGAGATAGTTTAAGTTTGTAAAGTTTGTAATGATGTTTAATACTCAGTTGTAAGTTTGAATAGTTGGGTTTTGGACGTTTATAATATAAGTGTGTGTGTGTGGCTTGTGTACATAATTTAACCTGTTACGGTCCGTGGTAGTTGGTAAGTAGGGTCACTACATATTATTATTATCTTTATTATTGTTATAAGCAGGTTATCGATAAGGTGTGTGTGTGGACCCCAAACTTCTGACCCGGGTTTGGAGGGCGCCACAATTAACATGTTTAAATCTCCGTGGACAATAAAATATTAAAGGACTTCTAGTGGGAAAGAATTATATTGATATAAGTATTGAAGATCAAAGGGTTTCAATGAATGAAGCAATGAATGACCATCAGGCAATATTAACTCAAAGTTGTAAAGAAATTGAGTGAATCCAATTTAGTGTTTGTCACTTGTGAACCAGACTAATGGACTGAGCGTCATCACATCAGAAAAGGATCAACTTAATAATTAAGAAGAAAACAAGTTGATTCAGAATATAATGGATCAAATACTAGAAAAATTTGAGATATATTGAAGATAATTAAGAAAATTGCCAAGTCATGGAAATCTCTCTAGGAGCCACTAGAGGAAAAGTTTCTACGTCATGAAACCTCTCCTCTAGGTACCACCAGAGGAAAAATGGCTAAGGCTAAGGTGAAAGAGTGATTATGCCGTATAGATCCCATATGCATGACCCTAGGCGCCATTCTTCTCAGACTTTAAGTAAGAAAGAATCATGGCGCCACAAGGAACAAAGTATGTACTCTAGGCGCCATCACAGTAACTTCTTATAGGCGCCATATGATTTACATGGATTTTGGCTGTCACTCTAAGCGCCACCAAAACCTTAGATAATTCATTGTCACAAGGAGCACAAATGTTTGTTGTGTCTAAAATGAAGCCACGTCTTTGAAGATTTGTGAAGTCTACATAAAAGGGGCATATAAAATTTACTCTGCTGATTATCTTCTCCAGCAACTAAAAGCAAAGCATTTACGAGAGCTCCATCAAAGCATTAAATTTGAAAAGCTTGTATCTATACTATTATGCTGCTGAATTTATTGTAATTTGCAGAGTGTAGCAACCTCAAGATTTATATTAATAAAATAATATATTCCTCGAATTATTTTGTGCACTTTTGGTTCCGTATTTTTGACAAAGAATTTAAAACGAATCGAAAAAATTATAGGTATCATATTCAACCCCCTTTATATGATCCTTTGGGACTAACAAAACACCATAAGAATATTTGTATCCTGTGGGAAATAGCCATGCGCCAAATCTTGTGTCATCCTTTTAATTGAGGAACATAAACAATTTTACTAAGTTGATCATGCCACATTTTATATCCAGATTTTGCAATATATAAACCATCATTCAATCTGAACAAGACAATCTTATCACCAACTTCATGCTGAGAACATTAGTTGCCAAGATAGCTTTAGCATCATCAATTAGAAACATTTGTTGCACTCTGTCAACATCCCAAGTTTTAGTACAAGGTTGGAAAAGTGTACACACTCGTTCATGTATTCCTTCATATCCATGACAATCATCAGCTTTAAAAGTTATTTTAGTGCGCAACCACGGGTCCTTTGTTGCTACAAAGTCTCTACCATCACCTATAATCCAATGAATACCACTAACCAGAATTTCTTTTGTTTGTCATGTGCCTGTCCAAGTAAAACTCGAACCTCTGCCTTTCGCTGCATGGAGAATACTCGTATCAAGAAAATAACATGCTTTAAGCACACAAGATACTAACATCCAAGGTTTATTTATACATCACCACACATGTTTCCCCATCAAGGCCAAGTTGAATCCATAGAGACTTCTGAAGCCAATGCCTCCTTTAGCTTTGGTCATACACATTAACTCCCAAAAATATCAATTATCCCTTTCCTCCAATTTGCACCCGTTCTCCACCAGTAATTATTAAACATCCTCTCAATTCTTGACAAAACATTTTAGGCAATAAAAAGCAAGACATGCAGTAGGCAGGAATTGATTGAGCTATATTTCTAATCAGAACCGTCTTACCTGCTCTAGAGATTGGCTTTGTACTCCATGATTGAATCTGTTTGCTAATCCTGTCTTGTAGAAACCTAAATACTCGTTTCATTGATCTACCAATGAGGGATGGTAGACCCAAGTAATTATTACTAATAATGTCATTGTGTACTTCTAGAATATCTGAGAGTGCAAGCTGTTTATTCCTCCTGAAGTTCGAGCTAAAGAAAATCCATGATTTCTGAAAATTGATAGCTTGACCTGGCTTGACAGGATAATCGTTCAAGATGGATTTAACAGTAGCTACCTCTTTGCATATTGCTTTAAAAAAATAGAAAATTGTCATCAGCGAACAAGATATGAGACACCTCAGGTGCTGTTACACTGACTTTACACCCACTGATCCTACCCCTTGCTAGAGCATCATCCAGTGCATTCGATGGTCCTTTATACACAAAAAAAGAAATAAGTATGATGGAAGGGGGTCTCTTTTAGGAGCAATTGATGATATCAAGCAGAAACTATCAGAAGTTCACATAAGAACTTATACTAACGGATGATGATGACATCAACGGATGATGATATCGACGGATAATGATATCAATGGATGATGATGTCAACAAATGATGTAATCAGTATTTGTCACATCAGTTGATCTTTGGTAAGGAAAAGAAAACAGGAACTCAAGGCGGTGAAGGACTTTATCTCAGAAGCATTGTATAAGTTTCCCTGTTGTTAATAGAATATGATTCCTTATACATTGTGTAGCTATGCTTTATATAAAGCACATACTAGGTTCATGTTATATGCATCGTGATATTGTTATATCTTTCGCATAACCTAGTAGCTCTCCAGGATATTTGTTCATCCTTTTGAGAGAGTACGTTTGTAATCAGTTTTTATCTGTTAATATAAAAACTGTTGATTCTGTTGAAGCTTTGTCGAATTTAGTATATTAACTGTATTCACCCCCCTCTATAGTTGATTAAGGGAATAACAATTGGTATCAGAGCTTGCTGTTAACGTACAAACAATTTAAGATCTGAAAATCAATCAACAATATCGGACAAAGAAGAAGAAACATAGAATCTGAAGCCACCACCCCCAGCCACATCATAGATAAGCAGCAACATGAGTAGGTATGAAGCAATCAAGGTGCCTATCCTGAAGATACATGAATATCCAATCTAGAAAGTCAGGATGGCCATGTGCTTGGAAGCCACGGATCCTAAATATCTAAATGGGATCTATGATGGTCCTCATAGACCAATGAAGATAGTTGTTTCGCTTGCAGGAGAACCAGAAAAGATGATAGACAAAGACATGAATGACTATTCTCCTGAAGATATCTCGTCTATCATGAAGGATGCTAAGGTCAGACACATCCTGCACAGTAGTCTTGAAAGTGTTGTGTCCAATCGAGTTATTGGATGTAAGATAACAAAAGAGATATGAGATTCTTTAGAAATAAAGTGTCAAGGTACAACCGCTATCAAGAAGAACATGAGGACAATACTTACTCAAGAATATGAGCTCTTTGACTCAAGGGACAATGAGTCCTTAACTGAGATCTATGACAGATTTCATAAGTTGCTGAATGACTTATCCCTTGTCAACAAAGAATATGATTTGGAGGACTTAAAATTGAAGTTCCTACTTGATCTCCCTGAAAAGTGGGACTTTAAAGTCACATCAATAAGGGATAACTATCAACTTGATAACACACCTCTAGATGAGATATATGGAGTTCTGAAAACTCATGAACTAGAGATGGAGCAAAGAAGTAAGAGGAAAGGATCTAAATCTAGACCAGTTGCACTCAAGGTTGAAGAGAAGCCAAAGGAGAAAGATAGGAGGAAAAGCTACTCCAAAGGGAAATCCATGATTGCAAAGTCAGATGCTGAATCATCAAATTTCGATGATGACTCAAATACTGATACTAAATCAGATACTGAAAGTGATCATAACAATAATAAAGACATGGATCAAATGGCTGCCCTACTAGTTAAAAGCTTCAAGAAGATGGTCTACAAGAATTTCAAGAAAGGGATAAGATTTTCCAGAAAAGGTTCCAGTTCCTCAAACTCTGATAAGAGGAAAAACAGAAGAAATACTAATGGGAAGGAATCTAGATCTGGAAAACTTGACAAGTCAAAAGAGAGATGTTTCAATTATGATGGAATTGGACACTTTGCAGCTGACTACAAAAAACCCAGAGCTGAGAAGAAACAAGCTTTGATCTCAAGGAAGAGAAACTGGGATGATTCATCAGATTCAAATGATGAATTCAATTATGCTCTCATGGCAAAAGATGATGCTCAGGCTGACAATGCTGAATTAAAGGTACCTCAGACTACTCTTGCTTTTGATACTAATGGTATTTATGAATTAAGATTATTTCTTAAGTCTCTGCATGTTAGTTATAAGGATCAAACCTTAGAAAATAATAGAATCAAGAAAGAAAACTCTGTATTAAAGAAAAGGAATGATCACCTTAGAAAATGAGTTGCTTTCCATGCTAGAAATTAAAAAAGAAAGAGACAATATTGTTTATGTTAAAGAAAAATTGTTAGAAATAATATGCTTATCTAGAGAAGGAGCTAGAAAAAGAAAGAGAAGTCATTAAACTTTGGAATAACTCAGGAAAGCCATCTCAGGAGATTTTAGAGAATGGCTGTTGGGGATCAGGATTAGGATATTCAGCTATATCTAATTCTGATAAGAAAAGTGGAAAAGAAACTGAGAGAACATAACCAATAAAAACTGATAGCAAGGTCAAACTGAACAAGGTTCAAATAAAGACCGTTAAGTTTAATCCTAGTGCTAATACTGTTAAGTCAATCCATGAGAAAGGTACAACCTCAGCACCCAGATCAAACTTAATTACTGATACAAGTGAACAAGTTCACACAAAATCAGTAAATATTGGTTCAATGACTCAGAAACAGCTTAAGCAAAAGCTGAAGGATCTTCACATGAAAGACAAGAGGAAAAGGTCTAGGAAAAATAGGAATGGAAAGATAGGTGTTAATAAGAATGGAAATTATGTAACCCCTCCTAATGCACCTAGAAAGACATGTTCAAACTGTGGTAGCACAAATCATCTTGCTAATTCTTGCAAGAAGAATAAAAAGATAAATGTTGTTCCTTCCAAATCAGAGTTTAGGAATAGAACAGTTAGATATAAACCACAAAGACCTTGTTTTCATTGTGGTAGTGTTTGGCATTCTATTTATACATGTAAAGAGTATCACAGTTTGTATTATGATTATTATAAACTAAAATCCTCTTTAATTAAAGCAAAATATGTTTCTGCATGTATAAATACTGATAGTAAGGATGTTAACATAAACTCTGATAAAAAGTCTTCTATTGCATATGTTAACAAACTTAAAAAGGCCAAAAGATCCAACCAAGTCTAGGTCCTTAAAAACACTAACATATTCAAATTATTGATTGTAGGGTGACATAAGGAATGCTCTAGTCTTGGAAAGTGGATGCTCAGGACATATGACTAGTTATAAATCCCTGCTATCAAAATTTGAGGAGAAGGCTGGCCCAAACATTTCTTATGGGGATGGAAACTTAGGAAAAATCTTGGGATATGGCAAAATCAAAATTGGAAATGTCATCATTGAAAATGTAGCTCTAGTTGCAAGAATCAAGAATAATCTGATTAGTGTGAGTCAAATCTGTGACAGAGGTTACCATGTTAACTTCTATGAGGAGCATTGTGAATTGTCAGTAAGTCTGATGGAAAGATTGCATTGAATGGTATAAGACATGGTAGTTTATATGAAGCCAGGGTCTCCACAAGTATTGATAATTCAGAAGTTTGTCTATTGAGTAGAGAATTTGTGGAAGACAGCTGGAACTGACATAAAATACTTTCTCACCTCAACTTCAACAATATCAATGAACTTGTGAGGAAAGATCTTGTGAGAGGATTTCCCAATGCAGTTTTTACTCCTGATGGCTTATGCAACTCATGGTAGAAAGCTAAGGAAAGGAAAAATTCTTTCAATAGTAAAACTGAATCCTCCATTCTTGAACCATATGATCTACTTCATATTGATCTATTTGGTCCAGTGAATGTTATGTCAATTGCCAAGAAGAGGTATGCACTCGTAATTGTTGATGAATATACAAGATACATATGGGTGTATTTTCTGCACACCAAAGATGAATCTCCATCCATTCTTCTTGATAATGTGAGGGAGCTGGAAAAAGGGTCAACATACAAAGTCAAGATCATCAAAAGTGATAATGGAACTTAATTCAAGAATAGCTCTATGGAATAGTTCTGTAAACTCAAGGGGATAAAACAAGAGTTTTCTGGTCCTGGAACTCCACAACAAAATGGAGTTGTTGAAAGAAAGAATAGAACTCTGATAGAAGCTGTAAGAACCATGCCAGAGGAAGCAAGATTGCCTACCTACTTCTGGGCTGAGGCTGTACAAACTGCTTGTTTTACACAAAATGCAACATTGATCAACAAGCATGGAAAAACACCATTTGAGATGGTGAAGGGAAAGAATCCAAATTTGAAGTTCTTTCATATTTTTGGTTGTAAGTGTTTTGTTCTCAAAACTCATCCGAAGCAGCTGACCAAGTTTGATCTGAAAGCCGATGAAGGAATTTTTGTGGGTTATCCGTTGACTACAAAAGCCTTCAAAGTTTACAATATGAGAACAAGAATAGTCATGGAATCTATACATGTATCTTTTGATGACAAGAAGATAACAGGTCTAGATGATGCAGATGATCATGACAAATATGAGATTTGAAAATGAAGTACCTTATGCTGAACTTTTAAGTACTAACTCTGATATAGTAACAACTGATATCACTCAAAGCTTTGAGGTTCCACAAAACAGTGGAAATACTTCTAACACTGAAGCATATGTTGAGGGGGAGCAACATGAATCAAATCCAAAGACTACTACATGTGATCCAACTCAAGGAACATCAGTAGAAAGATCATCAGACTCATCTTCCTCAAACTCTGATGAGTCAAATACTGATAACAATGGGAATACTAATTCAGGGGGAGTATCAGGAAACAATAGTGGCACTAATCAAAGAAATAACAGAGAGTTCATGGATCAAGGGGGAGGTTCGTCTTCAAGGAGTCAACTTCCATCTGCAAGAAAATGGTCTAAGTCATATACACCTGACTTAATCATTGGAAACCCTGATAGTGGTGTAAGAACAAGAAAAGCCACTCAGAATGAATGTCTCTACCATTCTTTTCTATCTCAAACTGAACCTAAAAAGGTTCAAGAAGCTCTGCAAGATTCTATATGGGTCATAACAATACAATAGAAGCTCAATGAATTTGAAAGGAACAAAGTCTGGACTTTTGTGCCAAGACCAAAGAACAGATCTGTAGTTGGCACAAAGTGGGTGTTCAGAAACAAAACTAACAGTGAGGGCTTTATTACAAGGAATATAGCAAAACTTGTTGCAAATGGTTACTCACAACAAGAAGGCATTGATTATGATGAGACATTTGCTCCAGTTACAAGGCTTGAGGCAATTAGAATCTTTCTTGCATGTGTTGCTCACAAGAAGTTTAAGGTGTTCCAAATAAATGTGAAGAATGCATTCTTAAATGGAGAACTCGAAGAGGAAGTTACGTTGAACAACCTCCAGGGTTCATTGATCCAAAGTATCCAGACCATTTCTATTTACTGGATAAAGCACTCTATGGACTAAAGCAAGCTCCAAGGGCCTGGTATGAAACACTTGCTCTATTTTTGTTAGAGAGTGGTTTCACAAGAGGTACAATTGACAAAACTCTCTTTTATAAATACCATGGTAAGGACTTTTTATTAGTACAAATATATGTTGATGATATCATTTTTGGATCTACTAATGATAAACTCTGTGAGAGATTTGCAAAGCTGATGTAGTCCAGATATTAAATGAGTATAATGGGAGAACTGAGTTACTTTCTAGGGTTACAAGTTAAACAAACTGATGAAGGAATCTTCATAAATCAATCCAAATACACCAGGAATCTACTCAAAAGATTTGGAATGCACGACTGCTCAACTACATCAACTCCCATGGCCACTATAACCAAGTTAGATTTAAATACTGGTTCTTCAGTAGATATAACTAACTACAGGGGTATGATTGGCTCACTCCTATATCTGACTGCTAGTGGACCTGATATCATGTATGCTACCTATCTCTGTGCAAGGTTCCAAGCTGATCCTAGAGAACCTCATATGTTAACCTCATCTATTAGCCGTGAAAGGAATTTTTAAGTATCTCAAAGGCACCATGAATCTGGGATTAATGTATCATAGAGATTCAAACTTTAAGCTAATTGGATATTCAGATGTTGATTTTACAGGATGCAAAATTAACAGGAAAAGCACATCTAGAAGCTGCCAATTTTTTGGTGGCAGATTGGTTTCTTGGTATAACAAGAAATAAAAGTCAATTTTCACATCAACTGTAGAAGCAGAATACATTGCTGCAGAAAGCTGTTGTGCTCAGATTTCATGGATGAAAAATCAACTGTTGGATTATGGGTTAGACTATTCTTCTATTCCTATATATTGTGATAATCAAAGTGCTATTTCAATGGCGGGAAATCCAGTGCAGCATTCAATGACAAAACACATCAGCATCAGGTACCATTTCATAAGGGAACATGTGGAAGATGGTATGGAATTGGTCTTTGTTCCAATAGATCAGCAAGTAGCAAATATATTTACCAAGCTTCTCTGTGAAGCTACTTTCACGATATTGGTGAATGAATTGGGAATGATATTAGGACAATTCTCAAACTCTGATAATTAAGACTGTTGATATTTTTGAAGCATAGTATCTTATTATTTGTCAGTACTTGCATGTTAGATACTGATTATTATGCTAAATGTTGATGCCATAATAATATGCAAATTGTGCTAAATGATCTTATGTGAAAATTGCATGTTGAACTATTGATTATGCATACATGCTCTGTTATTAGTTAAACTTACTTTGACTAATAGGTTCTGTCAGTAGTTGATAAATTCTGGTATTGGTCCACCCAATTTTGAGTAATAAATCCTGATAGTTGTGATTACATACTGATAATGGTCAAACTTTGATTGACTATTTTTATGAAGATATTGCTTAAGTCAGTATTGTAATTACAGGTTTAAAGTTAGCCACAGATGGGTAATTTTTCATGGTTATAGATGTTTACACATTGAGTAAGAATTTGAAACATGTTCGTTTATTTCATAACTTTATTATCAAGAACTGTGCATGTAGTAACACACATTTATATGATTACTTTTACAGTCAATCGTATAATGCCACGTGTCCCATTAAACTGAATATGACTAAATTAGTGGAGATAAGTGTTGTATAAAATCAATTTTTGATTTTAGATAATTCTTTACTTATCGTCTTTATTCTCTCTCTACTACTTTACCATTCTCAAAACCGTAAACTCTGAAACCCTAAATACTGTTCATAAATATTTCTTGAAAAATTAACCATGACTTTACCTGCTGCTTCTAAGTCATTTGATTATGATGGGGCAAAGTTTGTGACTAATAACTATTCAGCTATCCTGACCAACGACAATATGAAAGTTGATTTTCACAGCGATTGGGTTTGCTCTCAAAGCTCCACCCACAATCTCTGGTGACCAGGTGCTTTCTTTCTAGAGGACTGGAGTATTTGATGATGGAGGAGCTAATGAATCTCCAAGCCTTGTATTTGAATTTGACAATACAACAAGGATTGTAACTCCTGAAACTGTAAGGGATGTATTATAGTTGCCTACTCATACCTCCTACACAAGACTGATAAGTGATATTGAGATGAGGAGATTCTTTACTGAGATTAGCTATGACAAGGATTTAAAGAATCCTGGTCAATTAAAAATGAATAGGCTAAGGAAGGAATAAAATTTCTTCTTTGATTACATCACAAAGGCATTCAACAACAAATCTTCAAATTTTGATGCCTTGCCCATTATGACACAACAAATAGGGTACTCTTTAATTCATGGTTCACATTATGATTATGGTAGAGTAGTTATGTCTTTTATTGGTGATAGGATAAATGCTGATAGAAATATAGTATATTATGCTAGATTCTGTCAGTTGATTTTTAATGCTTGTTTTCCTGATACCCCTATCCCCTCTAATTAAATAGTGTCAGTGTTTAAGTTGACAAAAATGGCTTTCTCTGACTTAATTTAACAAGATGAAAAGCGGTTGAATTTAGCTCCTTTGAGGTTACCACTAGTTGCAAGAAACTTGCTTTTAGAAAGGCTTCCTGAGACTTATGGTTTGCTTAACAGCCAGAGTGCTAAGCTACAGGAAATCACCATTAGAAACCCTCATGTAGCTCACCCCAGCACAACAACTCAAACACAAATCCAAACACAAACTCAACCACCAGAACAATATCAAAAAGAAGCCACCTCGAGTGTCTCTCAAAAGACACTTGTTATAAAAAGAAAGAAAGAATTGGATAAAAGAGCTACAAATCCTGTTGTAACTAAGCCAAAAGATGAAGCATCTCAAGTTCTTCATTCTTCAAAACCTTCAGAAATTATAAAGAGGAAACTTGTACTTGCTGGATTAGAATCAGATTCAGATGAGGACAATGCTATCTTATCTTTCATATTTCCAAACCTTTCATATGATTCTTCTCCAAGACCAATTGTTCCATCAACTGCGAAAGACACAACTGCTGATATTGGTGCAAATCTCAGACCAAAGAAAAGAAGATTGGTCAACTCCTGATATTGTTTAAGAAGATTGGTTATCATGAGGATCATGGCCATACCACAGAAAACTGTTTCTCTCTCAAGATGTTCATAGAAGACCAGATCAAGAAGGGAAACATAAACCAGTATCTTCAAAGGAGGCTGAATGACAAAGACAGGGTCCCGGGAAGCGGTAAAAATGTGGTGAATGTTGTCTTTGGAGGCACAGCTTCTCCGCCTCGGAGCCCGGACCCAGAGAATGACGTGATGGTGATCCAAACTCTAGAAGATGAGCCAATCTGCTTCTCTTACTCAGATTATGTGGGACTCGATCCAGAGCATAATTTGGCATTGGTGGTAACCCTGGATGTCACAAATAATGAGGTAAAAAGAATTTTAGTTGACAACGGTTCTTCTGCTAATACTGTATTCGAGCACACACTTAACAGGATGGAGCTCGGGCACCTCCGAATGGACCCCTGTCTTGAAGATCCCCTATATGGATTTGGAAATACAATGATTCCAATCTGGGGTGTCATTTATCTGCCTATTATCTTTGGAACTGCGCCCCAACAGGTCTCCCATATTGTCGAGGAGAAATAGAGTACATCAAATCCAAATTCTGACATCCAGTCTACTGCTAAAGCGCTTGTAGAACTGTCTGAAACTCCGGTCATGCAATATCACAAGAGAGCTAGGGAAGTCTCTCATGAGCAAGTATAGGCTAGTGTCAAGAGGCTGGAAGGGAAAGGACTTTTTCCTGGATCAAGCACACAAGAACCTGTATCTCAAAGGGGTAAAACAGCTACATCTCCTGATCCAATCCCACAAGAACCTGTACCTCAAAGTGGTGCAGCAGATATTAAATAACAAGAGTCTCTAGATGAAATTGTTCAAGAGTCTATTGTTGCAATTATGGAGAAGAGTACACAAGAACATGGTTGTCAAAGTCATTCAGCAACTCCTGATTCTCCAGCTACACAAGAACCATTGCATCAAAGTTACAATGCAAGCCTTACTTTTGCGGTAATAACTCTTATCATAGATGCTGAAGGCAGAATTTATCCGTCTCAACTGTTTACTGATATTTTATCAGTACCACAACTAAATGTTCGCATGGAATCTGCATCTTCAGATTCACAAGGTATAAATATTGTTATTACTTTAAAGCATTTATTTTAAATACTGATTCAATCTTTTCAGCATTTATTTTTCATGATATAAATCCTATTAGTATGATTATTTCTAGACCTTATTTAAGGACTACCTCTAGTTGTATGACCACATATCACCCTTCTTTATCCACCTCTTATTTTTGTAGGACAATCTTTATGAGCCTTTTTCTGTGAGATGTGTGAAAAGATTGAGAGAAAAACATAATTAAAGAGAGGCAGGATCCTTCCTGGCAAAAGGAGAGGTAGATGAGAGATAGAATTTAATAATCCTTGTGAGGAAGCTCTGACTATTAAAAGTTATGAGATGTGTGGTGTGAGGAGTAGTGAGACTACTTTAAAATAATAATAGAGATTAAGTTTTAACTGCTATATGTTTGTAGGTGGTCAGAGTATTAAAGAAATAGATGTTGAACAATAATCTATTGAATCTCAAGAAAACTCTGATGTACCAAGGGCTATTGATTTCCCTGCAAGTCTAAGTACTGATACTTGCAGTCCATACATTCTACTATTTCACCACATGAGACTCCATGTTTTTGTTGAAAAATAGTACATTTACTCTACTTTACCATCACCTGAGAAAATCTATGTTGTTGCTGAAGATGTAGTAGCACAACAGTCCATTCATAAAGTTTCATCCATTTCAGAATCACCACAGCATGTTACAGGAACTGAGGTTTTGGAAGTTAATCTCGAAGCTCCAACTCATTTATCTACAATACTTGAAGATGTGGAGTTAACTGCTGAAGGTGTGGAATCTTCTGAAGCAACTGGATCATATATTGCACCAATTTCTAATTCTATTCTACATGCTGAAGCTGGTGATGAAGTTCAGCAATTAGTGCAAAATCCAGTTGCTATTGAAGAATCTAATGATGATGAAGAAGCTAATGTTTCTGATGCTATTATAGATCCAGAGGATGATCTTTTGTTCTCTGAAGATATGCCTATGTATGTGAGACAACAAAAAATTAAAGAGTTAGATGCTAAGAAAAAACAGAATTAATTTGGTAATCTCTGGAATGCTCATTGGAAAGATGATATATATCTTATTTCCAGAACACAAGCTATTGCACATCTGGAAACAGCAGAACATAAGATTATAAATCCTGAAATGCTCAATCATCTGAAAGCATCAACTTTAGTTGTCAGATCCTTACACACAGCTAATGAAGCAACTAATGCACGAATCAATCAAATTAAAGAATCATTGATTGCTTCAAAGCTGACTACTCATCACGAAATTCAGAAACAAATTGCACCAATAGTTGCCAGACAAACTGCAATTAAATCCAGTCAAGCTAGATTGGAAGTTAAACAAGTTCAAACATCTGATCAACTTAATAAATCTAGATTGGATTCATCTTCTTAATGGCTGATGTGAATTCTTTCAGTGTAACTTCCTCTGTCATCTTGTTATTCTATTCTGCAGTCATTGTCCTCGGGCATGTACTATCACTAATGATTCCACCACTTTCCGATTCCCCAAAAACCTTCAATATATATTCATTCACTATGTTGCACATCCCTTTAGAATTTTTTACCCTAACACCATCCTTAAATTCTAAAAAATTTACGTGGTTTGCTTTTTTTTCATGCAGAAGAACTTGCATGAAAAAACCGTGTGTTCTCATCTCCTTCTTGTAGCCAGAAAAGCTTCTCAAATTGTTTCCAATACAGTTCCTCCTGCAATAATAAGTCATTCAGCTTCATCTTTTCATCTAAAAATTTCTGCACCTCAATATCATCTATTTTGTCTTTCAACTCATCAACAACCTCCTTCTATTTCTTTAATTTCTCTTTAAATTTGTTATAAGAAGTTTGACCCTATTTTTCCATGGAAGTTGACACAGACTGTAGCTTTGGAATCATGTGCGTAATAGGTAAATTCCCCAAACACCTTGTTATTTCCTCAACAAAGGTAGGCTCTTTAAGCCATATATGTTTAAAGCTAAATCTAAAAGCTTTTTTAGATTTAGAAACATCAAAGAAAACCAACTACAATGGCTCGTGATCTGATACCGGAGATGGGAGAAGTTTTAATTTACAGAGCGAAAACTTTAACTACCAAGCCTGAGTACCAAAACCTCTGTCTAACCTTTCTTGAAACCAATATTTGGTTTCTCGACTTTTTTCCCATGTATACAACCTACCATGAAGTTCCAACTCATTCAGTTCAACAATATTCTATCACTCTCCCAAAGCCATCCAATAACGACCGGGGAAGATTCGAAACATGAGCAAAAACTCGGATTAAGCTCCAAGCATCCCTCCTCCGATAACGTTCAGGGTAGCCATGGTAGCAAGTGAACCGCCAAGTTTCAATACTATTCTCTTTAAATATAAGCTCAATGTAATTTTTTGAATACCCTATGATGTTGCAATCTACCAAACTCTTCAAGAAAATAGCTAAACCTCCACTTCTTCCCACTTGATCAACTAAAAAAAATTGTAAAACCCAACTTTACTCATAACACTTCGATTTTATTGCCTACTGAAATTGTTTCACTTAAAAAAGAACATCGGGTTTACGATCTCAAATAAGATCATTTAAAGCTCTAACTATACGAGGGTTCCCAAGTCCTCGACAGTTCCAACTTATGCAATTTATTGGCCTTGGCTCGCTTGCCTAGCTAGATGAGGCAAATAGGTGTTTGAGGCCTCTATGCAATTTGATTCAAAATGCATAAGTCCAAGTGAACTGTGTTAACTTGTTTTCCAAGATCCATATTATTTCTTGGCCCAATCTCTTCCTTTTCTTTTCCTCTAATTCAAGCCCATCTTGCTCGTCATTCTCCGGCCCATTACTAACGTTTGAACTTATGTTTCCCTCCTTTGACTTATCAAAATCCCCCCTGATTTGAATATCCCATAATTCTAGCATTATATAGTTTGACTCCTCCCTTTTTACGTAAATTGTTACAGGCATTCTGCAAATTAGGGGTTTGGTATCCTAATTTTTATCCCCCGATTTTCTCGCCCCAACTTCCATCTCTCTCATCACGGAGCCACTTGCTTCTCTCCTGGTTTGATCCTCTTCTCACCGGAGTACACAGTTAACTCCCCCATTCTCTTACCATGGATGATATGTCTCCCCTCGGCTTCTTTTTACAAAAAACTCTCAGTATGCAAGATTAGTCCACATAGAAAGCAGAAATCCCCAAGCTTCTCATACTTAAAATTGTCAATAAAGTCCATCTTTTTCTTCCCGCTGATCTTCTCTTTTCGCTTTAACCGCAGCCTCACATCTACTTTGATCTAAATACGCATGTACTATATTCAAATGCTTGTATTGTTACTTGGATCATATGACACATATCTACCAAAGAAGTTTCCAAGTTATTTTTCCACTGTTTCCGCCATGAAACTACTGGGATATCGTAAATCTGTATCTATAAGTTGATATCATCTAGTTGAGCATTCAGTGGATCTTCTCCTGGTTGAATATAATTTGATACTAACATTGTTCCATCAAAGGACCATGGCCCATTATTCACCATCCACTTCATGTCATCCATATGATAAAATCAGAATAAGAATATACCTAGTTTCAATACCTTTATGCTAATACCCATTGCTGGTCTCCATAGATCTTCCATTTTTGTTTTCATTGCTCGCATATTAATGTTTTTCTCAGTCAAGAATTTTTCTACCAAGCATAGTTCAAACCTGTTACTTTCCTCCACAAACTTCTCTTCAAGGATCAATTCCTCATTCTCTTCATTCGTAATATTTAGCTCTGTCATGTGCGGTCGAGAATCTCCATACTCGAAGACAAGCACTCTCACAAAATCTCACAACTTTGTAAAGTTTAAAAGATAGGAGAAAAAAGCTCACACTCTCCATATGAGAGGGAAAAAAAGCTTCATCTGTTAATGTTTTAAAATATATATGATATATTAAGTAAGAAATTGAATAAAAATTAGGAAGTAACTTGGCTCTATAACATTTCTTAATTTATGCATGTAATGGTTCTTATCAATTTATTTATACTTGAATTGTAGTTTTTGATTTTATGTCTTTGATGTGTTCGATTACATGTCTAAATTAAGAATCCTTGAATTAGTTCAGTAAACTTCATATAATTTTATGATATGCAGATATGAACATGGATAGATATATCATTGGAACAAAAAAAATCGAATTGATGAACAAAAAAATCAAAATGAAGGACAAAATAATGAAATAAGAGAGACAAATCCAAGCAATGAAATTAAGTCAAGTAAAAAAATGGCAAAAAAGGTAAAAAATGATTGTATTTACTGATTTATCCCGATTAGGGCTACATTAATATCAATAATATTATAGAACCCAACCCTACTCTTTATGTTCCAGCATGGGTCCGATATGGTCGGGTTGATTAAGTTGAGTAAGAAAAAAATAATGTCAAAATCATATATAGCAAACTAAAATCGACTCTAAAATAAAAAAAACTTAATATGAGAAATTAAATTTAAAATATTACTGTCATCCAAAATATTACAGTCAATCATCAAAAGTCTTAACTGAAGCATGCCACAAAATAGTTTAACAACAATTTTTTTTTCTTTGAATAAAAATATAAAACTAATAATGGACAATCTAACTAATTACCCATCAGTAATATTGATAGCGTTGTTGGTCCTTACCTTCTCATTTGATACAAATTTGTCCTATTTTGCCCGTATTTATTTATTTATTATTTATTAATAAAAATCCGATCAAGCATGTAATAAATGTGCTATAAAATATGATTTAAGAAAAGTATGGGATGAGTTTTTCACCTTCTTCAACTTCAAGAAACTTGTAAGAAAAAGCTTATTACAAATAAGTATTGGATTTAATCCCTCCATGACTACATTTATCAATGTTTCCATCATTTTCAGACACAAAGTTGTACGAAATGGATCCAATCTTCGTCCAATCGTACTGAATGCAAATTCTGAAACAACGGTAGATACTGGAATAACATCCATATCTTTAAAAATCATAAATAAAGTCGTAAACTTTCTATAATTGTCTTTCCATCAAAGTAGTATGTTGAATTTATCGGTCATGGAGTCCAGAGGTTCTTTAGAAAATTATATGTCAATGTATTTATTTTTCTCTAATTTTCTCATTTTCCGTTGCTGTATATAATTTTTAAGCAATCTTCTCCTTTGTGTTTTCTTGCCTACTTTCTTCATTGGTAAAGGACATTTACAGTCCTGTTACTTGTTAACATTTACAAGATTTATAATTATATTCACAATCTAAAGTCCTAGCAAGTGTTAGGTGTGGGCAGTGTTGAAGGTTATTAAGAAAGAAAGCATGACTGATATCATTGTAAGAGAAATTGAAAAAAATACTTTTGTAATATTCACCACTGATCTAATTTGAGATTATTTCCCAGACACTAAATTTTGACATGAGGTCAAACCAAAACAAATCTCAAAATCGAAAGATATGGTTTAAGCATATTTTTAATTGACCAAATTGTCATGTATCTTTTTATTTCACATTAATTAGATTATGATAGCGCACAAAACATTAAAAACATGGATCAATAGAGGTTTTCAATGAGTAAAGACATTGTGAATTGTAATATTTGGTTGTGAAACTAAAGAAAGTAAGAATACAGATCCATGTAAGATCTATGCAATACTAGTTTGTAAATACAAAAACATCGCATATAAGAAACAAATAATCATGTTTAAACTAAGTTTTTATTATTTTTATTGGACTAACTGACTAGACCAACCTTAAAAATTATAATATTACTAGTACTACATATACAAAGATTATAATCTACTAAGTGGTTCTAACAAGATGGTATATTTAAGATAACGATAGTCTCAGTATAAAAACAACAATAGATAATTTAACCAACAGTCTAAATTTACTATGTCTTGTCAAATTTATTTAACATAATAATTTCAAAACTTGATAGCTAAGTGCGATTAACCCTTGAGGTCAAGTAACATGAGTTGAGTAAATAGCAATAGAATGAGAGAAATTATATTACCAAACACCAGATTAAACAAAAAAGTCACAGATGACTATACTTTCAGTTGGGTAATATACTAACACTACGCGTAATAATGAGGCAGTTATATATATCACAATTAACAAGAACGGGCAATAAACCAAATAAAGAAATAAAAACACAAAGGCAGACAAGAAAATATATCAGTAACTGCATCGACAAATATAGGATAGAATACTTAGCTCTAACAGAAGCTTTAACAAATCTGAAAGAACTATGAATAGCTGAGACGCCTAGCCTTCAAGAAGTCTAGACTGTTACTGAAGAGATTATTGCCCCGCTTACGCTGTGTTGGGTTGCAACAATATCACTTTCAGGATACAACAACACAAAGAAATTCGTCCACAAATACGTAAAGCTCAACAGTGACCTGACCTCAGTTCGCCCAGAAAACCTACGCTATTATCAATATATTATAGAGCAGAGAAAAATAGAGATAACAGCCAGGGTTTCATAATCACGTGATTGACGTATATATATTCTAAACATTTTGTTCAATATTTAATACAACATAAAAAGTAACTAAATATATTACATTAATTAAAATAAATATCCTGACTTAAATTATATTTAATGAAATATTTCCAGAATCAGAAACGTAACAGTTAGTATCAGAATTCATCGAATCCTGATACAACCATCCCATCAGTATTTACCAGCCACAGCAAATCCCGACCAGCGTCAGGATTTATCATCCATAGCAAATCCTGATCCAGGGGCGTCAGGATCAATCTCAGAAAATCAACAGATAATACACATTGAATTTCAACGGATACTGAGTTCTTTCAATGAATACTCAGTTCTGTGCATCAACAAATATTACTTAACAAATCCTTACTATTATACAGATTCAATATTTATAATAAAACAATATAATAAGTCAGTAAATATTTGAATTAAATAGGCAGTAAAATTCCTCACCCAGGTCACCTCGCATATGCGAGACGCCGAGAAATTCGCCCAAATCGCCCTTCGACCCGACTCGAGTCGAATCGTGTCGTGGCGTGGCAAAGGGAGGTGAGGCGGTGGCGGCGCGTATGTGTGCGCGTGCACGAGGCACACAATAACACTATGCATAGCCACATGCCTTAGTAGTTGGTATACTACTGTTACACATGGTACTATATAAAACACTACACCCCTTTTTACTTAATTAATGTGGGACAAAGCCCACAAACCCATTTCAAAATACTAACTTCACCTCAGTTTCTATATGGATTACACTAAGAAAATGACTTAGGGGTCATTTGTTAAATCTGAATTATTTTTTCTGGATGGTTAATAATTCTGGATGAATCGATTTTTAAACTATTAATAAATATATAGAAAGAGCCCATAGTTAAATCTGAATCACATAGTCATATTTTAAATAATACAGAGTATCAAAACTAATATATTTTATAGTATTAATTTATTTAATTATTATAGCATCCAAAATATGATTTAAGAAATATTGTTGTAAAATGTCATGCATAATAATATTAAACACTCTCTCTATTCCCTTATACAAAAAGATATACATGGTTGGTTTAAAACATTGCATGAAAGTATAGGCTTCTGGGCATGCTCCCCTCGTTCAGCTAGAATTTTGTGCTGGAGTCGTCCAGTTGATTTTAGGATTCGTCCAGAAGTTAATCTTGTAAACAAACATTCTGGATTCTTCATTTTCTCTCATCCAGTTCCGTATGGTGCCATTCACTTATTATCAAACGAGGCCTTAGATCCAAACATGAAAGTTGAAGTTCTCATTACAAGGAACAACCTCGAACAATTAGTTTTAGGAAATTACATCAAGAACATTTCTAAAACATGCCTCAAACTTTCCATTTTCTAACAATCCCCCATAAGTCCATACATAAGTGCATATCAGATTTTATCATGACTTATTTTTTAGAGTTGGTACCCTTCCGGGTATGAACCCTCCTAAATCCCCGACTTTGAAGGCTACTGGATATAGATGGGATGTTTCACCTTGAATCTTTATCCATTTGGTGTAACCACACTCCATAGACGATGACAAGTCAAAAGGCTATGGTGTAGATCTATGGCTTTGAGACGTTATGGTCGTGTCTCAATCCTGTTCGTTGAATGCTTCAAGAAATAACCCTTTCCTCTAATTGTGACCTCATAATTGCATTCGCTTAGCTGGGCATCTCCAAAGATGTACTGCCAATATCTCATCTTACGACTTGACCCCATTCAGAGTTTATAAATCCTGACACAGTATTTGGTCCATCAGGATTTACCAAATCCTGATCCAAAACTGTTTTAATCAGAGTTTATTAAAACTCTTGCTAACTAGCAGTTCAAGTACCTCTTCAGGTTTATAGGGGATAGACTCAGATACATAAGTATCTAAAAGTATATGGTAGAGGTACTACCAATTCATCCTTATAACTTGTTATTACCATATTGAATACACTTCGAGGGATCTCCTCTCAGGTGTATTGGGTTCTCGCTGTTGATGAATTATGAGGGGTTACTAGTCCCATCCCCAACCTCGACTTAAGGACTACAACATGCTCAAGCCCCTTAGTCAATGGATCATCTATATTATCTTGAGTTCTTATGAACTCTATATCAATAATCCTATTAGACACAAGACCCCTTATAGACTTCAGTCTAACTTGGATGTGTCTCATAGTCTTAGTATTATACTTCACACTTCTGATCTTGTCGATAGGTTTACGGCTATCACAATGAACAGAAATGGCAGGAAGCGGCTTACTTACTACAAGTAGCATATACATAAGCCCATGTAGCCATTTATCCTCCGCCCCCGTGGCATCAAGTGCACACAACTCAACCTCAAAAGTAGACCGAGTAATCAAAGTATGTCTAGAAGACTTCTAGGACACTGCTTCATCCGCAAGGGTAAACACATATCTAGTCACTCCATTGGAAATAGATTTCTTAGCTATCCAACTTGCATCACTGTACCCCTCGAGTAACCCCGAAAATCTGTGGTAATGCAAGCTAAGAGAAATAGTTCCCTTGAGATATCTAAGAACTCTATCCAGTGCCTCCCAATGAGTCTTGTTTGGATAGCTTGTATATCTAGCTAACTTAGACACAAAATATGAAATATCTAGTCTAGTGACATTAGAAAAATATTGCAAACTCCCAATGATCTGAGAATACCTTAACTGAGACACAAGAACTCCTGAACTATTCTTGACTATGGCAACTTTTGAATCATATGGTGTGCTAGCAATTCTATATTTGAATAACCGTACTTCTTAAGTATAGATTTCTCTATATAGTGAGACTATGACAATGTTATTCCATCAGCTGACTAAGTCAACTTGATCCCAAGAATCACACTAGCCTAACCCATATCCTTCTTTTCAAAGTGCCTCTTCAAAAACTCTTTATCTCATTAATAATCTTAATATTGGTTCCAAACAACAAAATATCATCTATATACAACCACACAATCACACAATCATTACCTATAACCTTATAGAAGACACACTTGTCACTTTCATTAACTAAAAACTCGAAGTCTAAAACAGTTTCATAAAACTTTTTATGCTAGTCTATAGGTGCTTGTTTAAGGCCATATAAGGACTTGACTAGTCTACACACTTTGATTTCATTACCAGAAGCAACAAATCCCTCAAGCCGATCCATATCAATTTCTTCTTCAAGGTCACCATGAAAAAAAGTTGTCTTTACATCCATTTGATGGATGATAAGACCGTGTACGGAAGCTAATGCAATAAGCATTTTGATTGTTGTCATTCAGGAAACATGAGAGTATGTATCAAAATAGTCAATGCCTTTCCTTTGGCTAAAGCCCTTAGCAACTAGCCTAGCCTTGTACTTATCTATTGAGCCATCAGGGTTTAATTTCCTCTTGAAAATCCATTTACATCCAATAGTAGAACACCCAGGAGGGAGATCAACTAACTCCCATGTTCCGCTGGAAATAATTGAGTCAATTTCACTCTTCACTATGCATTTCCAATGCCATGACTCCGAAGAATCTATGGCTTGATGAAAAGTTAAAGGCTCATCATCAATATTGTAAGTGATAAAATCACTTCCAAAGTGCTTGACTACCTTTGCACGCTTACTACTTCTAGGTTCCTCTACTTTATTAGGAGTAGAACTACTACCAGGATCCGCCCTGCATTATCATCTTTTCCACATGATCAGGAATAGAACTCGATGTGTGAGTGGGATCATCCTCAGAATTACCCAAAGCTATACCAGTCTTCATAGGGAACACTTCCTCAAAGAAAGTTGCATCACGAAACTCAACTATCATATTCACCACAATCCCATCTATGTCAAATTTTAAAACTAAAAATCTCATCGTGGTTGTGGTTTCAAGATAGCCCAGAAAGATACAATCAACAGTTTTCGGACCTAGTTTCTTTCTCTTGTGTTCAGGGACAAGCACCTTAGCAAGGCAAACCCACACACGAAGATAACTCAAACTTGTCTTATGATTTCTCCATAATTTATAAGGTGTCTTGTCCATATATTTCAGAGGGACTCTATTCAGAATATGGCAAGCCGTATTCAGATCCTCTCCCCATATGTACTTAGGAAGCCTAAAATTAATCAGCATACTGTTAATCATGTCTTTAAATGTTCTGTTCTTTTGCTATGTCACCACATTAGATTCAGATGTGTATGGTGGAGTAACCTCATGAAATATACTATTGCTTGCACAAAATTCATTAAATAAGGTACTCGTATACTCACCACTTCTATCAGACTTCAAAGTTTAAGTACTTTGCCAGTTTGTGTTTCAGCTTCATTTTATACATAATGAATTTATCTAGTGTTACATCCTTATGTTTAAGAAAATAAACATAACAATATCCACTATAATCATCTATAAAAGTAATGAAATATCTACAGTGATCCTTAGTCAACACACCACCAAATTCACAAATGTCTGAGTGTACTAAATCTAACAAGTCTGAATCCCTAACGACATTATGAAAAAGGCTTACTTGTTAGTTTAGCAGTTACACACACTTGACACTTAGATTTCTTATCAATGGCATGCTTTGGAATCAACTCTAAATTCATCATATTCTTTAGAGCACCATAATTAAATGACCAAGTAAGTGTCACAAATCAGATGATTCAACACAATTAACAGAAGATGCAACACTATCATTAATAAAATCACCCAAAATGAGTTCCACATTTATTAAAAATAAACCATCAGACAAGTAACCCTTGCCAAAAAAATGTACATGTATGAGTAATAACTACTTTATTACAATTCAAGGAAAGTTCAAAGCCGTTCTTAACTAAACAACTTCCACTTATTATATTTCTATGAATAGAGGGAACATGATGTACTCCAGTGAGAGATAGAATCCGCCCAGAAGCAAACTTCAGGTCCACGTTTCCTCTTCCAAGCACTTGTGCAACACTCGCATTCCCCATCGTCACTGTCACTCCATGACTCTGTTGATAAGATACAAATAAACTAATATTAGCACAAGTATGCACATTAGCTCCGGTATCAATCAACCACTCATATAACATATAAGTGGAAAGTAGTACAGGGTTATAAGTAACATACCCGTCATCGGTTCCAGAGGAAATAACCTCACCAATGACCATGTTAGCTACAGGCCCACTCGTGGTTCCAAGTCTAAGTATAGTATTTGTTTGAGCTACCACTCCAGCTTTCTTAGCTTTCTTACTAAGACAATCCTTTCTCCAATGACCAACCTGTCCACAAGACCAACATGGTTTGTTTGCCTTTGGTTTTTTAGCCTTTTTCTTGTCAGGTTTAGTATGAGCCTTCTTAGTGACTACCTTTCTTTTCTGTTCTACAGTCACTACATTCACCTTCGAGTTCCCATGTTCAGCAGGCATCACATGTCCTTCTTTGGAATTGTGTTGCTCATGCACAAAGATGTCCAACATCAAGTTAATCCATGTCATCTCTCCTTTCTGTCTTTTCAGGGAGAGAGCAAACTCTTCCCAAGACTTAGGGAGCTTTTCAATCACATATATAACTCGAAACTTCTCAGGGAAGACCAATTCCGGACTCACCCAAAGCATGAACCAACATCTCAAACTCATGAACTTGCTCAGTCATGTATTTTTCACCCACCAGTTTAAACTCAAGGAACCTAGCCATAGAATACTTCTCAAGTCCTTGAGAATCAGTATTATAAGTTTGGTCCAGCTTATCCCATAAGACCTTAGCAGTATAGGCATCTAATGAATGAACATTGAAGAAGGTGTTCGCCAAGGCTGCCAAAATGGCTGCCCTAGCCACCCCATCATTCTCAGCCCATAAAGCATAAGCCTTAACAGATTCAGCTTTCTCTTGATCCAACACAGGAGGATAATACAGTACCATTGGCCATAGAGCCTTAACCGTTAACCAGAGCTTCATCTTTTTCTGCCAACGAGAAAAAGATGCTCCACCACTGAATTTATCAGGCATACCAGAAAAATCAATTGGCTAGGGAAAATGATACGTGGTCCAATCAATGGATGCAGTACCTCCAGAACCAGAATTAGAACTAGTGTCAACAGTTTTAGGAACATCACAATGTTTCGTTAACCATCTTGCTAATTACATAATATAACAAATAATCTCTTCAAGATTTTTGGGTAATACACTAACACTACGCACAACAAGGAGGCAGTTATATATATACCACAATTAACAAGAATGGGTAATAAACAAATAACGAAACAAAAACATGAAGGCAAAAAAGAAAATATATCAGCAACTGAATTGACAAAGATAGGATAGAATACTTAGCTATAACAGAAGCTTTAATAAATCTGAAAAACTATGAACAGCTGAGGCGTCTAGCCTTCGAGAAGTCTAGACTGTTCTTGAAGAGATTATTTCCCCACTTACACTGTGTTGGATTGCAGCAATATCACTTCTAGGATACAACAACACAGAGCAATTCATCCACGGATACGTAAAGCTCAACAGCGACCTGGCCTCAGTTCTCCCAAAAAGCCTATGTTATTTTTTAGGAATATGTTGTAGACTTGATGATAATTCACCAAAATACCTTAGTAAGTTTAATTAAGTGATTTTGTAACTATCAATGGATAACCATACTTGTTCATCCGTTGAAAGAGTAGCTTATATTTCAATAAGTTTTTGTAGCACATTTCTATATACTGTAATAACTTAGAAGTTTAGAAGTTGTAGAAAATTCTAAGTCTTGTTGACTACTAGAAATATATGCAAAATAGGTTGGCTAATTGTAAATATTAGATGCCTTCTAATTTTACATAAGTGAAATAGTATCAACTGCTAAGAAAATACTTTCAACGGATAAGCTATAAAGCTTTGACGGATGACTCAAGACACTTTCAACGGATGTTCCATTAGAGACTCAACGGATAATTCATGTGGAGTATCGATGTATAACATTGAAGTCTAGATGGATAACCAATTCAAATAGCAGTTAAAAGTGACTTGACAGTCACATGGGTTGATTGTATACAAAATGAATGTGGCAGCCTATTTACAGGTTTGAGAGAATAAATGAGCATTTCCATTTCCATGCATACTTGAAGAAAGACAAAGATGCTGGATAGAGAGATAAAGGAACACGTGAATAGACTTAGATATTTTTTTGAATTTTTCATGTATAACTTGGTAATATATAAACCAATTGTAGCAAGTAGAATAAAAACAACGGTTGAACTGAGAAATAGAAACAGCTACATCTCTTAGGAATTTCTCTATTCTTCTTTTGTAAAAACACTTGTAAGCAGCTATTTGCATTCTTGCATCACAGAGTTCTCATTCATATATATATATATATCTGGTGGAAAGATCAATCCACCAAAAATTTTTTAAACCATTGTGCTTACTTACTTTGTGTCTTGAAAACTTTAATCTTTTATTCTACACATTTGCTTATTCAAACACATAAATATTTTGCAAAGATATTTTATTATTTCAAAAAGGAACCAGAATTACAATCAACCCCCCTTCTATAATTCTATTATTAGATTGTTAGGGCATAACAATTGGTATTAGAGCAAGCTCTTGACACACTAAGAGTTTAAAGATCAAAACAAACTAATAATATGAGTAGAAAGGATGGTGGAGTGAAGATCCCTTTTCTGGACAAAGACAACTATCACCATTGGAAGGTGAAAATGCACCTACATCTTCTCTCTCAAGATAAAAGGTATGTTGATTGCATTGAGAAAGGTCCTCATATTCCTTGCAGAGCTACAACAGACGTTGAAGAAGCTGTTGGCAATGAGCAAGGCATTTGATAGGGATAAATAAATTATGTTTGTATAATTAAATACTGCATTAATTGTACAAACTGTGGGCTGCTAGGCCCAATAAAAAGATATATGATACTCAGACCAGAAAGGTTAAGCCTGATGGACCAGATCCGGCCTGATGGAATAAAAAAGGCCCAAAAGCCCTGATTATTAATTAAATTCGTAATTAATTAATAAGGGACAAATCAGATGTTGAAAAGAGTCCCGATAAGGATATAAATCCTTGGAGATTAGCCTCAAGGGGACCTAAAAGGATAAGGAATCAGTTTCCTACTACCTAGGACTCCAAAGTCCATTCTAATTATGAGACTTGCCCACCAAGTCTCCTATACCAAGTCCAATTCAAGGACTCCCAACATCTATATAAGGGGTCTCACCCCCACCAATCAGAACTACGTTTTTTGGCTTGATTCTCTAATTCACAGAGATACGTAGGCATCTCGTAAAGGCATATTGAGTCATGAAACACGAGAGCAGCCATTAAAGGCCTTGATCTCCCGAATCTTAGTATTAAATACAGCAAGTAATAACCTTGGTTTTTTATCCATAACATTTGGCGCCGTCTGTGGGAATCACAACAACAACCATGGCGAGAACACGGAGAACAATTGGAGCTCTAGAGGAAGGAACACCATTAGAGACAACCCAGGTGATTTCATCAACCGTGGAGGTTCCTCCCCATTCAACTTATGCATCTACTCAGGAGGAAGCCCAGACAGGGGCAACTCAACCCCAGCTACAAGGGACAACTCCCCCGATTCAAGGTACGAATCCTCAAGTTCAACAAATACATATACCTGTGAATTCTCGACCCGTCGGGTATGAATATTCAACTATTGTTACTACTAACCCCCCTTATGGGATGCCCCTTCACCCTGAGGTTGGAGGAAGCGGATATGCTGGGCGAAGCGAAGCACGAGGGCGGTCGCCCCCTATATACGAGGTTTGGATCCTATCCCTGAGGATCGGGAATTTTCTGGTCCATACACTGAGAGAGACTCCGAATCTTCGGATGATGAAGTGGCCCCGAGAAGGAGGCGTCCTGGAAAAGAGCCAATGGCCGATGGAAGGCAACGCCCCCAAAGCACCCCAGGGGCGAATCCCCAAGAAGTGCAGGAAAAGATCAGGGCTCATGAGGCTGAAATCCAAAGGCTGAGGCGTGATTTGGAGGCTCACCAAGCCACCAGACCCCACATGCCTCCTAGGGGGAGAGATCCTCCTCCTATCATAGACCTGGATGGTCCGATAAGAAGAAGGGCTGCTGTCCCAAGAACTGATCCAAGCAATCTCCTTCCCCTTGGAGATCCTGATGATCCAACTCCACCCTTCACAGAAGAGATAATGAATGCCCATATCTCAAGGAAATTCAAGATGCCCACTATCAAAGCCTATGATGGCACGGGAGACCCCGCTAATCATGTTAGGACATTCTCTAATGCACTGCTGCTGCAACCCGTGAATGATGCTATAAAATGTCGAGCCTTCCCTCAAACCCTGTCGGGTATGGCTCAAAGATGGTACAGTCGCCTACCCCCAAATTCTATTGGATCATTCAGAGAATTAAGTCAGGCTTTTATTAAGCAATTCATCAGTGGAAGAGTCCATGAGAAAAGTTCAGCATCTCTTATGAGTCTTGTGCAGGGAGCTAAGGAATCCTTAAGAGATTACCTGAATCGTTTTACAAAGGAGGCTTTAAAAGTCCCAGACCTTGATGATAAGGTAGCCATGATAGCACTGCAACAAGGAACTAGGGATGAGTTTTTCAAGATGTCTTTGGCCAAACGACCCCCTGAGAGCATGTTGCAGCTCCAAGAGAGGGCAGGAAAATATATCAAGGTTGAAGAAAGTATGAGGAAGACCGTAGTAAGTAATGAGCCCACTGGAGGCAAGAAACGAAAAACTGATTTGGAGTATATCGCTAAGGACAAATATCCTAGAACCGAACAAAACCCTGATTCAACCCCCAAGAAGGGAGGACCTGGGCAAAAGTTCACTGAATACGCTAAGCTGAATGCTCCCAGAAGTCAGATTTTGATGGAGATTGAGAAAGACAGAGATATTCGCTGGCCTAAGCCCTTGAAGGCTGATCCCGCCAAGCTAGATAAGGGCAAGTATTGCAGGTTTCACAAAGATGTTGGCCATGACACCGATGAGTGTAGGCAATTGAAAGATGAAATTGAGTTTTTGATTCGAAAAGGAAGATTGAACAAGTATACTGGAGATGGAGGGGACAAAAATAATAATGGAAGGAAGAACTTTGAAGATCGTAGGAGGGACCAAGACGATCAGGGGTGAAACCCCCAGCCTAGAGGACCAGTTATAAACACCATTTATGGAGGGCCGGGACCTCGAGGGCCTGTGATAAACACGATCTTTGGAGGTCCAACTGCTGCTGGATTGTCCAAAAATTCCAGAAAGGCATATACTAGAGAGGTTATGCATATTGTTGGAGAAGCCCCGAAGAGGGCCAGGACAGAAGTAACATTGGCTTTTGATGATTCCGACCTAGAGGGTGTGAAGTTTCCCCATGACGACCCGCTGGTCATAACACCAATAATAGGAAATAGCCCGGTTAAGAGGGTCCTTGTGGATAATGGTGCTTCTGTGGATATCTTGCTCCACAACACCTTTCTAAGGATGGGGTATAACGACTCCTAGTTAACACCAACCGACATGCCGATATATGGATTTGCTGGAGTAGAATGTCCTGTGGAAGGGATAATCAAATTGCCAACCACCATAGGTACGGAGCCAAGGCAAGCAACGCAGATGCTGGATTTCGTGGTGGTAAAGGCTAGTTCAACTTATAATGCTATCATGGGGAGAACAGGGATACATGCCTTCAAGGCAGTCCCCTCTTCCTACCATTCAGTCATGAAGTTTCCCACCCGAAACGGGATTGGAGAAGAGAGAGGAGATCAAAAAATGGCTAGAAGCTGTTATGTGGCCTCTTTGAGGGCAGATGGAGTCGGGGGGCAGGTTCTTCCTATTGAAGATATGGATGTTCGAGAAAATGATGAGAATAGAGGAAGGCCAGCAGAAGAATTGGTTTCGGTTCCTTTAGACCCCGAGAATCCTGAGAGGACGACTTTCGTTGGAGCCACATTAGAGGAGCCCCTTAGAGGGAAGTTAATGAAATTTTTGCAAGAAAATAGTGATGTGTTTGCATGGTCAGCAGCTGATATGCCAGGCATAGACCCGGAGTTAATTACTCACAAGCTAAACATAGATCCAAGCCGGAAGACAGTGAAACAAAAGAAAAGAAATTTTGCCCCGGAAAGACAAGAGGCTATAAAGCAGGAAGTGGAAAAGCTCTTAGAGGCTGGTTTCATTGAGGAGATTCAATTTCCGGAGTGGTTAGCAAACCCTGTAATGGTAAAGAAGGCTAATGGAAAGTGGAGGATGTGTATAGACTTCACCGATCTGAATGATGTATGCCCCAAAGACTGTTTTCCGCTGCCTAGAATTGATACTTTGATTGATGCCACCGCTGGACATGAGATGCTGAGTTTCATGGATGGGTTTAGCGGATACAACCAGATCAAAATGCATAAGGATGACATTCCAAAGGTATCATTTATCACTGACTTTGGTGTTTATTGTTATCTTGTTATGGCGTTTGGTCTCAAGAATGCAGGAGCCACCTATCAAAGGTTGGTAAATAGAATTTTTAAGGATCTTATTGGTAAGACTATGGAAGTCTATGTTGATGACATGTTAGTCAAGAGTCTAGTAAAGACTGATCATATAGCCCATTTAAGGGAAGCTTTTGAGGTTCTGAGGTACCACAAGATGATGTTGAATCCGACGAAGTGTGCTTTCGGAGTAGGATCTGGAAAATTCTTGGGATTGATGGTCTCGAAGAGGGGAATTGAGGCAAACCCCGATAAAATAAAGGCAATCCTGGACATGGAACCCCCCAAAACTGTCAAGGATGTTCAGAAGCTCACAGGAAGGGTTGCTGCGTTAGGACGATTCATCTCCAAGTCAGGAGACAAATGCTTGTCATTTTTCAAGTCACTAAAGAACATCAAAGACTTTGTATGGAGTGAGGAAAATCAGAAGGCATTTGAAGAGTTAAAGAAGTATATGGGCCAGGCCCCGTTGTTGGCCAAGCCAGTTCTGAATGAAGTTTTATTCTTGTACTTGGCTGTTTCAGAGAGCGCCTTGAGCGCCGTGTTGGTTAAGGAGGAACTGAAAGTCCAGAAACCCGTATACTATGTCAGCAAAATTTTGCATGGTGCTGAGTTGAATTATTCAGCCATTGAGAAATTCGCTTTAGCCTTGGTAATGGCTTCAAGAAAGCTGCGTCCTTATTTTTAAGCTCACCAAATTGAAGTGCTAACAAATCAGCCACTGAGAAATATCATTCACAGTCCCAAGGCAAGTGGGAGACTGATTAAGTGGGCAATAGAGTTGGGAGAGTTCGATCTCAAGTATAAGCCACGTACGGCCATAAAAGCCCAGGCACTAGCTGACTTCGTGGTGGAATGTACCATACCCAACCAAGAAGTCGGGGGCAGGAAGATACCATACCTCAAGACAAGGGAGTCGACAATGGGGACAAGGATAAAGAATATTGGGTTCTCTATTTTGATGGAGCATCAAAAACAAATTCCAGTGGAGCAGGGTTGGTTTTGCAAAGCCCTGATGGATTCTTAATTGAGTATGCTATGAAGCTAGACTTCCCAACCACAAACAATGAGGCAGAGTATGAAGCCCTGATTGCTGGCCTTGGTCTAGCTGGGACACTTAGAGTCAAAAACTTAAAGGTCCGTGGAGACTCGAAGCTGATCATATCCCAGGTAAAGGGAGAATTTGAGGCAAGGGATGATACGATGGCTAAGTATGTTCGCCTAGTATGGGCTGTGATGACCCAATTTGATGAATGCCATGTTGAACACATTCCAAGGGAAGAAAATGCTAAAGCAGATGCGCTATCAAAGTTTGCTTCATCTGAGATTGAAGAAAGTTCAGGAAGTGTGTACTTCCGTGTTTTGAAGACACGAAGCATAGATGTTAAGCTTGTGGCTCCCATAGGCTTGGGGACGTCATGGATTGATCCCATCAAGGCTCACATTCAGACCGGTTGGTTGCCAAGCGATGCAATTGAGGCACGGAAGTTAACTGTTCGAGCACTAAGGTACTCTTTGATAGATGGGATTCTATATAAAAGATCTTTCGTGGTTCCTTACTTGAGGTGTCTCAGGCCCGATGAGGCACGCTTAGCTCTTGAGGAAGTGCATGGTGGTATTTGTGGGCAACACTTGGGGGGCAGGGCCTTGGCTCATAAGATAACCCGTTTAGGCTTCTATTGGCCAGAAATGATGGCTGATGCCAAAGAATATGTAAAGAAGTGTGATCGCTGTCAGAAGCATGCACCAGTCGCCAGACAACCCCCCGAGATGCTGACCTCTATCAACTCACCTATTCCCTTTGCTATGTGGGGGATGGATATTCTAGGGCCTTTTCCTATGGCCACAACATAAAGGAAGTTTCTGATTGTAGCCATTGATTATTTCACCAAGTGGATCGAAGCCAAACCTTTGGCCAAAATCACAACTAAGCAGGTTGCACAATTCCTGTGGGAAAACATTATGTGCCGATATGGAATTCCCCGTATCCTCGTCACTGACAATGGAACACAATTCAACAACGAGGAATTCAAGAAGTATTGCGAAGAAAATGAAATTGAGTTACGGTTCACCTCTGTGGCTCACCCGCAAGCCAATGGGCAAGCGGAGGTAGCAAATCGGATAATCCTGGATGGACTAAAGAAGAGGATCGAAAAGTCAAGAAATAATTGGGTGGATGAGATACTTCCCATATTATGGGCCTATAGGACTACCTGTAGAGTCACGACAGATGCAACTCCTTTCATGTTGGCATAGGGGCAGAAGCAGTAGTTCCCTTGGAGATATCACATTCCTCTCCAAGGATTCAGGCTTTTGATGAAAAAGAAAATGAAGAAGGGCAGAAGTTAGCCCTGGATTTAATCGATGAAGTGCGAGATAAAGCACATGCGAAGATAGTAGAATATCAGAAAAAAGCTTCATTCTACTACAACTTAAGGGTTAAAGAAAGGTTTTTTAAACAAGGCAATCTAGTCTTGAGAAAAATAGAGGCTTCTGGTGTCGGACAGAAAGGAAAGCTCGCCCCAAATTGGGAAGGGCCGTACAGAGTCAAGAGCGTTCAGGGTAGAGGAACCTACAAGCTGTAAACTATGGATGGTTTTGAAGTCCCGAGGACCTGGCATGCACAAAACCTGAAGGTTTACTACGTGTAAGATAGGCTAAGTACGATTCTCACTTGTCATTGTGACAAATAGGTTTAAAAGCACCTGGAAGCTTTGCTTGCGTAGAATTTTATATTCCAGTAGAATTTACAATGTCTAGTTATTATTGATTAGGGTCGAACCCATGCTGTGTAAGGTTTTGAAAAACCAGACTTCATATTAAAGAGCTTGAAATTATTTCAATCCAAGGATGTTTAAGGTTCAAATGCATATTAAGATTGTAAAGTTAAAACGGAAAAAGGCTAAGAAAAGCAACGTATAAAACATAACCCCGAAGGGTAACAAGTGCTGATATAAATAAAGTTCAAAAAGAAGATATACAAAAAGCTAGGCCTTGGAAGGCTGAGATTCCTCAGAACCACTATCCGAAGTCTCTTCGGAAGTTTCAGTCATTTCTTCGGACGTCTCGGTCGTCCCCTCCGAAGTCCTTGTAGAAGTTCCCTCAGCAGGAGATGATGGCTGTTGAGGCGCTGCTTTGGGAGATTCTTCCACCCTGGCCTTCTTAGCGACAGGCTCGAATTCCTCCTCGGAGGAATCTTCCTCCTCTCCATCCTTGATCATGCCAGCAAGCTTTTCAGTAACACCTCCAAGCTCTGGAACCCGCACTGGGCAAGGAAAGGGCGACTGCTCAAGGACCTCGGGAAACTCATCCTGGATGGCCTCCACAGCAGCGTCCCAGCCTTCCTTATAGCTAACAGGATGAAGAAGGGCGTCATGCTCCACCATCAAGTCTTTGAATTCTTGAGTGTCCATCCAGCCATCAAAGGCTTTTTCCTTCTGCGCCTTCAAGATGACATTTTCAGCCCGGGCCGTCTCCAGGTCAGAAGTGGAAGAGGCCAATTGAGCTTCAAGGGCCTCAATTTTTTGATTGGCCTCCTCCAACTTCTTGTTGGCATCTTCCAGGCCAACCTTCCAAGCCTTGGCTTGGTGAATTGCCCCTTGAAAATGGGCGTTAGCCTGCAAGAGAAAACAGCAAAGGTTTAGAAAAGAAAGAAAAGAGAATTGTAAAAAGCATAAGTAAAGTACGTACCGTCGCCAGAGCTTGGGCTCCAAACAGCTCATTCCCCTCCAAGTCCTGTTGAAGGACAAAATCTTGATAATCCACCGGGGACATGGAATGCTTAGACCATTCCTTGGATAGGGCCGTGCTGCCCACAATTGAGTCCTTGCCCCGGATCCCCCAAGCAGGTTGAAAATAGGCACCTGGCCTCTGCTTGGTGCGCAGAACTTGGCTGGGGCCTTCCTCATCTGGCTCCGTCGCCTGAAGAAGGAACTCCGGGAAGCGGTCACCCAGTCGAGGGTCCTTAAAGATCTTCCCGGCCCTCTTCATCCTGGTTGTCTCCAGGTCCTTCGGCTTGGTAGCCTCCTCAATCTTCTCAGCCACTGCAACAAACAAAGTCAGTTGAAAATCAATGAAATAAAAGTGCAGGAAATAAAGGAGATAAGAAAGGGAACTTACTTTTCTTATTAACGGGCGAAAGGCCGCGTTCTACCAAGACGGTCTCCCGGATAAGGTCCCAACAATGGGAAGTGCCGTTGTCTTGCGTAAGGAGGTTGAAACCTCTAGCCTCCTCCTCAGACAAAGTTATGTCATTCGGGCTCCCGTCTACGGCCAGCCCAAAGGATGATCGAAACAGGGAGCCCCAATCTCCACCTTCCCAAATAACAAACAAAAAATCTTTCTTCCACCCCAAGTTGTTATCAGGGATGGACTTCCCATTCACGATATGGGGGATAGTGGGGCGCTGGTTGATAGAAACCCAACCCGGACTTTTATCAGGGCTGTTTTTAAACTGAAAAATCTTCCTGAAGACAGCAACAGATGTGGGGACGTTGTGCTTGGCGCATTGCGATAGATAGCACAGAATCAACCTCCAGGAATTAGGGGGAAGTTGGCAAGGGCTGATGCCCACATCAGCCAGTAGCAAAGGAATGAATGGATGAAAAGGGAGTCTAATACCTGCCCTCAAAGTATCCCTATAGATGCATAGCGCGTCCTTCTTCCACTGACAGGCCCTGTCGGCTGGACCCGCAAGAACCAGCTTAAAAGGCTCCTTAATTTTGAAGCAGCTGCTCAACTTTTCCAGCTCCTTGGGATCCCGTAAAGCACTGATATGATCGTGTGCGTCCAGATGCGCATCAGACGGATACTCGTCCCCTCGAGTGTTGATCATGTCGATTAAGGAAGTATACCTCGATCGAATAGGAAAATCATTGGACTTTCTAGCCACGTTCATCTTGGCCAAACGAGTCATTCTTTTGTCAGCCATCTGAAAAAAGTACGAGGCACGTAAATAGGCTATCTTAAAATGGCACACAATGGAAAAATAGAAACAAAAAGCAAAGGGAAGAATCTTACCTAAAGAAGCACTCCTGAAAAAGGCTTTGAGCTCCGACTTGCTGTTATTGCTCTGAGAATCTTAGCAGGAGGATAAAGAAGAAAACTAAGAAATGAGAAAGTGAGGAGTAATAGCCTTTCCTCATTCCTTTATATAGGAGGAAAAAGAAGTTGAAGGGACGAAAAGCCCATTAAGAACAAAGGCCCATAAGAAGAGGCCCAGAAAAAAGAACATTCCAGAATATACCTAGGAATTCTAGGGCATTCTAAACAGGGTGTGTTAAGCCCAACAATATTTGATAAAGCCCAATGAGAAGGCCCAGTAATATTTGACAAAGCCCAATAAAGAGGCCCAACAATAAGATTTGAAAAGGCCCAATAAAAGAGGCCCAATGAGATTTGAAAAGCCCAATAATAGAAGCTCAGTAAAATTTTATAGGGCCCAACAAAAAGGCCAGGCCCAAATCCAATTAGGATTTGGAAAATACAATACCCTAAATTAAAGCTAAATAAAGAAGGCTAGTGAAAGACCAGGAACCAGGTCGAAATCCAGGTCGTGAATCCTGCCCGAAATCTTTCGAGCAGACACCCGAAAATAACGGGTAAAAAAGACCAGAATCCAGGTCGAATTCCAGGTCGTGAATCCTGCCCGAAATCTTTCGAGCAGACACCCGAAAATAACGGGTAAAAAAGACCAGAATCCAGGTCGAATTCCAGGTCATGAATCCTGCCCGAAATCTTTCGAGTAGACACCCGAAAATAGCTGGAATAACGGGACTGAATTGAGGTCGAAGCTTCGACCAGGAATGAGGTCGAATAAACCAAGCATCTTTCAAAAAAAAAAAGAAGATTAAAAACTCAGGTCGAAGTTCGACTAGGATCCTGGTCGAATTCCAGGTCGTGGATCCTAGTCGAAATCCTTCGACCAGGAAACAAGAAAATCAAGGAATTTTCGAACAGGATTCAGGTCGAAATCCTAGTCGATAGGCATGACAAGAAGCTAAAAAAAAAAGGGTGGAATTTTCGACCTCGATCCAGGTCGAATTTTCGACTAGGATCCTGGTCGAATTCCAGGTCCTAGATCCAGGTCGAAAATTCGACGAGGATCCTGGTCGAATTCCAGGTCGTGGATCCTAGTCGAATTCCTTCGACCAGGATGACAAGGCTGGCCCCTATTTTCGACTAGGATCCAGGTCGAAATTTCGACTAGGATCCTGGTCGAAAAAAGGGCTGGAAATTTGAAGAATCCAGAAAATAGGGAAAATTCCAGAAAATAAGGAAAAAATCCCAGAAAATCCCAGAAAATTAGGGAAAAATCCCAGAAAATTAGGGAAAATTCCAGAAAATAAGGAAAAAATCGCAGAAAATCCCAGAAAATTAGGGAAAAATCCAGAAAATAAGGGAAAAATCCCGGAAATAAGGGAAAAATTCCTGGAAATTAAGATAATTCCTGAATAAAAGGAAAAATTCATTGTAAATGTGTAGGTCGCTCCACACTTTACGAAAAAACGAAACCCTGTAAGGGAACAAATAGACTTAACTTCTGCGAAACCTAATCAATGTTTCCCAAAAGTTGGGGGGCAAATGATAGGGATAAATAAATTATGTTTGTATAATTAAATACTGCATTAATTGTACAAACTGTGGGCTGCTAGGCCCAATAAAAAGATATATGATACTCAGACCAGAAAGGTTAAGCCTGATGGACCAGATCCGGCCTGATGGAATAAAAAAGGCCCAAAAGCCCTAATTATTAATTAAATTCGTAATTAATTAATAAGGGACAAATCAGATGTTGAAAAGAGTCCCGATAAGGATATAAATCCTTGGAGATTAGCCTCAAGGGGACCTAAAAGGATAAGGAATCAGTTTTCTACTACCTAGGACTCCAAAGTCCATTCTAATTATGAGACTTGCCCACCAAGTCTCCTATACCAAGTCCAATTCAAGGACTCCCAACATCTATATAAGGGGTCTCACCCCCACCAATCAGAACTACGTTTTTTGGCTTGATTCTCTAATTCACAGAGATATGTAGGCATCTCGTAAAGGCAGATTGAGTCACGAAACACGAGAGCAGCCATTAAAGGCCTTGAGCTCCCGAATCTTAGTATTAAATACAGCAAGTAATAACCTTGGTTTTTTATCCATAACAGCATTCCAAATCCACAATCAGAATGGACAAATGAAGATATTGAGCAAGTGCACAAAGATAAAAAGGCTATGAACAGTATGTTCAATGGTCTTGATGGTGATATGTTTGACAATGTTATCAACTACAAATCTGCTTTGGACATTTGGGATACAATTCAAATCATATATGATGGAACTGAACAAGTGAGGGAAAATAAGATGCAACTTCTAATACAACAGTATGAGCACTTTCATTGTGAAGAAAGTGAGTCTCTAAGTGACATTTTCAGTAGGTTTCAAAAACTACTAAATGCACTGAAGCTGCATGGAAGAATCTACCAAACAAAAGATTCGAACCTGAAATTCCTTAGGTCTCTGCCAAAAGACTGGAAGCCTATGACAGTCTCTCTTAGAAACTCTCAAGATTATAAAGAGTTCACTTTGGAGAGATTGTATGGCATCTTAAAAACCTATGAGCTCGAGATGGAGTAGGATGAGAAATTAGAGAAAGGGAGTAAAAAAGGAGGATCTATTGCCTTGGTAAGAGAGAGGGAAAGAGATAAAGGTTGAAGTTGTGGAATCTGCACCAAACCCAAGAGTTTGTGAAGGCAAGGACAAAGGGTTAATGGCTGAGAATGCAAAATTTTCTGATCAAGATGAAATGGATGATATAGATGAACATCTGGCCTTCCGATCAAGAAGATTTTCCAAGCTCAAATTCAAAAGAAATTTTGAAGCAACCAAGCCAAATAGAAATATGGTGGATAAATCTAAATTCAAATGTTTCAAATGTGGCTTGGGTGGTCATTTTGCCAATGAATGCAGAAATCATGATTCTGAGAAAAAGAAGTTTGATCATGTGGACTATAAAAAGAAGTACTTTAAACTGCTGAAACAAAAGGAAAGGACTTTCCTGGCTCAAGAAAATGACTGGGCAGCTGATGGGGTAGATGAAGATGAAGAACAAAGCTTTGTCAATCTAGCCCTAATGGCCAAATCATATGAAGCAGAGGTTAGTTCTTCAAGCAATCAATAATCACTACTAATCTAATACACCTTTCTAAAGATGAGTGTAATGATGCTATAAATGACATGTCAACAGAATTATATCACTTGCGTGTTACACTTAAATCACTCACTAAAGAAAATACAAGAATTAAAGATAATAATCTATTTTTAAGTGAGAAAAATACTGTGTTAAAAACTCAATTTGTTGAGTTTGAGAAACTAAAGATAGAGTGCAAGATTATAAAATATGAATTTACTAAATCTTTGAAGAAAGAGAAAATTTTAAGAAAGCAGCTTGAACGAGAGCAAGAGGTAATCAAGGCTTGGAAGTCATCAAGAAATGTAAGTGCCCAAATTGCTAAGATTTAAGGAATAGAATTATTTTATGAAGAAGCCTGGAAAAAGAACGGGGATAAGCTAGATCACGTGTTGATAGAAGGATTATCAACGGATGTGGAATTAACGGATGATAAAGTTTATCCGTCGAAGCTAAAAAGGATAATTGCTTGAAAAACAAGGATGCTCATCCATTGACAGAACATAAGCCAATTAGAAAAGCCAAGCTAGCTAAACTACATGAGAAATATGGATAAGTTTCCAAGAACTTTGTTATAGGAAAATCAAGTCAAGTCAAATTGAAAAAGAGAGTAAATGTGGGGCATCTGTCAATGAAGCAATTAAATGACAGATTAGAGAAAATTGAGGTCAAAGCAGATTCTAAAAGGGAAAATAATAGGAATGGGAAAGTGGGAAAGTGGGAATTAACAAACATAACAACTAGACACCTGATAAATATGCACCTAGAAAAATTTGTGTTAAGTGTGGTAGTGTTAATCATTTATCTATTAATTGCAAATATGTTATGCCTGCACCCATGTCTGCACCTCCCTCATTTCCCAACATGCCCACATTGCCAATGAATGTCATGCCTGCACAAAATTTAAATGCACAATTTTTAATATGCCATTTGCACAAAATTCTTACTATGTTGCATTCAATGTGCCTCAAATGCCATTTAGCATGCCTTATTGGAATAACATGTATGCATATACTATGCCATTTCATGTTAACCAACTTGTGTTTGATAATTCTGCAATTATTAATGGTTTTTAAAGCCCTACACTAATGACCAAGGTTGAATCTAAATCACTTAAATCAAGTGAGGAAAAGCCCAAGAAACCTTAAAAAAGCTAACAAGGCCGGACCCAATGTAACGCCCCCAAATCCGGGGTCAGAGGATTTGGTCGTCACTATAAAACCTCAATCCAAATTAATCTGTTTAATCAATAAACAAATGCCAGCGGAAGATATTTATCATAAATGACCCCAAACTAATCCAAGATCTTTTAAGGTTACAGTTCTAGAAACAAGAATCCCAAATTCTAAAATAATTTTTCACTTTCTCTTTAAAACTCTTTTCAACAATTTCCAAACTCAAAGCTAAACCCCCTAGTATAACTTCGAAATGAAGTATACTAGGCCCAAAAATAACACAATTATAATATAATATAAGATAAACAACTTTATGCAATAAAACTTACACTAATTCGCAAACCCTGGACCAACCACCTTCCAAGAGCTTCTTCTTTGCTTCTTCGAATTACGCAGTTGAACAGCGCAAGCTAATCCTCACTGGAGGTTAAATTTGAAAACAAGAAAGTATGAGCGAAAGAAATGCTCAGCAAGATCATTATGACATATATAGAGTTGTTTTAATATAAAACCGACATTTGCATTAGAGCAGAACATTTAAAAATCATAATTGCTAAATCATAAAATTTTAGTTGAGGAATCCCATAATTGATTCCTTAATTGTATTCAAAACCATTTTGATATTTTTGAGCGAAATACTTCAGCAATACTTTGAATCTTGATGAGAATAAAATTCGTAAAACAGTGTTTACAGAAATATCGTAAAATATAATAACAAGAAACAATGATTATGGATTGAATCATAAACTTTACTCAAAACCGAACTCTTCAAATTAATACTTATTTTGCTGTCATATCAAACTAGATATCAATACGAACTTTGATGCTCACAACACCCATATTGAAGTCAACATCAATCATCTATACTAATACCACCTTTAATATTTAACAATAACGTAAGTATCAGCATAAATCAGAAACTGAATCAAAACCGCATTTCACCATTATTCGAAAACAGAAATAGTTGATAAATCATTTATTCTATGATTATCAAAACAATAAAGAAATTTAGATATCTATTTAGATTGGATCCAATTATATTTCATGCTGTTTCCGTTGATCAGTCGCGAAACAACGCCGGTATCCCGCAGCCATACCGTAAGTATAGGTACTACCCGTATCCCGAAGACAAACGGTACCTATAGGGCGCCAGAAAAGGCATAACTAGCCTTGAAAGATATTACAGCTGGACCGATATCTCGATCATCTACGCTGTAACCAATAACCAATAACCAGTAACCATTCCAATCTTAAAAATCTTTTTATTGAAAAAGGAGCCAAATCCTTCGACATCCTAAATAATTTTTTTATTCCCCCATTCACTTGGGCAGAAATACTCGTAACAAAATCATCTTTCTCAAAATCCAAAACATTTATAAATTCGATAATTGGATAAGTAAAATCACTTGACTATTATGAACATAGAATAGCAGAGGGTACTTGCATAAATAGAATCATTTAATTCAGCGATATGTAAAATATTTATCTATTTTGAACTGAGAATAGGGAAAGCAATACATGCATAAGAAGATTTAAAATAAATATCACTTGAACAATAAGTGATGATAGGGATACTTGCCTTTGGAGTTTTTAGCAGTTAGTCACACTCGTATAGACGCATTTATCTCAGCCTGGCATCTGAAGGCATCAACGTCTTTTACTTCACTAAATCTCTGATCTGCCTTTCATGCAGTGCTGCAACCCAATATTCCACACTATTCAACTCTAGTCTTCATCCATTCCATCTGATCCTGATCAACTCGGATGATCCGCATCTATAATTAAAAGATACACTTTAATCGTCTAAATGATAATAACTCGATGAACTGCGCGTCAAAATCCTATCGTCTACCCATACGATAACCCGTACATAAAAAAAATAGTCAGCACAGGACTCTTGACCCACGTACACATGTAATTCACATAGCACATAAGCACATAACTCACGTATCACATAATTTATAAAATATATGACTCGGTTCGTCAAAAGGTTCGACTTGGTACGTTTAAAACTGAAATCGGATCAAAATACGTCTTTTAGATAAATAAGCGACTCAGAATAATTCGTAAAACAAGTGACCTTTCGAAACAAAAGGATTTGGGTCTCGAAAGTATTTTTATTGAAAGCGGAATATTTTTCTGAGTCTATACGCGTTCGTTTCGTATTAAACGGACGAACGGTTTATTTATTACAAATAAAATAAGAATTAAATGAGAATAAATCAATTAATAATAATTTTTAAATACCAAAATATGATTTTTAAAAGCTTAAAAACAATTTTTAGGATTTATTTGAATTAATTATAAATAATTGTATTTATTTAACTATTTATAAATACAATTAATTGATTAACTGAATTAACCAATTAATTAAACCTATAAATAATTAATTAAAATAAATTATAAATAATTAAAACAAATATGGATTCTTGAAAATAGTAAAAGAAATAATTTTTGGAATTTAAAACAATTAAGAATATATTTTTACAATAATAAATGATAAGCAAATGATTTTTGAAATTAAAAGAAATCATTTGGAAAATTTAAACTGAATTTTGAATTAAAATAAAAGAAAATTTAGTAGAAACAATTTCTACAATTTATTCTGAAACAGAAAATATCAGAGGGCGGCAAGGTCGGGGAAGACGACCGGATTTCTGCCGGACCTCGGCCGGAATCTGGGTTTCATCCCAGAAACCGGTGAGCTCCGCCGGAATCCAATTCGTCGCCGGTGAGCCAATAACAGGCCAAAACCCCACCCTTCAACTAATTTCTTTACGCCAAATCGTTTCCCACCCTGCCCAGAACTCAGAAACGCAGCTCGCCACTACAAACCGTTACCAACAATCAAACTCCGATCAAAACTTAAACCAAGAACACAATATTCCGACCAAAATCGAATTCGTCCATTCCTTAACCAAATTCAACAAATAATATCTCAAAACAACGCTGAGAATCATACAAACACCTTCATATATCCAAAATCAACAACAAATACACGAATCATTCGGAGAATTAAATTTTAAAATCGGCTAAATTGAAGAACTCGGCTATATCATTTCGGGAATCGAACAACTGAAGTAAACACATAAATCTTCTCTAATAAACATTCTAAAACTATCTGTAAACTCAGAATCATTCAAAATCAAAACCGAAATTCAAGAACAAGAACCAAAAATTTGATTTTTATAAAAACTTCACCTCAGATCATGATTCTCGTATGAATAGAAAGAGCTTTTCAAGAGCTTTAATTTGATACCAAGAACAACAAAAACGGATTCCTAAATCCTTCAAAATCAGAGGTTGAAGATGAAGAACAAAATCATACCCCCAAACTTTTGTTCTTGAATTTTCTATTTTCTGAAAATTTTTGGTAAAAATAATTAATAAAAAGAAATTGCAGCTATTTATATTTTTACAGATAATTAATACTCTAAAATAAATTAAGGGTGTTTTTATCCCCATATTTAAAATAATTAAGCCCCAAAATAATAATTACGGGGAATAATTTTAAAAGAGATAAAATATAAAATTTGTATAAAAAAAATTCCCAAAAATTGAGAATAATTCAAAAATGCAGAAATGCTGGGTATTTGAAATACGTATAATTTTATAAAATTAAAAACACAGATTTTGTGGGGTTTGACGTCCCGGTGGGGTCCTAGTCCATTTATTTTCGAAAAACAAAAACGATACTTATATTAACAGAAAGACCTGAAAACACATATAATACATTCAACACACATACAACGAGATAAAACGAATAAAGCAATTAAACACACGTCCAAATTACAGATCGATTCATATAAATACATTTTAAAACACGTAACGAGTATCCTATTGGATCATATCGGATCCGAAAATAGATATCTTAGCCGCTAAGTAACTACAAAAATGATACAATTTAATATCAGATTTGGATAATTATCAAAACTGGGCTTCTTATAAAACACTTTATACGAAGATAATGTAATAATATCCCGTCTCTCGGGAATACGGGTTTTATTAATCTATCGAAATAATTATCGTATCAAAAATATTGTGCCGGGCCGCGCATAGGTCAAACCGTAATCCGGATTGAAAAAGTTAAAACACGAAAAATGTCCGAAATTACCAGATTAGGTTAGGAAGGAGTTTTCAGAAAAGTTTCGGGTTGTAAAAATGCAAAAACGATTGAAGTTGGAAGATTCCCGGATTTATAAAATAATTTTGGTAATTACTCAGAAAATAATTAATAATTCATAAATCATTATAAAATTATATAACAATTCAAAAATTACCAGGAAAATATCACAATTATCTATATGTTATTATGGACATATAAAAATTAAATTACTCAAATAATAACACATATAAACACCCAAACATCAATTCCAATTATCAGATAATTCACCAAAATTCACATAAAGTCACATAAACAATGCCAAATAATAATAATAATAATATTTGAAAATATGGGATATTACAATCTACCCCCCTTATAAGGATTCCATCCTCGGAATCAGCAGAAGAAAGCACTATGGGATCTTCTAGCCAACTTTCTATTTCCAAATAACCTCAATTTTTCATAATCTCAAATAAATTTTGTATTCCTTGTATAATAAAACTTTTACAGGAGCTTCACTGTGTACCATTGTTCCATCCACATCCTTTGCCCAATTCTTCAATAGAATCACTTTAGACCGATTGCGAGAAAGAAGAATAGAGAGAAAGATTGAGAGAAAGAAAACGAATGAGAGTTAGAGATAGAAATAAAGAAACAGATTGACTTCGGTATATGCCACTGATATTATAACCGCATTGCAGTCCATTGTTGTCGTTGGTAATTCCATCACATCGCCTTACTTTGACTCGACCAGGATAACTCAGCTTAACTTGATTGGCATACTTTCGAATATTTGAGATGATAAAATCATGGAATTTCAAAAAGAAAAGAATTTGATACCATAACGGGACCAAGATTTGAATTTGATAAAAAGTATTGTTGAAATAAAAGAATAACTGAGAGATCAATATGATCAAATGAACTTGGTGTTGCGTGCCCAATTTAAGACACTACTAAAGGTTGTTAACCTTAATGTACTCACAACACACACAAGTGATGGCGTCCCATCCAACTCCTATCACACAGACATGTATACCTTATATCCCCTATAGTTAGGGTTGTTCATCTCAGTCAGAATAAAAGAATATCAAAAGAATCTAAAATCAAATGAATAAAACTGGAAAGATTTCAAGGCTGATATTTCTGAAGGAAATGAAATCTAAAGAATAAAATTCTGACACAAAATGAATAAACTGGTGTTAGGGATTATGCCTTCTAACTGATATATCTTTGTGAGAGAAGTCAAAAGAATTTATAGAAAAAAAAGGTATTGTCAAAGTCTTAATATTTATCTCTAATTTGAACTCTCCAGTTGACTCGCCATCGGATTCTAGACGCTTCTTCATGCTCCAAGAATATTGATAATCTTCATCGTCGCCGAATCGTAGTAGCCTCAGAAGATTCCACAATAGACGTTTGTAGCTTCCCGGAGATCCATCCAGCTGAACACAACGATCTCGAACGAATACACATATCTTAACTTACTCATTGGTACTATGTCCAATAGTCCAACATGAACTCGATATGAGCTCAAACATCCTCACATAGCTATACACACCCCTACACACTCTCGTTTCTAGTTTACTATAACCTCAGCTCTGATACCAACCTGTAACGCCCCCAAATCCGGGGTCAGAGGATTTGGTCGTCACTATAAAACCTAAATCCAAATTAATCTGTTTAATCAATAAACAAATGCCAGCGGAAGATATTTATCATAAATGACCCCAAACTAATCCAAGATCTTTTAAGGTTACAGTTCTAGAAACAAGAATCCCAAATTCCAAAATAATTTTTCACTTTCTCTTTAAAACGCTTTTCAACAATTTCCAAACTCAAAGCTAAACCCCCTAGTATAACTTCGAAATAAAGTATACTAGGCCCAAAAATAACACAATTATAATATAATATAAGATAAATAACTTTATACATTAAAACTTACACTAGTTGGCAAACCCTGGACCAACCACCTTCCAAGAGCTTCTTCTTTGCTTCTTCGAATTACGCAGTTAAACAGCGCAAGCTAATCCTCACTGGAGGTTAAATTTGAAAACAGGCAAGTATGAGCGAAAGAAATGCTCAGCAAGATCATTATGACATATAAAGAGTCTTTTTGATATAAAACCGACATCTGCATTAGAGCAGAACATTTAAAAATCATAATTGTTGAATCATAAAATTTTAGTTAAGGAATCCCATAATTAATTCCTTAATTGTATTCAAAACCATTTTAATATTTTTGAGCGAAATGCTTCAGCAATACATTGAATCTTGACGAGAATAAAACTCGTAAAACAGTGTTTACGGAAATATCGTAAACAATAATAACAAGAAACAATGATTATGGATTGAATCATAAACTTTACTCAAAACCGAACTCTTCAAATTAATACTTATTTTGTTGTCATATCAAATTATATATCAATACGAACTTTGATGCTCACAACACCCATATTGAAGTCAACATCAATCATCTATACTAATACCACCTTTGATATTTAACAACGTAAGTATCAGCATAAATCAGAAACTGAATCAAAACCGCATTTCACCATTATTCCAAAATAGAAACAGTTGATAAATCATTTATTCTATGATTATCAAAACTATAAAGAAATTTAAATATTAATTTAGATTGGAACCAATTATATTTCATGTTGTTTCCGATGATCAGTCGCGAAACAACACCGGTATCCCGCAACCATACCGTAAGTATAGGTACTACCCGTATCCCGAAGACATACGGTACATATAGGGTGCTAGAAAAGGCATAACTAGCCTTGAAAGATATTATAGCTGGACCGATATCTCGATCACCTACACTGTAACCAATAACCAGTAACCAGTAACCATTCCAATCTTAAAAACCTTTTTATTGAAAAAGGAACCGAATCCTTCGACATCCTAAATAATTTTTTTATTCCCCCATTCACTTGGGCAGAAATACTCGTAACAAAATCATCTTTCTAAAAATCCAAAACATTTATAAATCTGATAATTGGATAAGTAAAATCACTTGACTATTATGAACATAGAATAGCAGAGGGTACTTACATAAACAGAATCATTTAATTCAGTGATACGTAAAACATTTATCTATTTTGAACTGAGAATAGGGAAAACAATACTTGCATAAGAAGATTTAAAATAAATATCACTTGGACAATAAGTGATGAGAGGGATACTTGCCTTTGGGGTTTTTAGCAGTTAGTCACACTCGCATAGACGCATTTATCTCAGTCTGGCATCTCAAGGCATCAACGTCTTTTACTTCACTAAATCTCTGATATGCTTTTCATGCAGTGCTTCAACCCAATATTCCACACTATTCAACTCTAGTCTTCATCCATTCCATCTGATCCTGATCAACTCGGATGATCCACATCTATAATTAAAAGATACACTTTAATCGTCTAAACGATAATAACTCGATGAACTACGCGTCAAAATCCTATCGTCTACCCATACGATAACCCGCACATAAAGAAAACAGTCAGGCACATGACTTTTGACCCACGCACACATGTAATTCACATAGCACATAAGCACATAACTCACATATCACATAATTTATAACACATATGACTCGGTTCTTCAAAAGGTTCGACTTGGTACATTTATAACTGAAATCGAGTCAAAATACGTCTTTAAGATAAATAAGCGACTAAAAATGATTCGTAAAAAAAGCGACCTTTCTAAACAAAAGGATTTGGGTCTCGAAAGTATTTTTATTGAAAGCATAATATTTTTCTGAGTCTATACGCGTTCGTTTCGTATTAAACGGACGAACGGTTTATTTATTACGAATAAAATAAGAATTAAATGAGAATAAATCAATTAATAATGATTTTTAAATACCAAAATATAATTTTTAAAAGCTTAACAACAATTTTTAGGATTTATTTGATTTAATTATAAATAATTGTATTTTATTTAACTATTTATAAATATAATTAATTGATTAACTGAATTAACCAATTAATTAAACCTATAAATAATTAATTAAAATAAATTATAAATAATTAAAACAAATATGGATTCTTGAAAATAGTAAAAGAAATAATTTTTGGAATTTAAAACAATTAAGAATATATTTTTACAATAATAAATGATAAGTAAATGATTTTTGAAATTAAAACAAATCATTTGGAAAATTTAAACTGAATTTTGAATTAAAATAAAAGAAAATTTAGTAGAAACAATTTCTACAATTTATTCTGAAACAGAAAATATCAGAGGGCGGCAAGGTCGGGGAAGACAACCGGATTTCTGCCGGACCTCAGCCGGAATCTTGGTGTCATCCCAGAAACCGGTGAGCTCCGCCGGAATCCGATTCGTCACCGGTGAGCCAATAACAGGCCAAAACCCCACCCTTCAACTCATTTCTTTATGCCAAATCGTTTCCCACCCTGCCCAGAACTCAGAAATGTTGTAAATCTCACTAACAAATATAGCAACACAGAAGCAAGTGTATAAAGAATTTAGTAAGTTTAGGCCAAAACCACAGTTAACAAAATAAAACATGCAGGTAAACAAAATCAGTATCTGTAATAACGAAGAGAGAAAGAAAGATGTACCCGAAACCATAGCTTTTAACAGTGACTGAAATAAAGGTTCACAGATACAAAATGCCAAGAAAAATGATCACAGCTGAGTCACCAGGCCTTGCTCGAAGTCCTGGCTGCTCTTGAAGAGAATATTGCCCCTACCTGCTGCGTTTGGGATGCGCACAATATCTCCACCAGGATAAAACAGCTCGGAGTTTATGTTAACAGCAGCAACAAAAAGCTCCACTTCGACCAGCACCTCAGTCGCCGGAAAATATCAGCACTTCAGGACTTTTGGGAGAGAAATGCAGAGAGGTTGAAGAGAAGAGAAGAGAATATAGTATATATAATACATTCACTTTAACCTCTATTTATAGGAGAGGAAAAAATGAAACTGTCCATACACTTAATGTCTGAATTAAACTGCTTTATTAATGAAAAAATCAAAACTGATCAGATTTTGAATTTAAATTATTTGTAACAGCTTTTCACATTAACACCCACATTATTATCAGAACTTAAGTTAAGTTCTGATTTGATTCATCAGTACTTAAGTTTTGATTCTGATATCAGAACTTGTTAAGTTCTGATTTTATTCATCAGTTCTTAAGTTCTGATTCTGATATCAGAACTTGTTACAGATCAGATTATTTGCAGGTTCAATGTATTTAGACTAAGCCCACTAACAAAGTGACTTAGCCTATTTCAGTACCCAGCCCAATAATCCAGTCACCGATAAATAAATTCAAATTAAAATAATTCTCAAATAAATAAAATCCTCGCCCAGGTCGCCTCGCGTACGCGAGACGCTGAGACATTCGCCCAAATCTGCCTTCGACCCGACCCGGTCCGGTCCGATGCGGTGCGGTGCGCGCGCGTGTGTGTGTGCGCGCGTGAAGCATACAACAACACAATGGACCATCACACACCTTAGTAGTTATATACTACTCATGTGGGTAATACCATATAAAGCACACAACCCCCTTTATTTATTTCAATGTGGGACAAACATTCTCAAATTTTCCAAGCTTTTCCAAGCTACTTTCAACTCTCATTTCATATGGATTTCATTAAGAAAATTCTTAAAACCATACATGAAAATTTAAGTTCAAATATCATTGAACAATTTTTAATCATTAGATTTTAGGATTAACATCAAGAACATAATTAAATTAAGCTCTAAAATCCTAATTTTCTAACAATCCCCCACAAATCCATACAGAAATGTGATCAATTTCCCATCATGACTTGTTTTTTCAGAGTCGGTACCCTTCCGGGTTTGAACCCTCCTAATTCCTCTACTTCAATGGCTATCGGACTTAGATGGAATGTTTCACCTTGAATCTTAATCCGTTTAGTATAACCATATTCCATAGACGACGACAAGTCAAAGGTTATGGTGCCAATCTACGGCTTTGAGACATTAATGGTCATGTCTCGATCTTGTTCATCGAATGCTTCAAGGATTAACCCTATCCTCTAATTGCGACCACACAATTACATTTGCTTAGCTGGGCATCTCCAGAGATATACTGCCTCTATCTCGTCAAATGACTTGATCCCATTCAGAGTTTTAACACTCTTGCTTTTCTGGCAGTGTCAGTACCTTCTAGGTTTACAGGGGATAGACTCAGATACTATAGTATCATCTATGTAGCAAAGGTACTACTAACTCATCCTTACAGCTTGTTATTACCCATTGAATACACTTCGAGGGATCTCCTCTCATGTGTATTGGGTTCCCACTGTTGATGAATTATGATGGGTTGACAGTCCCATCCCCAACCTTGACTTAAGGACCACTGCAAGTTCCAGTCCTTTAGTAAGAGGATCAGCTATATTATTCTGAGTTTCTATGAACTCTATAGCTATGATCCTATCAGTTACTAAACCCCTTATAGACTTGAGTCTAACTTGGATGTGTCTCTTAGTTTTAGCATTATGCTTTTTACTGCTAATTTTGTCGATAGTTGTTCGACTATCACAGTGAATAGCAATAGCAGGAAGCGGTCTGCTTACTACAGGTATTGCAGACATAAGTCCGTGTAACCATTCAGCCTCCGTCCCTGTGGCATCAAGTGCACACAACTCAGCCTCAAAAGTAGACCGAGTAACAATAGTCTGTCTGCTTGACTTCCAGGATATTGCTCCACCAGCCAAGGTGAACACGTATCCAGTCACTCCATTGGAACCAGACTTCTTAGCTATCCAACTTGCATCACTGTACCCTTCAAGCACACCAGGAAATCTCCTGTAGTGTAAACTAAGGTACATTGTGCCTTTTAGATATCTAAGTACTCTATCAAGAGCATCCCAATGAGTTCTGTTTGGACAGCTTGTATATCTAGCCAATTTAGACACAGAATATGAAATATCTGGTCTAGTATAGTTAGCAAGATACTGCAAGCTCCCAATAATCTGAGAATACCTTAACTGAGACACAGGCACTCCTGAAGTATTCTTGATAAGGGAAACTTTCGAATCATAAGGTGTACTAGCGATTCTACACTGTGAATAACCATATTTCTCAAGTATAGATTTCTCTATATAATGAGATTGAGTCAAGGTTATTTCTTCAGTGGACTGAACCAGTTTGATTCCAAGAATCACACTTGCCTCACCCATATCCTTCATTTCAAAATGTCTTTTCAAGAATTCTTTAGTCTCGTTAATAATCTCAATATTAGTTCCAAACAATAAAATGTCATCCACATATAGGCACAAAATAACACACTCATTACCTTTAACTTTAGTGTAGACACACTTATCACTTTCATTAATCTTATAACTGAAAGGCAATATAGTTTCATCAAACTTTTTATGCCAATCTCTGGGAGCTTGTTTCAAGCCATAGATGGACTTGATCAACTTACATACTTTCCTTTCATTGCCTGATGCAACAAATCCATCAGGCTGATCCATATAAATCTCTTCTTCAAGTTCACCATAAAAAAAAGCCGTCTTTACATCCATCTAATGGATGATAAGACCATGGACTGAAGCCAATGCTATAAGCATTCGTATTGTTACCATTCTTGCAACCGGAGAGTATGTATCAAAATAATCAATTCCTTCCTTTTGATTAAAACCCTTAGCTACCAGTCTAGCTTTGTACTTATCTATTGAGCCGTCAGGGTTCAACTTCCTTTTAAAGACCCATTTGCACCCAATAGTAGAACACCCAGGAGGGAGATCAACCAACTCCCATGTTCCATTAGAAACAATAGAGTCAATTTCACTCTTGACAGCGCCCTTCCAGTGCCTTGACTCAGAAGAATCCATAGCTTGCCAGAAAGTTAAAGGTTCATCCTCGATATTGTAAATGATGAAATCACCTCCAAAATCCTTGACTACCTTTGCATGCTTACTCCTCCTTGGTTCCTCTAGTTCCTTAGGAATAGAGCTACTACTAGGTTCCGCCCCCACATTTGTCATCTTTTCCACATGATCAGGAATAGAACTTGATGTGTGAGAAGGATCTTCCTCAGAAGTCATTTCAGGTATTCCAGTCTTTATAGGGTAGACATCCTCAAAGAATGTCGCATCTCGAAATTCAACTATCGTGTTTGCCACTATACCATCTATGTCAGATTTTAACACTAAAAATCTCATAGCTGTAGTGGTTTCAAGATAGCCCAGAAAGATACAGTCAACAGTCTTTGGACCTAGTTTCTTTCTCTTGTGTTCAGGAACAAGCACCTTAGCAAGGCACCCCCAGACACGAAGATACTTAAGACTAGTCATCCTGCCTTTCCATAACTCCAAGGGTGTTTTATCCATGTGTTTCAGAGGGACTCTATTCAAAATATGGCAAGCCGTATTTAGAGCATCTCCCCACATGTATTTAGGCAACCCAGAGTTAATAAGCATATTATTAATCATATCTTTAAATGTTCTGTTCTTTCGCTCAGCAACCCCATTAGACTCAGGTGTGTATGGTGGAGTAACTTCATGAACTATACCATTGTTTGCACAAAATTCATTAAAAGCATTACTCGTATACTCACCACCTCTATCAGATCTCAATCTTTTAAGTAGCTTACTAGTTTGTTTTTCTACTTCAGTTTTATATATAATGAATTTACTAAGTGCTTCATCCTTATGTCTAAGTAAATAAACATAATAGTATCTACTACTATCATCTATAAAAGTAATGAAGTATCTAAACTGGTCCTTGGTCAACACACCACCAAATTCATAAATATCAGTGTGTACTAAATCTAACAAGTCTGAATCCCTAACAACGTTATGAAAAGGTTTCCTTATCTGTTTAGCAGACACACATACTTGACATTTAGAATTCTTTTCTATGGTATATTTTGGAATCAACTCTAAGTTCATCATGTTCTTAAGAGCACCAAAGTTTAAATTACCTAGTCTAGCATGCCATATATTTGAGGATTCAATATAGTTAACAGTAGGAATAACATTATTATTCAAATTTCCCAAAACGGGATCCGCATTAATAACAAATAAACCATTTGACAAGTAACCCTTGCCAAAGAATGTACCAGTGTGAATAAGAACTACTTTATTACACTTGAACGAAATTTCAAAACCACTAGAAACTAAACAGCTTCCACTTATTATATTTCTACGCATAATGGGAACATGATGCACTCTCGTCAGAGATAGAATACGTTCTGAAGGGAACTTCAGATCCACGTTTCCAACTCCATGTACTTGAGCAACACTAGCATTCCCCATCTTCACAGTCAGGCTATGACTCTGTTGATAAGATACAAATAAACTAATATCAGCACAAATATGTACATTAGCTCCAGTATCTATCAACCATTCATTTGACAGATAGGTAGAAAATATCAAAGGGTTGTAGGATACATACCGGTCAACGTCGGTTTCAGAAGCCGTAGCCTCACCAACAACCATGTTCACTACAGGCCCACTTGCGGTTCCAAGCACAACATTTGCTTGCGCTACCTCGGTTTTCTTCGCTTTCTTCGTAGGGCAGTCCTTACTCCAGTGCCCAACCTGCCCACAAGACCAGCATGGTTTGTTTGCCTTGGGTTTCTTGGCCTTGTCCTTGTCACTCTTAGGTTTATTACTCTTAGGTACCGTGTTCAGTTGGCATCACATGTCCCTGTTTGGACTTGTGTTGTTCTTACACCGAGATGTCCAGCATAAGGTTGGTCCAGGTGATCTCTCCTTTCTGTCTTTTCAGGGAGAGAGAGAACTCTTCCCAAGACTTCGGGAGTTTTTCAATCACACTCATCACCTTGAACTTCTCCGGGAGATTCATTCCAGACTCCTTCAAAGCATGCACTATCATCTCGAACTCATGCACCTGCTCAGTCATGGACTTATTGTCCACCAGCTTGAACTCGAGGAACCTTGCCACAGAATACTTTTCTAGACCTTGTGAGTCAGTATTATGTGTCTGGTCCAGCTTCTCCCATAAGAGTTTTGCAGAGTAGGCATCAGAAGAATAGACATCAAACAAAGTGTTTGTTAGTGCCGCCAGAATGGCCGCTCTTGCCACTCCATCCTTCTCAGCCCACTTCACAAAAGCCTTAACTGTGTCAGCCTTCTCTTGATCCACTACTGGTTTTTCATATTCCACAACCGGCCACAGACCCTTTATAGTCAGCCACAACTTCATCCTTTTCTGCCAGCGAGAAAAGCCAATGCCACCGTTGAATTTCTCCGGTAAACCGGTTAGTTCAACAGCCTATGGGAAACTATAGGTGGTCCAATCAATGGCCCCAGCAGTTGCACCCGAACTGCTACCACCACCAACGATAACCTCACTTTCGTTAACCATTATGCTAAATTCTATATAACTAATATTCTCTTCAAGAATGTTGTAAATCTCACTAACAAATATAGCAACATAGAAGCAAGTGTATAAAGAATTTAGCAAGTTTAGGCCAAGACCACAGTTTACAAAACAAAACATGCAGGTAAACAAAATCAGTATCTGTAATAACGAAGAGAGAAAGAAAGATGTACCCGAAACCATAGCTTTTAACAGTGACTGAAATAAAGGTTCACAGATACAAAATGCCAAGAAAAATGATCACAGCTGAGTCACCAGGCCTTGCTCGAAGTCCTGGCTGCTCTTGAAGAGAATATTGCCCCTACCTGCTGCGTTTGGGATGCACACAATATCTCCACCAGGATAAAACAGCTCAGAGTTTATGTTAACAGCAGCAACAAAAGCTCCACTTCGACCAGCACCTCAGTCGCCGGAAAATATCAGCACTTCAGGACTTTTGGGAGAGAAATGCAGAGAGGTTGAAGAGAAGAGAAGAGAATGTAGTGTGTATAATACATTCACTTTAACCTCTATTTATAGGAGAGGAAAAAATGAAACTGTCCACACACTTAATGTCTGAATTAAACTGCTTCATTAATGAAAAAATCAAAACTGATCAGATTTTGAATTTAAATTATTTGTAACAGCTTTTCACATTAACACCCACATTATTATCAGAACTTAAGTTAAGTTCTGATTTGATTCATCAGTACTTAAGTTTTGATTCTGATATCAGAACTTGTTAAGTTCTGATTTTATTCATCAGTTCTTAAGTTCTGATTCTGATATCAGAACTTGTTACAGATCAAATTATTTGCAGGTTCAATGTATTTAGACTAAGCTCACTAACAAAGTGACTTAGCCTATTTCAGTACCGAGCCCAATAATCCAGTCACCGATAAATAAATTCGAATTAAAATAATTCTCAAATAAATAAAATCCTCGCCCAGGTCGCCTCGCGTACGCGAGACACCGAGACATTCGCCCAAATCGAGCTTCGACCCGACCCGGTCCGGTCCGGTCCCGTCCGGTGCGGTGCAGTGCGGTGCGGTGCGTGGCGTGGCGTGGCGTGGCGGGGCGGGGCGCCTATGTGTGTGTGCGCGTGAAGCACACAACAACACAATGGACCATCACACACCTTAGTAGTTGTATACTACTCATATGGGTAATACCATATAAAGCACACAACCCCCTTTATTTATTTCAATGTGGGACAAACATTCTCAAATTTTCCAAGCTTTTCCAAGCTACTTTCAACTCTCATTTCATATGGATTTCATTAAGAAAATTCTTAAAACCATACATGAAAATTTAAGTTCAAATATCATTGAACAATTTTCAATCATTAGATTTTAGGATTAACATCAAGAACATAATTAAATTAAGCTCTAAAGTCCTAATTTTCTAACAATTCAGAAACGCAGCTCGCCACTACAAACCGTTACCAACAATCAAACTCCGATCAAAACTTAAACCAAGAACACAATATTCTGGCCAAAATCGAATTCGTCCATTCCTCAACCAAATTCAACAAACAATATCTCAAAACAACGCTGAGAATCATACAAACACCTTCATATATCCAAAATCAACAACAAATACACGAACCATTCAGAGAATTAAATTTTAAAATCAGTTAAATTGAAGAACTCGGCTATATCATTTCGGGAATCAAACAACTGAAGTAAACACATAAATCTTCTCTAATAAACATTCTAAAACTATCTGTAAACTCAGAATCATTCAACAACCATTCAAAATCAAAACCGAAATTCAAGAACAAGAACCAAAAATTTGATTTCTATAAAATCTTCACCTCAGATCATGATACTGGTATGAATAGAAAGAGCTTTTCAAGAGCTTTAATTTGATACCAAGAACAACAAAAACGGATTCCTAAATCCTTCAAAATCAGAGGTTGAAGATGAAGAACAAAATCATACCCCCAAACTTTTGTTCTTGAATTTTCTATTTTCTGAAAATTTTTGGTAAAAATAATTAATAAAAAGAAATTGCAGCTATTTATATTTTTATAGATAATTATTACTCTAAAATAAATTAAGGGTGTTTTCATCCCCATAATTAAAATAATTAAGCCACAAAATAATAATTACGGGGAATAATTTTAAAAGCGATAAAATATACAATTTGTATAAAAAAAATTCCCAAAAATTGCGAATAAATCAAAAATGCAGAAATGCTGGGTATTTGAAATATGTATAATTTTATAAAATTAAAAACACAGATTTTGTGGGGTTTGACGTCCCGGTGGGGTCCCGGTCCATTTATTTTCGAAAAACAAAAATGATACTTATATTAACAGAAAGACCCGAAAACACATAAAATACATTCAACACACATACAATGAGATAAAACGAATAACGCAATTAAACACACATCCAAATTACAGATCTATTCATATAAATACGTTTTAAAACACGTAACGAGTAACCTATTGGATCATATCGGATCCGAAAATAGATTTCTTAGCCGCTAAGTAACTACAAAAACGATACAATTTAATATCAGATTTGCATAATTATCAAAACTAGGCTGCTTATAAAACACTTTATACGAAGATAATGTAATAATATCCTGTCTCTCGAGAATACGGGTTTTATTAATCTATCGAAATGATTATCGTATCAAAAATATTGCGCCGGGCCGCGCACAGGTCAAACCGTAATCCGGATTGAAAAAGTTAAAACACGAAAAATGTCCGGAATTACCATATTAGATTAGGAAGGAGTTTTTGGAAAAGTTTCGGGTTGTAAAAATGCAAAAACGATTGAAGTTGGAAGATTTCCGGCTTTATAAAATAATTTTGGTAATTATTCAGAAAATAATTAATAATTCATAAATCATTTTAAAATCATATAACAATCCAAAAATTACCAGGAAAATATCACAATTATTTATATTTTATTCTGGACATATAAAAATTAAAATACTCAAATAATATCACATATAAACACTCAAACATCAATTCCAATTATCAGATAATTCATCAAAATCCACATAAAGTCACATAAACAATTCCAAATAATAATAATAATAATAATAATTGAAAATATGGGATATTACACCCAAGGAAACTTGGGAACCAAAATTAGCTTGATTTGATTTTATTGTGTACAGGGAAATAGAAAGAGTCTTTGGTATCTGGAAAGTGGATGCTCAAGGCACATGACTGGAGACTCTACCCTTCTCACTAAGTTCAAGGAGAGAGCTGGCCCAAGTATCACTTTTGGAGATGACATCAAAGGGTATAATGTGGGATATGGCTTGATTATAAGGATAGTGTCATCATTGAAGAAGTTACTCTAGTGGATGGACTCAAACACAATCTTCTGAGTGTCAGCCAGCTATATGACAAAGGCATCTCTGTAATTTTCAATTCTGAAGCCTGTTTTGTTACAAATAAGAAGAACAACAAAGTGGTTCTCACTGGAGTCAGAAAAGGAAATGTGTATTTAGCTTACGTCAACTCATCAAATGCAGATTCTATTACTTTTCTTTTCAGCAAAGCAAGTTAAGACGAAAGTTGGCTATGGCACAAGAAGCTGTCTCATTTTAACTTCAAGACTATGAATGAATTAGTCAGGAAAGACCTAGTAAGAGGCATTCCTCAAGTTGAGTTCTCGAAAGATGAATTGTGTGATGCCTATCAAAAGGGAAAACAAATCAAGGAATCATTCAAAAAGAAGCTTGAATCTACAAATGAAGAACCACTGCAACTATTGTACATGGATCTGTTTGGACCAGTCAATGTGTTGTCAATCTTAAAGAAAAGATATTATCTAGTGACTGTGGACGATATCTCAAAGTTCTCTTGGACATATTTTCTTAATTCTAAAGATGAAGCTAGTGAAATAATTATCAATCATATCAGGCAAGTCAACAATCATCATGATCTCAAAGTTAGAAGAATTAGGAGTGATAATGGAACTGAGTTCAAAAACTCTACAATGAGGTTGTTTTGTGAAGAAATTAGGATCATGCATGAGTTTTCAGCAACAAGGACTCCACAATAAATTGGAGTGGTGGAAAGAAAGAATAGATCTCTAATTGAAGCTGCAAGGACCATGCTAGAAGAATCAAAGTTACCAACTTATTTTTGGGCTGAAGCTATAAATACTGCATGCTACACTCAGAATATTTCTTTGGTTAATCAAGAAAAATGCATGACTCCTTATCAATTGTTCAGGAACAGGAAACCAACACTGAACTTTCTTCATGTTTTGGATGCAAATGCTACATTCTAAGGAATCAAACTGAGCAACATGGAAAGTTTGATGCCAGAGCTGATGAAGGTATCTTTGTTGGATATGCTGTTGGAAAAGCATATAGAGTCTACAATCTGAGAACCAACATTGTTATGAAATTTGTACATGTTGTGTTTGATGATAAGAAGATTAAAGGACTACAAGATGAAGGTTTCCATGAAAGCCTCAAATTTGACAATGTTGAGATGAACTGTGATGAAAGTGATCAAGAAATAATTTCTAAGGAATATGCAGAAAAATCAACAATAAATGAAGTACAGAATTCTACATCCGTCAAAAGATAAGGTACAACATCCGATGAAAGCCTCAAAATTGACAATGTTGAGATGAACTGTGATGAAAGTGATCAAGGAATAATTTCTAAGGAATATGCAGCAAAATCAACAATAAATGAAGTACAGAATTCTACATCCGTCAAAAGATAAGGTACAACATCCGTTGAAAGACATGGTGCATCATCCGTTGACAGACAAACTGCATCATCCGTTGAAAGGCAAAACTCAACATCTGTTAAACCATCAATATGAGTTGAATGCCCTTTTAGATCAAATATTTAAAGAACCCCAACCTCAAATCAAATATCTATAAACTCAGGGGGAGTTTCTTCAAATCAAAACTCAGTCATACATCAAGACAACTATGAAGCCTCTTCATCTAAAGCTAATCTACCACAACAAAGGAAATGGACTAAAGATCACCCATTTGAACTAATTATTGGTGATGCATCTTCAAGAGTGAAAACAAGGAAAGCCACTCAAGATGAATGTCTATATAGCAGCTTCCTGTCACAGGAAGAGCCAAAGAAGGTAGAAGAAGCTTTGTTGGATCCTGATTGGGTTTTACCTATACAAAAAGAGCTAAACCAATTTGAATGGAATAAAGTATGGAAGCTGGTACCCAAACCAAAAGGCAAGAATTCTATTGACACCAAATGGGTATTCATAAACAAGATGGATGAAAATGGCATAGTCATAAGGAGCAAAGCAAGATTGGTTGCTAAAGGCTATTGTCAATAGAAAGGGATAGATTTTGATGAAACCTTTGCTCCTGTTGTAAGACTTGAAGCTATCAGAAGTTTTCTAGCCTATGGAGCCCATGCCAATTTCAAAGTTTATCAAATGGATGTAAAAAGTGCATTTCCAAATGGAGATTTTGAGGAAGAAGTCTCTATCAGTCAGCCTCCTGGTTTTGAAGACCCCAACTTTCCAGAATATGTCTACTATCTTTTGAAAGCACTCTATGGATTGAAGCAAACACCTAAAGCCTGGTATGATACTTTGTCAAAATTCCTTCTAGAAAACCATTTTACAAGAGGTACTGTTGACAAAACTCTTTTCTTTAGAAATGTTAATGACTCTAGTATACTTTTTCAAATTTATGTAGAAGATATTATATTTGGCTCTACAGATGAAAAACTTTGTAAAACGTTTGCCAAATTAATGCAAAGTAAATATGAAATGAGCATGATGGGAGAACTAACTTACTTTCTTGGTCTCCAAGTTAAGAAAGTTAGTGATGGAATATTCATTACTCAAACCAAATACATTCATGATCTTTTAAAGAAGTTTGACTTAATGGATTGCACATCTGTAAAAACTCCTATAGCCACTGTCACTAAATTTGATTTAAACACAACTGAAAAGTCTGTGGATATTTCAAATTATGGAGGTATGGTAGGTTCGCTTTTATATTTAATAGCAAGTAGGCTAGATATAATATTTTCTACTTGTCTCTGTGCCAGATTTTAGGCTGATCCTGGAGAATCTCATTTAATAGTTATTAAGAGAATTTTCAGATATCTCAAAGGAACACCAAAACTTGGCATTTGGTATCCTAGAGATTCTGGTTTTAATCTAATTGGTTATTCAGGTGCAGATTATGCAGGTTGTAAATCGTGTAGTTTTGTGACTTTCCTTTGTCAGTTAATCTTGGCCCTTAATCTTGCACTCTTTGAGTTGCTTTTGTAGACTTTTCAATCTAAGTGATTAGATCATTTGTTGATTGATAATCTTGAATATTTAACTTGTCTGTATTTTGTACTTGATGTTCATATCGAGATCTCTAGTTTGTTGTATAGAGAACTGATATCTCGATAAGTATAATGGCTTGTCGAGATCTCTTAGTTCTCTATAAGTATCTTTGTCTTGTCGAGGTCTCTGAGTTCTCTATAAGTGAACTTGGCTTGTCGAGGTCTCCAAAACTCTGCATGTAGAAATGACTTATCGTTATCTCGAGATCTCTATAAGCATTTTGACTTGTCGATATCTTTGAGATCTCTAATGAGAAACTAACTTGTCGATATCTCCAATCTTCATATCTTCATTTTAATTTGTCGATATTTTTGAGTTCTCTATATGCAAAATGGCTTGTCGATATCTCAGAGATCTCTATATACATTTTGACTTGTAGATATCTCTGAGATCTCCAATGAGAGGTTGACTTGTCGATATCTCTAATCTTCATATCTTCATTTGACTTTTCGATATCTCTGGGACTTCTCTATAAGCCAATTTTAGACTTCTCGATAAGTCATTCAGGAGGTATCGAATGACTTCTCTATATGACTTGATATGTGACTTGTAGATATCTTGACTTAGAACATTTTTCCTAAAATAGATTTATTCAACTCCAAACTTCTTCACCTTTTCTCTGAGGCATGATCTTGTTGATCTTCTTCCAGAGTTTATTCTTAGGCTTGAGACTGTTCACAAAAAAAACTCCAGTATAATCTTTAACATTTTTACAGACTCAAGTAATATAATACAAAATACAAATTTAGACTATCATACAACTAAATATTAGGGTTTTCAATATGACATAGTCTTGTTATAGTACAGGGATGTCTTGCACAACAATCTCCCCTAATTTGTGAGAATATTGTTTATCACAAATTCATGCCTGATAACAAGACTAACCCCAAGTTACAATGAACAATAAAAAATTACAAAAGATTGACAAAATAAAAATACAGCTTTTATACATTGACTGATTACATGAGTTTGATAAGTACATTGATTACATGAAATTCTCATAGTCTGGCTCCTTTCTAATAAGGTCCTTAAGATTTACTAGCACTTGAAGTTCCTCTATGATTTCAGTCCCTCTTAGAGCTTCCACAAGCTTGAGTCAATCATCCAGTGAATATCCATTCAATTAACCAACTATGAATCTTAAGAATTTGCCAACCTTTATGTTCAGAAAGTGTCCATCCTTTGAAATTTTGCTCATCTCCTTTGCCTTCAGCTCATTTGATCTTTGCTCAAACATAAAAATTTCTGCTGCATACTTCCTATCCCTTTCTTCCTTTTCAGCCTTTGCTTTAGCTCTTCTTTCATCTCTTACTTTCATCCATACACACATTACATCCTTCCATGCTCTTGTACAAGTGTCCTTATCCTTCATCAAGCTAATCACCCTCTTGATTTCCGTGGTTGAAATTGTGTCCACTAAATCCCTACCAATTAAAGTGTAGGAGCCATCTTGATAATAAATTATGACTTCCCTCATTGATACAACCCAAACTTTGACTATTTTTTCAGCCAATTGTTGAAAGTAGTCATAATCTGTGATGCACCAATTTAGTGGTAGAAAATTAGTCTGATCAAAGCAATTCCAGATGGCCCTCTTTTCAACTTGCAGTTTCTTTGTCTTTCTCCCAACAGTTTTAAAATGAGTTTTGGTAGGTAGCTTATATGAAGGTAGGTTTGAGATTTTCTTTAGAGTGGTTTGGTTAGAGGTGATTGGTATTTTAAGAAGAGTTTTTGCAGTTTATTTATACAGAAGTTTAGACTTAGAAATCATGGGTAGCTGAATGTTTGAGCTTGTAGTTTTAGTGGTTTGAGCATATTGGATTTGGATTGGTATGACATTTTTCTTTGAGCCTTCACCTTCTTCCTTCTTCTTTCTTCTTCTTCTTTCATCTCCCCGTTTCTTGTCAACTCTCTTCTTGTCTTCTGTCTTGCTGCCAGTTGCCTTTGAAGGTTGACTTAGATTTGAGCCAGAAGGTTTTTGATCATCTTTCTTCTTCTCATCATCATCCAAGTCACCATTAGTATTGATTTGAGTTTTGGGAAACTTGGTTTCAGCATCTTTTAGATATTTCCCCAGCAACTTGATTATGTCTTCATCTTCAATAGTCTTGTACTGCTTTGTCTTCAAGTCTGTCTCTAAAGTCATTATCAGCTTCTTGTTTGCCATGACACACTGCTTAGGAATTTGAAAAAGTTTACAGTGTTTGGTGGTTGGACAAATGTATACGACTCCCTTGTTTGGTTGAAAATATGCTTTTGGAAAAGCAACTACTTGAGCCTTCTTCAATTTATTTAGCAAGAGAGTGTCTTCATGAATCATTCTGTTGACTTTGTTGATCAGAATGTCCAATTCAGATTCCCTTCTTGTTATGAGATAGTTAAGGGACACATGTATACACCTATCCACACCTGAGTCATTTATATTGACAACAATCCTTTTATCCTGAAAGTTGTTCTTTGTCACCAAGGTCACCCTTATGAAATTTATTGTCTTGTCCAAGGCCTTTTTTGTATGTGAAGAAGTTACTGTTTATAGAAGCCCTGAGAGCCTTTAACAATTCATTAAATTCTCTTCTTAGACTAGGTCCCTTAGCTGCTTTTAGTAGCCTTTCCATTCCAACATCAACTTTATGTTCAGTTTCCTTGGATTTGCCTTTTTGAGCTTGGATAGATGATCTTAGTAACCTAGACTCTATCTCCCCCTTAGTCTTGTTAGAAGGAAAGATGAGAGGTATAGGGATTTTAGGCCTAACAGGTTCTGGAAGTGCAGGCAATGGAATTTTTAGAGCACCCATGATGGCTCCCAAAGCTACAGAATTTTGCATCTGAAGATGATTTAGAGAGTCCACCAGAGTTTGGATGTTAGCCTGTTGACTTTTTACCAAAGCTGTGAGTTGATAGACTTGAGCTATTAATGAATCATTGAATGATTGCAGAGTAGGACCCGAGTTTGAAGAATTTAAATTTGCAAATTGGTTGATGTTGACACAGGTGGTTAGGATCTTGAGAAAACAGGAGCACGAAATGTAACTTGTATAGATTCTTTGATGCCTTCCATTAACAGAGCTGAAGGTGTATACCTAGCCTAATGTAGTCGATCCAGTTTGAGCCTTGTCTCATTATTACTAGTGATGTGATTCTGAACAACTTCATGAAGATTAACAAAGGACTGTTTAAGATTCTTAATGCTTTGCTCCATAGTAGTCATATCAAACCTTGCCATTTGGTCAGCAGATGTTTGAAACTTGTTCTTGATCTGAACTTGAGTAGGTACAAGTTCATCCAGTTTCTCCCTCACCATCCTTTTTATTCTGTCTTCATGACTTTCCGGAGTCTGTGTAGAGCCTTACTCATAAGATGAATAGCTTTAAGTTGACTTTTGTAGACTTCTGTCACAACATCATAAACTTCTTGTGGAGTGAGGGCCTTGGAATTGCTTCCCATAATGGTGACATATTCTTCCCTAAATCTTTCCAAGACCTCATCCATGCTCAAACTGAAGTCCTTGCTTAGCCAAGCATCAACATTTCCATCCTGCTCAGCTTCATTCACAATCTTTTGTTGCTGCTCTTTAACATCAATTTTATAAGATAGCAAGATTGCTTGGTAGTACGGATTGGACATGTCTGTGGTTAGAAGTTGTTGTGTGATGTTGGTAAGAGCAGAAAGTTAATCAACCAAAAGATCATTCATCGTGATGGTTTGAGCTTGGGCATCTTGAAGCCACTGAGGGATGAGGTGTGATGGTGGTAGAGAGGGATTTGATGTAGAAGGAATATCTGTAGGATTTGAGGTGGATTGTTTGGGTTCATTAATATTACCTATGACAGATGTCACAGTTTGACTCACAGTTGGAACTGTGGTTATGATAATGTGTTATTCACCACTTGTGGGAACCTCCAATTGAATTGGAGAGGATTTGACCAGGTTACTTTCATGTACCATGGCTTCAAACCCTTGCTCTTTTTGCAAAGAGCTAGCACTTGAATGCGCCTAACTTTCCTCCCCTACAACAGGCTCATTGGCAATTGGACTCCTAGCTTCAATTGTTAAGGCAATTTCAGCTAGGGTTTTGAGGGGAGTTGTTCCTACAAGAGGAACCTCCAATTAAATTTGAGAGGATTTAGATAGCTCCCCCTCACGAGTACTACCCTAAAACATATCAATCTGTGAAGATTGTTTAGCACATGAAGGTGCTTGAGTAGATACTATAGGGTATTCAATAAAAACTGATGAAACCCCTGTGTTTGTGTTGGTGTCATCAAGGTGTACCCAAAGTTTAGCCTCTCACCAACTGAATGTGGTTCCTGGGTGGTGAGCATAGTTTCATTAATCATGTCATTTGATTTTGAAATCACTTGAGAGTTAGATTCAAGTGTTTGATTGTATGAAGAAGAAAGTTTAGATATTAGATTTACGATTTCAAGATTTAGTGTTAGAAGCTCCCCCTGAATAGATGAAGGAGCTTCAAAAGATGTGCTCTCTGTGTGTGTGCCATCCTTATTCCTTATTTCATACACTTGAATGTGTTCAAGTGTTTGTGCAGACTCTTTACAGGGTGCACTAGGGAGAGTGCTTTTTCAATAGAGATACCATGTTGAGAGGATGCCCCTAGAGTCTATTTTATGCCCTCTTTTGCAACTACATCCTTTTGAGAGAATTCAGAGGTAGCTGGAGTGGTCAACTCAGTTTGCTTTACCTTCTTTGGTTTCTTGACCAAGGTTGACTCTGGTTCTGTTTGATCCTCACCACTCTCATTTATCACAGTCAAAGGTGCCTGCTTTCTCTTCTTTTTACTCACTTCACCATTTTTAGAGGATGAAGTGGTTGGTTTCCTTGCTTCTATTGGTAAAGAAGAAAGGGTCTCAGTTTGGGAAGGCCCCTGTAGGTGTTCCTGTATTTTTTCTTCCACGGGTACAAGAGCCATTATTGAACTAGTTGTGATTGTAGACCTCATATCAGGCATAGGGTAAGGGTAATGCCTGAATCTCTCCAACATAAATGGAGTGATTCTAAGACTTACAGGTACCCAGTTCTTTGTAATGAGTGAGCCAAATAGAATTTGAACACTTGTTTATAGTTGCCTATTTTTGTTCTATCTATACCATTAAGCATATGAATGTCATGCACTTTATGATTCAAAGCAGGCATTATAAATCTTGGAAGAAAGATTTCCTTACCTCTTGATGTCAAAGGCATTGTTAGCCTTGTGTTGAGCTCCTCTATTATCAGGTGTCCTACATTGAAGTGTCTGTTTTGAGCCAAGAACACGAGCTTCTGAACAATATTTGAGATGTTGTCACACCCTGTCTTCCTACAGGTGAATGCCCTCATAATTGAATCATAGAGAAAAGACCATTCCCTCCTCAAGTACTTCTTGTTCAGGCTTGCCAAGTTAATTCTCTCATTGTAGTTGATGAAGTCCATGAATTCAGCTAATTTTTCTTGAGAAGGCACCTCCACCAAATTGTCAATAGGAATCCCCAAGGCCACATTCACATCATTTTCATAGAACTCCACCTGTTGGCCTTTAATGGAGCAGTTAACCACCATGAAAATAGCTTGGTTCTCATGCACCGCTGTCCTTATCACAGCTGTGTTTCAGAAATCCCTAAGAACATCCAAGTACAATACTGGATTTATAGTTAGATGTCACACCCCCAACTTAACAATACATAATATAAAACTATTATAATAGATAAAAGAAAGTAAATACAACCGTATCCAAGATCTTACAGTTTAGGGTTTGGAATAGCCCAACACTACTAATTATTACAACTGGTTTTAATATCGAGTCCTCACATAAAACTATCTCTTATTCTACCTGAGCTCGAACATACGCATCGACATCACAAGTCTTACGCGCGGTCTGCTTGAATCTAACCATATCTGCTAGCTGTAATATCAGGGTGAAAGCAAGTAGTGAGCCAAATGCTCAACAAGTGCTAAACAATACGGTACAGAACATAAATTGAGATATATTTAAAAGAATAACAATGTGAAGATAGAGCTAATAATAATAAGAGATGAACTTTTGGGTGATGGCATCTTTTGTTTGTATCAAAATATTACCAAAATCATTTCTTAATCAAAAACCATTTTATGATGCTACGGATTACAGCCGATGATTAGCCGTGAAGTAATCTCGAACCTCTCTGGGTTCTAAAACATTAATGGGATCCCTAGGCAACTTTTAAGCCTACAATTTAAGTGTGGAAAGGACTCGCGTCTCAGTCCAGATCCACTATTTAAAGAAAACATTTATCCCCCTATGGGACTGAAATCCATATTTTTAATCGTTTCAAAAAAAACTGATGCCAATTGATAGTAAATTTCTTAAACAATAAACATCTTTATCAAGGGATTATAGATCAATTTTGAAATACTGGAAATATAATCACTAAATCTTAGGGCCATGAATCACTAGACTTTACTCTATCAGGGTACTTGAACAGTTTCTATTTTCAAGGAATTTGACAAGGAGATTTAGTAGGGTTATTGGATAATGTGAAAGAGTATTGCCAAACTAGGCTTTAAGCCATATTTTCAAATAAGGTATGGATATTAAAATATCAAGAAGATAAGCATTACTGGTTCCAGGTATGATATAGGTGTTAAAATACAAGGAAAGTGATCATCAACTCAAGGTATATCAGGGTATCAAGCTTTAGGGTAAGGATAGGGTTATCAAACAATCATGAACGACCTTAAAGAATAATTGGCTTTTAGGTATCAAGATAAAGTTTCTATCGAGGTTCTTACAAGAGTTAAATCAAAGTATCAGGGTGCAATATCAAGATTTCTCAGGAATCAATAGCATGTTAATCAAAAGGATCAATCAAGTATTATAACAAATCTCTATTTTATCATGGCATCACAATTACTTTGGTATACTAGCATGGTATGACTTTTGATCTACTTGCAATAACTACTTGAGGGTTCATGGCATTTCTATATAATACGAAGATAGATTTGAGAATCACTTGGTCCAGGTATGACAAGATAAATCAGGATACTCGCATCATATATATAAGAACTAGTTATCACACATTCGCAGTGTAAACTAAAAAGTAGGTTGAATCACTTGCCTTGAGAAGGCTGGACTGGACTGGACTGGCAAGGATGAGCAACTAGAAGCTTTACTCGACCTTTATGGTAAGTTTACCCTCGTCTCGAGATCCTACATAATTAATAATAACCTCATTATTATATATTCTCACCAACTCAACCTATTTACACCCCGAAATTAAACACAAATGGCACTTAGGCCTATATGCACGCAATTTATAATCACCTTATAAATATAGTAGTACACATAGCCACATATACTCATATACCATATTTAAGTACCCAATAATATCACACACACCATAATGCAACACTAGGCTTGGATGATCTCGCTCCACATCTTAAGTCACTTGATCGCTAAACTAGACAAAATCTCCAAATTTTGGCCTCCTAACTCGATGTGCCTTTACTAAACCATCCAAATACTATTGACCCTCACTTGGGCTGTTCATTCTACTAACTTTATGCTATCTTTCAACTATAGTAGTCAACCTATGCCTCACTCATAAGTGCTCTAAAACTATGTGGTAAGTGAAGGTGCTTCTTATGGTAAATTTCAGAATGACATATATGGTTTCTTGGGTGCATTAGACACTCTTACACTACAAGTTTACCTCTAAAACTTCTACACTAGACTCTTCTGATTATAAGAAAACTCCCAAACTTGATGTGGCTCAAGGGCCTAGCTTGGGCCTCCCTAGGCCTAAGCTTAAAGTCCATGGTTCCCCTGTTTTTCTGGGCAGAAAATGTCCTGACTTGTACTAACTTGTGACACATTATTCTAACTCAAATTCTATGAACTGTGGCTGGAAAAACTCCTCTGACACTCCCTCTAACTAAGGCCCAACAGGGCCTAATGAGGGCATACCTATGACATGGTCAAAACTTCCCATTTCTAAGTTGCAACAAAACTGTCCCCTGCTGGACAGATTTTGTGATTCCACTCGTGCACCTAACCAAACATCTTACAAACCTCCAACAATCACCTAAAACCTATTGTATACTCCTAGTGCTAGCTTCTGGTGGCTTGGGCCTCAAAGTGCACAACAAATTCCCATTCAAAACCTCCCCACAAACTAGTGCAACAATTTTGGAAAAATGCAAACACTAACTAAACCCTTTCCACCTTAACTCCCACTTATTAACCAAGCATCCAACCTTTACCAAAGGAAACCTAGTGCATCAACATCCTAAACTAGTGCCTCAATAGTAGTGGAGATCATCCATGCCCTAGAATACCAACATGCAAATAAAAATACAACATGCAACTCATGGAAAACACTTAACATGATTTCGGCTAATCATGGAGTTTAAATTCTTGCAAATTCGACTTGAACCTATTTCTCAACCTTAATAATTATGAAATATATCTCCTCTTAACTATTATTAAGCAAGATATCATGGAAACAATCTATTTCAAGCATAAATAATTCGAATTTATAGAATTGTAAATATGAAAACATGATTTCGAGAAGAGTAGCATTCACAACATGGTAGATCATCATATTATCTTAAAACTAGCATGCATGGCTAATCACGATTATATAGTGAAATTTTAGTAGCATGCAAAGGTTTTTAAAGAATGGTTTCTCCATAAAACACTTGTTTAAAACATATATGAAATGTATCTCATAGAGAGCTCTTGAATTCACAAGAATCAAGAGTTTCTCTTTGGAGATCACACAAAAGCTACACATGCAATCATGAAACTTCATCTCCCAATCACAAAACTCTTGGGAAGTATATAAAATAAATATAGGTAGGGGAATTACACTAAGGAAGATGAGAATGGAATAAAAAAAATAGAAGGGAGCAGGGAGGGGGTTATCGGCAGAGAGCAAGGAGGAGAGGGAGGGGAGGGAGGTGAGATGAGGGTGGAGTGTGGAGTGAGTGAAATGATTCTCATATTTTGTGCTTGGTTTTATGCTTTTGATTGACTAAAAGAAATGAGTGGAAATGAGAATGTACAAGAATAACCTCTAGCTAAAGTTAGGCCATTTTGCATGCAAGGTTAATGTGGTAATTTCGCTAACAAAATGTGAGTTAGTGGGGTTGGAAATGTCTCCTTTGCCCTTTAATAGAATGGAAGAGTGATTTGCATGCAAGGGTTTCCATGCAATTTCTAATTATTAACAAACAAATTTTCAAAGAATTATTTTTATAAAATAAAATAAAAGTTCAAAAATTATAAAATTTATACCATAAAATAACTTGGATTTTTAGAAATTTTATAAGAACACTATTGAAATTTGGGAATGAAATAACTTTTAAAAGAAAATTTTCCAAGGTTTAGAATATTCCTTATAAATTAAAAATAAGGGTAATTAATAAAACTCTTACTTTGAAAAATTTATATTCTACATAAAGCAACTTATAACGCAGCAAATTCCATTCACACAAACGTACAATCACTACGTATATTTATAATCGGCTCTAATATTATACAGAATTCACAAATAATATTACACAAAATGTCGGTCGTAACATTAGAGCACCTGAAAAGTATGTTTCAGAAAGAAACCTCACAAAGCTCTTGAAACTATCAGGAGCTTGGTTTGCATCTATAAATGCAAGATAGTTGGTTCCTTCTTTGGGGATAAAAGGTGTAACTATATTTGATGCCATTAGAAGTGTTTCAATTTGAGTGGGTAAGAAAAATTAGAGAGAAAGAGCTTGAAATGAGAGAAAACGGTTTGGATTTGGAAAAATTAGGTCACTTAGAGATCTCGAAGGCGTAAAGAGGTGTATGTCGAGGTGTCTGGGTTTTTATAGTAATATATAAATGACTTATCGAGAATTCAAAATAAACATTTAGGATTTGCTTACCGAGAAGTCATTTTGAGAGAATATGTCACACCCCCAACTTAACAAACAAAATAAATATAACTATTACAATATTTAAAAGAAAGTAAACATAACTGAAACCAAGATCTTACAATTTAAGGTTTGGAACAGCCCAACACTACCATCTATTATAACTGATTTTAATATCGATTCCTCACACAAAACTATCTCTTATTCTACCTGAGCTTGGACATACGCATCGGCGTCACAGGTCTTACGTGCTGTCTGCTTGAATCTAACCATAGCTGCTAGCTGTAATATCAGGATAAAGCAAGGAGTGAGCCAAATGCTCAACAAGTGCTAAACTATATGGTACAAAACATAAATCGAGATATATATAAAAGAATGACAATGCGGAGGCATAACCAATGTTAACAAGAGATAAAACTATGAGTGATGGCATCATTTGCTTGAATCAAAACATTTTCAAAATCATAACTTAAACAAAATCATTTTATGATGCTACGGATTACAGCCGGTGATCAGCCACGAAGTAATCCCGAACCTCGCTGGGTTCTAAGACATTAATGGGATCCCTAGGCAACTTTTAAGCCTACAATATAAGTGTGGAAAAGACTCGCGTCTCAGTCCAGATCCACTATTCAAAGAAAACATTTATCCCCCTTTGGGACTGAAAATCCATATTTTAATTATTTCAAAAACTGATGCCCATTTATGATAAAATCTCTTAAGTAGTAAACATTTTTATCAAGGGATATAGATCAACTTGAAACACTGGAAATATGACACTAAATCTCAGGGTCATGATCCACTAGACTTTACTATATTAGGGTAATTGAGAGGTTTCCATAAACAAGAACTTTGATAAGGAGATTTAGCAAGGCTATTGGATAATATGAAAGAATAATGCCAAACTAGGCTTAAAGCAAATGTTTTCGTAAAGGTACAAGTACTAGAACATCAAGAAGTTAAGCTTCATGAATACTAGGGGTGTTAAGGTATGAAGAAATGATCTTTAGCTCAAGATAATTCAGGATTGTCGAACTTTAGGGCAAGAAAAAGGGTTATCAATCAATTAAGAACAACTTTGAAGAATATCTGGCTTTTAGCTATCAAAGTACAGTTTCTATTGGGGTTCAAGCATCAGGGTGAGATGTCAATATTTTAGGAATCAATAGCATGTTAATCAAGAGGATCAATCAAATATTATAACAAATCTTTATTTTATCATGACATTCCAATTACTTTAATATACTAGCGTGATACGACTTTTGATCTACTTGCAATATGTACTTGAGGGTTCATGGCATTTCTATATTATATAAAGATAGATTTAAGAATCGCTTGGTTCAAGTATATCAAGATAACTCAGGATAATCACATCAATATATATGATCTAATTATTACACATTTGCAGTGAATACGAAAGACAGGTTGAATCACTTGCCTTGAGAAAGGCTAGTCTGGTTTGGTTGGTAGGAGCAACTGGAAGCTTTACTCGACCTTTATGGCAAGTTTACCCTCATCTCGAGATCCTACATAAATAATAATAACCTCATTATAATATATTCTCACCAACTCAACCTATTTACAACCCGAAATTAAACACAAATGGCACTTAGGCCTATATGTACTCAATTTATAATCACCTAATTAATACCATAGTCCACATAGCCACATATACTCACATATCATATTTTAATATCAAATAATATCACACACATCATAATGCAACACTAGGCTTGGATGATCTCGACCCACAACTTAAGTCACTTGGTCGCTAGACTTAGACAAAGTCTCCAAATTTTGGCTTCCTAACTCGATGTGCCTTTAATAAACTATCCAAAACCTATTGACCCTCACTTGGGCCTTTAACTCTAATGGCTTTATACTATCTTGCAACCATAGTGGTCAACCTAGGTCTCGCTCATAAGTGCTCTAAAACTATGTGGTAAGTGAAAGTGCTCACTGGAGTAAATTTCAGAATGACGTCTATGGTTTCTTGAGTGCATTAGACACTCTTAAACTACAAGTTTACCTCCAAAACTTCTACACTAGACTCTTATGACCGTAAGGAATCTCTCAAACTTGATGTGGCTCAAGGGCCTAGCTTGGGCCTCCTTGGGCCTAAGCTTAAAGTCCATGGTTCCCCTGTTTTTCTGGGCAGAAAACGCCCTGACTTGAACTAACTTGCGACACATGGTTATAACTCAAATCCTATAAAATATGGTTGTAAAAACTCCTCTGAAACTCATTCTAACTAAGGCCCAACAGGGCCTAATGAGTGCCTACCCATGACATGGTCAAAACTCCCTATTTCTAAGTTGCAACAAAATTGTCCCCTGCTGGACAGATTTTGTGATTCCACTCGTGCACCTATCCAAACGACTTGTAAATCTCCAACAAACACCTAAAACCTTTTATATACTCCTAATGATAGCTTCTGGTGGCTTGGGCTCCAAAGTGCACAACAATGACATGGTCAAAACTCACTCTAAACCTCAGGGTACCAAACTGATTTTCTGCAGAAACTAAGACTCTCCTTTCTCCAAGGTTCTCACTTAACAAACTCAACCACCAACAACCAAAATACCCAAACCATAACTTAACTATGGTGATCTACTGAACTAACCCCCTTACACTCAAAATTGACTTAGTGGAGATCATCCTTACCTAAGGTGCAACATAGCAAAACAAAGGAAATCACATTATACAAATTACAAGTCATCAAGTTTTCAAGGACAACAACTTTAACCTTTATGATAAATATAAACGAAATAACATCACATTTTAAGAAGCACAATTCTTAGTTAATATCTTAACTTAACTACAATTAAGGTTTACTATCAAGATATCAATCCGAATGATCAAGAACTTCCAAGAATTCAAGAGAAATCTACATGCATGCATGACTTCGAGTCTTTCAAACTAAAACAACATGATTTCCAAATAAATTTTCATTATAAATCAACATGCAAGCCTATCATGGATTATATCTAAATGACCACCTAGCATGCAAAGGTTTTTACCAAGATTTTACTAAGATTTTCATGTTATTATCACAAAAACACACAACATGAACAAAGCAACCAAAGCACCATCCATTCGGCTCCTATCAAGTCATGGCCGAATGGATTAGGGTGAAAACAACATTTGCATAAGTGCAACACACTCATGTTTAGCTATTCTCAGCCCTATGATACGATAACTCATGGTGAAAGCCTTGAATTCACAAGAATCAAGGATATTCACTTTGAGTTTAACAAAAAACATCACCATGCAAAGTCAACACATAAGTTTTCTACTCTAAATTCTTGAGATACACATGAACAAAATGTAGGGAGTAAGATTACTTCATTATAGGATAATTATTCGAGTGAAGAAATGAAGAAAGAAGGGGATGGGGGCTTCGGTTTTGGAAATTGCCGAGAGGGAGGGGAGAAAGCCGAGAGGGAGGAGGAGAAGAAGAGGAGAGTGAAGTGGAGTGGTGATCACTTCCTTGATTTGTTTTTATGTCTTGATTTGACTATAATGTGAGTGGGTTTGGGTAATGATAAGAGTAACCTTCTAGCTAGAGTTAGGCTATCTTGCATGCAAGGTCAAGGAGGTAATTTAGCTAATAAATCATGAGTTAGTGGGTTTAGAAATATCTTCTTTGTCCTTGAAGAGTATAGAAAGGTGGTTTGCATGCAAGGGCTTCCTTGTAATTTGCTAATTATTACAACTAAAATTTGTAAAGATTTATTTTTATAAAATAAAATACAAGTTCAAAAATTATAAAATTTATACCATAAAATAACTTGGATTTTCAGAAATTTTATAAAATCATTTTCGAAATTTGTAAACAAAATAACTTTTAAAAGAAAATTTCTCCAAGGTTTAGAATATTCCTTATAAATCAAAAATAAAGGAAATAAATAAACTTTTGCTTTGAAGAATCATATACTACATAAAGAAAATTTATAATGCAGAAATTTTCATTCACACAAACGTACAATCATTGAATATATTTTCATTCGGCTCTAATATTATACCAAATCCACAAATAATATTATACGAAAATACCGGTCGTAACAGAATAGATATATATCGATATGTCATTTTCCTGACTCTTATCGAGAACTAGAAAATGACTTATTGAGATGTCAAATAAATACCCAGTTTGTCCTGAATGGACTGAATTATTTCCAATTTTTATTTGAATAAATCAAAATAAAATCAGAAGGATTTAATCAAAAGTATTTTATCAAAATAATTTATTAAATTAAATTATCTCAGTTCTAAGCTGTTGATAAGTCTAAAATTTATACCTATAGAGAACTCCGTGAGTTATCACTTATCGTGATCTCTACAATGACTTATTGAGAAGTCATAATAAAGCTTTTCGAAAAGTCCTTCAAGAATTCAGAAAAATGACTTATCGAGAACTCACTCGAGAAGTTTCAAAATGACTTGTCGAGAAGTCAATTAGACTTATCGAGAACTCAGTTCTCTATATACTTTTGTTCTTTTTGATTATATCTTGTGCTAATTTCCCATATTAAAAATGTAAATTAACATTTAGACACTTTCCTCAAAATTGAAAAATTCTAAGCTAAATTTTGAATTTTGAAAAATAAATATGCATAGATTTCTAAAATATTTATAACTCATATTCCAGTTAATTTCCAATTAAATCAAATTAATTTTGATTTATTAGAAATTATTCTGCTGTAAAATATTAGCTGAGTTCTTGCCTTTAGGATAAAGAATTTAGCATTCCAATTTCACCTACAAGTCTAGTGAAAGTTATTTCATCCAAAGGTTTAGTAAAAATGTCAGCTAACCATTTTTCTGTTGGAATAAAAATGAGCTCAATGGTACCACTTTCAGCATGTTCTCTAATAAAATGGTATCTTACATCAATTTGCTTTATTCTAGAATGATTAACTGGATTAGCCATAATAGATATCGCACAAGTATTCTCACACATAATTAGAATTTTGTGTAACACTAGGCTGTAATCCATTAGCTGATTTCTAATCCAAAGCACTTGAGCACATCAACTTCCAGTAGCTATATATTCAGCCTCAGCTGTGGAAGTTGACACATATTATTGTTTCTTGCAATACCATGATACAAGTCTTTGTCCAAGAAACTGACAGCTTCCACTAGTGCTCTTTCTGTCAACCCTGCATCCAGCAAAATCTGCATCTGTGTATCCAACAGCTTCAAAACCTGTTCCCTTAGGATACCATAATCCCAAGTTTGGAGTCCCCTTTAAGTATATGAAAATTCTCTTCACATCCATTAAATGTGATTTTTTTGGATTGGATTGAAATCTTGCACACAGACATGTTGCAAACCTAATGTATGGTCTACTAGCAGTCAAATATAACAAAGATCCAATCATTCCTCTATAACCTAAAATGTCTACACTTTTTCCTTTCTTATCTTTATCTAACTTTGTAGCCGTAGACATAGGTGTTGATGCAGGTGAATAATCAACCATACCAAAATTCTTCAATAAATCTTTAACATACTTAGTTTGGATGATGAAGATTCCATCACTTCTTTGACTTACTTGGAGTCCAAGAAAGTAACTTAACTTTCCCAGCATACTCATTTCATATTCACTCTGCATGAGTTTTGAGAATCTTTGACATAACTTTTCATTAGTAGAACCAAAAATGATATCATCCACATATATCTAAAATAGGATCATATCACCACCATGTTGCTTATAGAAGAGAGTCTTATCAATAGTTCCTCTAGTGAATCCATGTTTAATAAAAAATTCTGACAGTGTGTCATACCATGTTCTAGGTGCTTGCATTAGTCCATAGTTGCCAAGATTCTTGTTAATGAGATATCTGTTTTGAGTATAACATGTAGTGTTGACAGCTTCTTCTAAAAAACTTGTTGGCAATTCGACATCCTGCAGCATTATTCCAGCAGCCTCTACTAGTGTTCTATCCTTTCTCTCAACTACCCTATTTTGCTGAGGTGTTCTAGCAGCTGAGAATTCTTGAATATTGCCCTTGTCTTTGCAGAATTCAGTTAAAGTTGCATTTCTGAATTATGTGCCATTGTCACTCCTCAATCTCCTTACACAATTCTGACCTTCAGCCTGCTTCTCAATCTTCTTGATGTGTGGAGTTTCATCCTTTGAATGCATAAATATTTCCCATGTGTATCTTGAGTAGTCATCCACCATCAAAAGTGCATATTTCTTCCATGGAGTTGATAAGACTTTAACTGGTCCAAATAAGTCCATGTGAATAAGTAGCAAAGGTGCACTTATGGAATTCACAGTTTTACTCTTGTGACTTGACTTTTTGATTTTACCTATTTGATAAGCCTCAAAAACTTCATTTTGAGCAAACTCCAGATTTGGCATGTCTCTCACTAACTCCTTTTTCACCAGGGTGTTGATTTCCTTGTAATTCAGGTGATAGAGCTTTTTGTGCCACATATTACTTTGCTCTACAGATGCCTTGGTGTAGAAGCAACAAATTCCTTCCTTATTTGCTGAGTGTAAATCTGCAACAAATAGGCTTCCCTTTCTTACTCCTTTCAGAGAAACTTCACTAGTCTTTTTGCTAATGATTAAGCATTCTCCTTTGTCAAATGTAATATTGAATCCTCTATCTGTGAATTGAGTGACACTTAGGAGATTCACTTCCAAACCAGCAACCAGTGCTACATCTTCAATGACAACATTTCTAGAAATTAACTTGCCATATCCCATTGTGAAACCTTTGTTGTTATCTCCAAAAGTCACTAATGGGTCAGCCATCTCCTCAAACTCTAATAGGAGGGCCTTATCACCTTTTACATGTCTTGAGCATCCACTGTCTATGATCTATATGAATTTCTTTATATTGTCCTGCACACAATGAGGATTAAGTGTGTTTAGCTATCCAAGCAGTGTTGGGTACTTTTTTTTGTTGACAAAATTTGCAGAATTAGAATGTGTTGATTCAGAAGGAACAGTGTGAACAAATTATTTTGCATTTTTCTTTTTGTCTGTAGATTCAAAATTGATATATTTCAAATCTACTCTTAGTTTATGTCAACTTATCATCACTTTCATGTTGCAAGGTATACAGTCAAATTGTCACAAAAGGAGTAAGGGTCTTCTGCATTTGCTTCACTGTACTTGCATGCTCCCACTTTTGGCTTGCTAACATCCTTTTTGCAAAGGTGAGTTAGGTGATTTGTTGAGCCAAACTTTTGACATTGCTTTCTGGGGGAATCTGTAATAAATGCAAAGTTGTTGTTTTTTTACTCCTATCTTGCCATTCATGTTCTTTTTCTTTCTTCCTATATTCTCAGTCTTGACTTCCTTGACAGGTGTCTTATGTAGTTGGTTGACATGGGCTTCTTCTTCTTTTTTCAACAGCAGGAATGGTTTCCTCATTTTTCATTTTTTTGTACTTTATCTGCAAGTTCTTGCTTGATGACCAACTCGTCTTCACTGAAATTTACTTCACATGCCTTGAACAAAGGTGACTCAACCTTTCTCAACATAGCCGGGACATCTTCATTTATAGTTGCTTTGCCCTTGTCAACTTCATTCTTCTTGTTACTGTTTAAGGCATCATAGTCAAGGCCAATAGTTGTGTTAGCACATGGATTTTTCTTCTCATGGTACAGACCAACTAACTGAGAAGCATTTCTGAAAGACTTCAACTTCACTTCATTATTTTCTATCTTTTTCCTTAACACAACTTCAATTTCATTAGCACACTTCAGCTTGTTCTTTAGATATTCATTTTCCTGCTTGACAGTTTCAAGCTCAACAAGCTGCAGTTCTAAACTTTGTTTCGCCAATCTCAAGCTCCTCATTTTTCTTTGACAGCTTCCTCACTTCCTCAGTAGCTGCCACCATGCTTGTGTGTATATGAAATATCTCTACACTCATCTTTTCAATAGTCTCCTTATATTGACTGACATTTAAATCAATAGTGGTTAGAGTTGGTACCTATATATTTGAAGTGGATAATTCTCCATGCTCAAGAGCCATTAGTGCATAGTTTCCAGCTTCTTCATCTTCATCATCATTATCAGTATCATCCCAATTTTTTCCTTCTGTAATATAAGCTTTTACAGGCTATTTCTTCAAGAGAGCTTCATACTTTGCTTCCAATTCCAAATATGCCTTGTCCTTTTTGACCTTCTTAGGATTCCTGCATTCAGTAGTAAAGTGACCCAACTCATCACAGTTGAAATACCTTATCTTTGATCTGTCCACATATCTAGTTTTGTAGTCACCTTTGTTAGCTTAATTATACTGAGCCTTTGGTTTCCAATTGTTTCTGTTGGAAGACTGTCCCTTGTTCTTGAAAAACCTTGGCTTCTTGACTCTTATGTTGGAAAATTTCCTAGCCAATTAAGCCATGGATTGGTCTATTTCATCTAGCTCATCCAAGGTGTAGTATTCATCTTCCTCCAGTTCCAAAACAACTTACTTCTGAGGTTCTTTGTTTTTTTGTTTCACAGCTTGAATAACCGGAACTTGAGTATCTTGCTCATCTTCACTTTCTTCACTGTCATGTACAACCAAGGCACTGGAACCATCAACCACATGTCCATGGTTTGACTTTAATAATTTTCTTTGCAGCATCTCAAGTTCTTAAGTTTTCAAGATTCCATATAGAACTTCCAATGTCATTCTGCTTAGATCTCTTCCTTCTCTAATGGTTGATATCTTCTGTTCAAGATGGTCAGAAAGAGCTAGCTGGAATTTCAGGTTAACCTCCTCAGCTTCATAATATTTATCATGTAGCTGCAAGTCATTTATTAATTTATTGAACCTCTCAAAAACTTCAATAATTACTTCTTTGGGCTTTGCCATGAATCCCTTATATTAAGACACCAGTATTCTCCCTTGGTTGGATCTAACTTCCTCTATACCTTCACACAAAATCTCTATCTTCTCCCAGATCTATTTAGCTGTGTCGCAGTTGACAATGTTGTTGTACATGACATTGTCAAGTGACTCTATCAGAATTAATTGCAGGCCACTATCTAGAGATACTTTCTCCTTCTCAGATTCAGAGTATTTTGAAGGGTCCTTAGGTGTGTAATGAGCTAGGATGACCATGTCTCCATCTGTAGATTCTTCTACCCTTTCCATGGGGTGAAAGGGCCATTCTTGAGAATCTGGATATAAAATGGATTGGCCATCCTTATGAACATCATTTTATTTTTCCAGAGTGTGTAGTTGATTCTGTCAAAGGATGGTATCTTAATACTGTTTATCTTCTGTGCACTCATACTTCCATGATCTTTATCTATTTTCTTTCAGATTTTGCTCTGAAACCACTTAATAGATATTGAGTGCAACACGGGGGGGGGGGGGGGGGGTGAATGTGTTTTCTTTTAATTTTAGGATTTTTCAAATTATTTGGATATGGTGAACAAAACAATCTAACTTGTAGAAATATTTTGTTTAACAGAGTTAATAAAGCATGCACAACAAACACAATATTTTTAAAACTCACTTAACTTAGGATTAAAATTAAGTATATCTTTTTATAAATTTCTGGGTTCTTTTGTAAGTAAAGAACTCAGCTACTATCTTGAGAGAGTTACAAGAAAATATAGATCTTTTTATTACAACTAAAACAAAGGACCAATGTTTACTTTATAGATTAGTAAACAAGGTTTACACAGCATGCAATAAGATGTACTAAACCCTACTTTAAGTTATCTCTAAAGCTTTCCATTTTCCGGCTTAGTGAATCTTTGCAAATCGTGTAGTTCCGTGACTTTCCTTTGTCAGTTAATCTTGGCCCTTGATCTTGCACTCTTCAAACTGCTTTTGTAGACTTTTCAATCTAAGTGATTAGATCATTTGTTGATTGATAATCTTGAATATTTAACTTGTCTGCATTTTGTACTTGATGTTCATATCGAGATCTCTAGTTTGTTGTTTAGAGAACTGATATCTCGATAAGTATAATGGCTTACCGAGATCTCTTAGTTCTCTATAAGTGTCTTTGACTTTTCGAGGTCTCTGAATTCTCTATAAGTGAACTTGGCTTGTCGAGGTCTCCAAAAATCTGCATGTAGAAATGACTTGTCAATATCTCTGAGATCTCTATAAGCATTTTGACTTGTCGATATCTCTGAGATCTCTAATGAGAAACTGACTTGTCGATATCTCCAATCTTCATATCTTCATTTTGACTTGTCGATATCTCTGAGTTCTCTATATGCAAAATAGCTTGTCAATATCTCAGTGATCTCTATATACATTTTGACTTGTAGATATCTCTGAGATCTCTAACGAGATATTGACTTGTCGATATCTCTAATCTTCATATCTTCATTTGACTTGTCAATATCTCTGGGACTTCTCTATAAGCCAATTTGGACTTCTCGATAAGTTATTCTAGAGTTCTCGAATGACTTATGTGGCGCCCTACAAACCCGGGTCAGAAGTTTGGGGTCCACAACACATACACAACATATAAACATGTATAAGAAATATTATTTAAAATGACCCTGCTTTACATAACCATGGATCGCAACAGGTTAAAGTATGAAAACAAGCCACAACCTTAACTTTTATTACAACGTACCAAATCCCAACTAATTTAAATTGCAACTGATACTGAAATTATTCTTACAATCTTACTATCTCACTACCATATGAAGCTCCTACTAGCTCGATCCAACTCAGACTGGAATCATAGCTCGCACTTTGGACTGAGGGACTATACTATCATCCATTTCTTTTTTTAACTGTAAAATATATAAAAAAATTCGCAAGACTGAGCCAACTAGCTCAGCAAGTCACAATAACAGTAACTGAGGTTAAACAATGATCAAACGAGATGATTCAGAGGAATCAAGTTTCTTTGTTAAACAATCAATATAATTGGATATTCATTTTAAGTTTTAAAACCAAGGTTAGGCTGCTGATCAGTCACGCACTAACCCTGAGCAAAGCACACAGCACTGCTCTAATTACTGGATCCAAGGCACACATTGGCCCAACTTGACCATTGATATGGTCTGACCACAAATCTGGTCCATATATAAAAAAACTATCCAATTCTAAAGCAGTTCAATATAATAAACAATATAATTCGATAAAACTGGATCATAATCAACAATAATAAAACATTTGCATAAGAGCATGGTGAAAATTCATGGGTACCATAAGGGTATGTCAGAGTATATAAAAGAAATGGCCTCCAGCCTGTAGGAGAATCGGGTATTAGATGAACAATGTTTTTACAAGGTTTTAGTTCTTTGATGTCACAAGGTATGGTTGAGTATAAAAGTTTCTGTATGTTTAAACAATTTTGTTCCAGTGTTTGGTATATTATGGGTATATATTTGTGCAGTAGTACCGTATTTGTATGGTTTAATATCTGGTAAATATAAAAGATTTGGTTTACAAAGAATAAGGCTTATGGCTCAAAGACTAAATAAGGTGGCTCAGGTTCAAGGCTGAAGGATTCAAAGTATTTTCAATATAAGACAGAGCTATTTTGAATGCTTAACAATATGTCACAAAAGAATTTAAAAATATTTGCTCTGCATCTCGAGAAAGGTTTAGAAGTACTTGCCTTACAGGGCTTTACAACTATTACTGATCAACTCTGAGTCGACTCTGTCGCTCTGGCTTTATTGTCTATCCACTAGATCACTCTGGATTCGACCTCAACACTTAAGTCCTTTGATTGAAACCTTACTGAGCTTTTCGATTGACCACCAACTATCTTTCGTCCAATGCCAATTCTCGGGCATTCCGACTAGAACCTACAAGGTCGAAACACCCTAACTTAGACATTCGATTATGCTTCACATATCCTCACTAACAATCTACCCATGATTTAACAAATCCCGACTCGTAACACATTCATTATTGAAATACAGGCATTAGTTAGGGTTCACGTCCTCAAAAATCAATTCGGTGTTCATTTTCAGAAAATGCGTATACTCGTTATTGTATGAAATTAGGGTTATTGGTTTTGGCAAAACGTTTCACTACAACATACAATCAGGTTTTGTATAAAACATACGTATATGCATTTACTTATACTCGCTCGACGTCCCGATAATCCTCGGATACACTCCTGTATTTCCGTAGTTCGATTTCCTGGAAATCGGACAGCGTCCCCTTTGTTTATCGGACTACCCGTCGACACATAATCGACGTCAAATCAATTCACAACAACTACAATGACAATCCAATCACAATCCAAATGCACGAATCCCAATCACCAACTTATACCAATAACACCCGTCCCAATCCATAAATTCCCAAATTTTAAATCAACTAAAATTACTAATTTTTATTCGAATTTTATATTTTTAATTCGTAGGACTCTGAATATTCATCATAGTCCACCGTCGGCTCGCCGAGGCTCATTGCCAACGGCGGTAAAATTCGCAGGTACTCGAATAATTCAGGTTTCCAACGCGAATTCCCCCGATTATAAATTTCCCCGCACAAATTATTTTATTCATATCACGAAGTTACTCAAATAAAATTTCTGCAGAAAAATATAAAAATTCGATTAATAGCTGCGTAATCAGAAAACAACTCAACACAATTCAGGCGGCTGGAAGAACAAGTCGGGACTAGCAAAAGGTAACATCATCATCATCAACACTTACAATACCCACACACACAGCACTTACACACACATTTAACACACACTCACGCACTTAAAACCCATATATATACATGTATATATGTATATACCGCAGAATTAAACAAATGAGGCAGGAAATCGAACCCACCCAGCGGACCGCCGGAAAAAAATAGGGTCGATGGAAGTAAAGAAACCAGGAGCAGTGATGGTACCGAGAGCAGGCTGCGGAAAGAAAAAGAAAGGACGCAGAAGGAGAAGAATTCGCAGGTGGAGAACAAGAAAAGAGAGGGAGACAAATTATGTGTGTGAGAGAATGGGGAAGATAAGAACTCTGCTATACAATCATGTGTATATATCTACTAATAATTTTATTTTATTATTATTACTCACAGCTTGACACGTATCAATTACCCTCCTGAAAATTCAACACGTATCAAATTGATTGGTACGAACGCCCCGGCAGCCCGGTTCCATCCCGCACTTTAATTTTAGCGAACGAAAGTGTAGATGGAAATAAGTCAGAAAATTAACGAAATAATTTCAAAATTATCAAAATTATTTGAGATCCATTAAAATAAAATTTTCACAATTTTTATAAGCATCTTTGAAACACACGACATACCCGCATTTTAAAATTAACGGACTAAGATGAACTGAAAATGATTTCAGAAAATTACGGGAACAGTCTTAAAATACTATAAATATCCCGATGTTTATTAAAACGTAAATCTTCAAATTTTAAAATAATTTCTGAAACGCAATTTATACCCGCTTTTTAACAACTAAACGAATCGACACGCCGGTGAAATTAATCCCGAAAATTTCCAAAATAATTTTAAAATTCTCGAAATATTTCAAACTTAAATAAATATGAGTTTCATAATTTTTGAAGAATTCTAGAATTAATTACAGATTTTACAAGTAAATATAATCAAAAAAATCATACAAGGTTAAATAATTGATGTAATATTGATTTCCAAATTTTATAAAATCCCAAAATAATTATTGTAATTATAGAACCATAAAAACAATTTTAGAGACATTCCAAATATTTATGCAAATAAATTTGCACTAAATCCACTTTTAAAAGTGAAACAATTCAATATAATTTCTTAATTAATCACGCGGACAACCCGGTACACCATAAATCACACATAGATAATAATCAAACAACACATAGCGGTCAAAACCCATACACATATTTTATTTATTTAATATTTTCCATAATCACATATTTAAATAATTCAAAAATACCGAGTCGTTATATCCCCCCCTAAAAAAGATTATGTCCTCAGAATCTGGTCTAATTACACAAGTGAGGATATTTATCAAGCTTATCTGACTCTAATTCCCAAGTAGACTCTTCCACTCGAGGATTTCAAACGTACTTACTATGGATATACTCTTATTTCTAAGAACTCGCCTTCAACGATTTAGAATTTGGATCGATCACTATATGCAGAACAACTTGGACAAGAGCCCATTGGCTCCTAATCCATCACTTAATTCGAATCAGATACTTATCGCTTTAACATTGACAGGAAAAACACATTATATGTACATACTGTCGTGACAATAACATCAACTCATAAACCACTTTATCTATATTTATCAATACCTCGAATGGTTTACTAAATTTAAGACTCAACTTGTCCTCTCTATTCAGACTTATCCAATCTCTTTCAAGGTGAAACTTTTACTAACACTACTGATCCTACTTCTATATTCATACTCTCTCTCGATACAAATCCGCTTCTTTCTTTGTCTACTTTGAGCTATTTCTATCAATAACAATATGCCCTTGGTGTGCTGGATTAACTTATGATTTGACAACTTCATTTCTCCCACTTTATCTTAAAAAGTGGGGACCTACACTTGCGTCCATATAAGGCTTGGTAAAGTAGCATTCTAAAGCTGACATCGACGATAAATTATCATTCCAAGTTCCCTTAAAACTCAACCTCTCAACATATCTTATATTTCTTGAATCGCTTCCTCACTTTGACCCTTCGTTTAAGGATGATAAACGGTGCTCATTTTCAACTTAGTATCCAAACATTTAAACATCTCTTACTATTTTCCATCAATTAAGGCTAAAAAGTAATTTCATATATTCACTTCTTATCACCTTTAGGTATTTGAACTTCATATTTCACTCTTTCCAATTCTTTTATTAACTCCTTAGGGGTCTTAATTACATCTCATCCTTTCTTTCTGCACAAGGCATATGTTACCATACGGCTTTGTTTAGGTAGTTGTTAAAGGATTAATCAGAATCTTTTATTAACCTCGGTCAAAATTTCATACTTGAAAACTCAACGTATAGCTGCTTTCCTTCTGATCTTAGGAGAAAAATCCTTAGGCATTCCACACAGACTTTTTTTTATTCCTTGAATAGCTGAGGATGTTATTAATAAATATAATTTGCTTATTCAAGTACTCCTTATACACCATGTTCCTTAATTCCTTATAGTCAACTGATACACTTGTTACTTCACATGATATCATCAGAGCTTGCAATGCTCATAATTCATTTTAATCGTAATCTCTAATATGTCCTCAGGTCGGATCTTAAGTTAATCCTCGAGACATAATACACTTCTTAGTTTAGGTCTCATAGGTAATCAATCTTTATAGGGGTCACATATTCTTATTTGTTGTTTTGTTATACTCCTGATAATCAGTACATAATCTCATAATTTCATTCCTTTTCTCCAACAACATCACTGGTACATTTTATGATTCGCTTCTTGTAAAACCACTCCTTGGTCTGCCTTATTCACTAGGCCTCCAATACTTCGCCTTAATTCTTTGACATATCTAACATTTCCTAATCCATCTTGAAATTTCCTTCTTATACCTGGTTAACACTATTTTTCTTTAAATTTCCATATATCTTGGCATCTCTTCAATAGATTAAATACTGTATATTGTGAATTTCCTATAGGATCTCATTTCTTAATTCCTTTACTTGTAACATCCAAATGCTGGAAGAAAACCTAGGAATATCATAATCGTTCTTCTGGGTGCATAATCTTCCTCTTACTAACTGTTAACATCGTAATCCATTATCTTCCTTTAATATCTCCTTATCTTTCCCTTAACAACTTTGACAGAAAGGTCATACTATCTATCCTTGCTCCTTATGGATTATAAACTCTGACTTCCAATTCCAACTTCTAAAATTCCATAGATAATTCTTCTGGTACAGTTTCTATGTTTACTTTCTTCTTTTTGCTTATCATTTTCCACTACATTTGTTTTTCCCTGTAAATATATACTTCAAACTCTTATGGTCCGTATAGATTTTACACCTTTCTCCATACATATCATGTTTCCCAATCTTTCAAAACAAATATTATTACTGTTAGTCCCAATTATGAGTAGGATACTTCTGCTCATAAGGTTTCGGTTGTCTGGGTGCATATACAATAACTTTATTATGATGCATCAACACACATCCTACTTTCTTATGAGAAGCATCACTATAAACTACCAAATCCCCTTGATACTTTCCAAAGTGATAATGCAGGTGCTATAATCATTCTTTCATTTAACTCCGCAAAACTTTCTTCACCCTTCTCCATTTTATATAAACTTCTTGCTTTTCCTGGTTAGCTTCGTCAAAGGTATTGCAACTTTCAAGAAATCTTGCACAAATTTTTGATAATAACCGGTCCATGGTAAAACTTCTTACTTTTGTTGGTGCTTTTGGTCTTCCTTTATTCATAGTAAGTTTAATTTCTACTGGGTCTCCTTTGGTCTCCTCCTCACTGACTATTTATGCTTTCTACCATTAAAACTTTAATCTTGTAAACTTTTCATACAACTTCTTTCTTCTTCGACTTCCCAGCTATCATTAAATACTTGCATGGTCCTTCTTTGACTTTAAGTAACATAAATACAACTTATTCGGATCTTCCTTCAAGATTCTGTTCATCAAGTTTAAATATTATTAGTATATCGGTTAATCCAAATGACAATACTAGAATTTTATAGCAGCAATACTTAGTTTTGAAAATTATCCTTGATATGTCCATAGGTTCAATCTCCAATTGATAAAATCCAAAGCTTAAATTATCTTAGAAAATACTCCGCTTCTTTCATCTGATCAAATAAATCATTAGTTCGAGGTAACAGATACTTACTCTTGATAGTAAACTTGTTGAGCTTTCTCTAATCGACGCATAATCTCATACTTCCATTTTCTTATTAACAATTAGTACCGGTGCACCTTATGGGATACACTGGGTCTAATCGCTTCTTCTTCTAACATTTCTTGCATCTACTTTGCTAACTTCCTCATTTTATCTGGTGCCATTTTGTGTAAGGCCCTGGTCACTAGCTTCATCTGATATGCTAGGTCAATCGCGAGCTTCATTTTCTATCTGGAGAAAAGGTTGGTAACTCATCTGAAAATATATCTTGAAACTCATTAATTACTATAAAACCTTCAAATTCTATTTACTCCTGACTTCTATTCTTAATCACCGTAGTGCTTATCTCTTGATCACCGTAACTTCTTAGTTTTAGTCATCATTAACAAATCCTTTACCTTCCTTCATCTTCTGAACCTCATCACATTCTCATTTAGTGTCTTCAGAACTATCTCTTCATCATGTCGGTCTATCTGGGCATCACGCTTAAATAGTTAGTCCCTTTCTTAGATCAATGTCAAATTCTCCTATCTTAAATAATATCAAATCCTCCCAAACTTATTGCCAGAAATCTCAATCTCATCATTGGTATTCACTTATTTAACAATTACACACTTTTTACTTGCTAGTCCATTAATCATAATCTTATCAATTCAACAGGATAATTCATTTTATCAACAAAACCTTGAGAGATAAACAATCAAGTTGCTCCCACATCTTTCAATACTTTAACGAATAAGGTATCCATAACAATCATTCACGTCATCATATCCGTATTCTGAATAACATAATTCACAGACAATTCGTAAACTCTCGTTCTTGGAGACGTATTCCTTATTGGAGTAGATTCCCTTGACTCTTAGTGGATCCTTCACTGGGGCTAATGATTTGCATTCCTCGCCATATGTCCTTATTTTCTTTCCATGCATGAGAGGTAGATGGAACTTCATCCACTTGATTCAGTATACGTTGATTTTGTTTGAAAGAAAACTTTAACAAAAAATGACAATACAAAGAAATAACTAGAAGGATTCACAATTCTACAAAATTAGAGTTGAAAAGAAAGAAGAAATAAGGATTTGAATGTGAATGAGACAACCACATTAGTACTTAAGATGGCCTGTCTTTCGTACCATATGGCATACAGCACATGATAGGTGGCGTCCCAGCCGACTCTTCGTCATTCTGACAAAGCGTCTCGCCATAACACTGCTTGTCCCAATCAGAAAGCAAAACTTGAAGGGAATAATTAAATTTGAAAAGGAATGCAACATCCTCATTTTTCTTATCACCGCAAAGAATTTTCAAGAAAAGAAGTTCATACATATTTAGGATTCAAAAAGAGGATAAACGCTGTAATATTGAAGACAAGAATGATACCATTGGTCACCATCCATATTTTACTTGTATTCATTTTTCGAGCTTGTTCCATCATGTCCCCATTGTTTCATATAACAATTTTAGAAAGTACGTTGAAATGCCTTCGCAAATTAGGCATTATGGTAGATTCTTACTTATCACGTCTTGTGTCTTTAACATCACACCTACATGTATAATACTTTAATAATTCAATCATAATGGCGTCCCTACCAGATAACCTCGAGTTTCCTCTTTTCAATTTAGAATAACCCCGAATTATTCAACATAACGATCCTTTTGTTAATAATATTCTTCTTTTAGAAAGGTCGGGAAATCTTCCCAATCTTCTTCGGTCATGCCCAGGCTTCTGTTAAATCAATGAATTCTTTGAACTCTGATAGTCCTAGTAATTGGATAAATAGTTACTCTGTACGCTGATTCTGTTGTTAATCTTATCAAACAATATTTGTACCTTTATGTTAGGAATAATCAACTTCTTCATAATCGCGAATCACTTTATTCTCTGAATTAACAATACCAAGTCTAAAATAAATATCCTTCCAGGTAATCCAGGTCTTTTAACAAACAAGAAACTCAAGTAGTAACTTGACAACCAGAGTTTAAAACTTATTTTATTCAAAAAGGCTTTTAGAAATTTTGTAAGAGAAAATCTTTTTCGAAAACTTGTTTAAAAATTTTGAAAATCACAAATCTGATTATCCTTACTATATGAGTTGATTGTTGTCCTTCCTACCTATAACACGGTACCAAATTAAAGAAACAATCATATAAAGGTCCATTCACTTCCATTTATTCCCTTCTCTTTCATTGGGTCTATTACCTTCCTTAATCGACGAAAACTTCAGTTGTCGTTACATATTATCTTATTCATAGCTTCATCTCAAAGCTTCCATACTGGTAGTACTCCCATCATCATCTTTACAGTCATTAAGTGGAACAGGTCTATCCAACAGCCAACAAGTCAGCTAATGTCACATCACCTTGTTACTATATATATATCACATTGTCATAACACCGTTATCTAATTTTAAGAAAGCTCCAAATCCATAATCTCCTCTAACTCTCTTTTCAATACTCATCTAATCCATCCACAAGCTAGCCATGGGTGGCCTTGTCACCAATGGCTTCTTTTAACCTGGTAGCAACTACTATCCAAAACACATGAATCCTTCTTCTAAAATTCCTTCTCACCTTTATTAATATCTCACATACCCACTATTTATTGTAGCTTTTGAATCCATTCGCGAAGATATTGTTACTTCATAGGAAATGTTTTAAACTGGGGTATGAAACATGGTGTAAGGTAAACTGAAGAGATACACTCACAGCTGAATGTCCAGTAAAACAAGAATAAACAGATGGAGGTTCTTAAATAGGTAGTCTCATATCAAGAGGTGGTAAATAGCGTAGAATAGCTTGAAGAGATGCAGCTGTTATAACAGAAGGTAATATCATTAATACTGATGGAAGAACAAGATGCAAATTAAATCTGAGAGAAGATGATGATCCTCGAACGGAAAGCTCCAAACGATCAGATGATACAGGTAAATCAGGATCTGCCATTGCCATTATCTGAAAATCACGTCACAAGTTAAGAATCCCGAATCGCAACACGAACCGTGTCGGAGACCTACTATACCGTCGCACTCAACCTCATGATGACTTATCTTTCTATTTCCTATTCCTAATCCTAACCCTCTACCCAAACCCGACAACCTAGGCTTGTTTCAGTGACTTATAACCTGTAGCTCTGATATCAACCTGTGGCACCCTCCAAACCTGGGTCAGAAGTTTGGGGTCCACAAAACATACACAACATATAAACATGTATAAGAAATATTATTTAAAATGACCCTGCTTTATATAACCATGGATCGCAACAGGTTAAAGTATGAAAACAAGCCACAACCTTAACTTTTATTACAACGTACCAAATCCCAACTAATTTAACTTACAACTGATACTGAAATTATTCTTACAATCTTACTATCTCACTACCATATGAAGCTCCTGCTAGCTCGATCTAACTCAGACTGGAATCCTAGTTTGTACTTTAGACTGAGGGACTATACTATCATCCATATCCTTTTTAACTGTAAAATATATAAAAAAATTCGCAAGAGTGAGCTAACTAGCTTAGCAAGTCACAATAACAGTAATTGAGGTTAAACAATGATCAAACGAGATGATTCAGAGGAATCAAGTTTCTTTGTTAAACAATCGATAGAATTGGATATTCATTTTAAGTTTTAAAACCAAGGTTAGGCTGCTGATTAGTCACGCACTAACCCTGAGCAAAGCACACATCACTGCTCTAATTACTGGATCCAAGGCACACATTGGCCTAACTTGACCATTGATATGGTCTGACCACGAATGTGGTCCATATATAAAAAAAACTATCCAATTCTAAAGCAGTTCAATATAATTAACAATATAATTCGATAAAACCGGATCATAATCAACAATAATAAAACATTTGCATAAGAGCATGGTGAAAATTCATGGGTACCATAAGGGTATGTCAGAGTATATAAAATAAATGGCCTCCAGCCTGTAGGAGAATCGGGTATTAGATGAATAATATTTTTACAAGGTTTTAGTTCTTTGATGTCACAAGGTATGGTTGAGTATAAAAGTTTCTGTATGTTTAAATAATTTTGTTCCAGTGTTTGGTATATGATGGGTATATATTTGTGTAGTAGTACCGTATTTGTATGGTTTAGTATCTGGTAAATCAACAAGAAATGGTTTACAAAGAATAAGGCTTATGGCTCAAAGACCAAATAAGGTGGCTCAGGTTCAAGACTGAAGGATTCAAAGTATTTACAATATAAGACAGAGCTATTTTGAATGCTTAACAATATGTCACAAAAGAATTTAGAAATATTTGCACTGTATCTCGAGAAAGGTTTAGAAGTACTTGCCTTACAGGGCTTTACAACTATTACTGATCAACTCTAAGCCGACTCTGTCGCTCAGGCTTTATTGTCTATCCACTAGATCACTCTGGATTCGACCTCAACACTTAAGTCCTTTGATTGAAACCTTACTGAGCTTTTCGACTGACCACCAACTATCTTTCCTCCAATGCCAATTCTCGGGCATTCCGACTAGAACCTACAAGGTCGAAACGCCCTAACTTAGACATTCGATTATGCTTGACATATCCTCACTAACAATCTACCCATGCGTTAATAAAACCCGACTCGTAACACATTCATTATTGAAATACAGGCATTAGTTAGGGTTCATGTCCTCAAAAATCAATTCGGTGTTCATTTTCAGAAAATGCGTATACTCGTCATTGTTTGAAATTAGGGTTATTGGTTTTGGCAAAATGTTTCACTACAACATACAATCAGGTTTTGTATAAAACATACGTATATGTATTTACTTATACTCGCTCGACATCCCGATAATCCTCGGATACGCTCCCGTATTTCCGTAGTTCGATTTCCCGGAAATCGGACAGCGTCCCCTTTGTTTATCGGACTACCCGTCGACACATCATCGACGTCAAATCAATTCACAACAACTACAATGACAATCCAATCACAATCCAAATGCACGAATCCCAATCACTAACTTATACCAATAACACCCGTCCCAATCCATAAATTCCCAAATTTCAAATCAACTACAATTACTAATTTTTATTCATATTTTATATTTTTAATTCGTAGGACTCAGAATATTCATCATAGTCCACCGTCGGCTCATTGCCGACGGTGGTAAAATTCGCAGGTACCCGAATAATTCGGGTTTCCAACGCGAATTCCCCCGATTATAAATTTCCCTGCATGCAATTATTTTTTTCATATCACGAAGTTACTCAAATAAAATTTCTGCAGAAAAATATAAAAATTCGATTAATAGCTGCGTAATCAGAAAACAACTCAACACAATTCAGGCGGCTGGAAGAACAAGTCGGGACTAGCAAAAGGTAACATCATCATCATCAACACTTACAATACCCACACACATAGCACTTACACACACATTTAACACACATTCACACACTTAACACCCATATATATATACATGTATATATGTATATACCACAGAATTAAAAAAAATGAAGCAGGAAATCGAACCCACCCAGCGGACCGCCGAAAAAAAAAACAGGGTCGATGGAAGTAAAGAAACTAGGAGCAGCGATGGTACCGAGAGTAGGCTGTGGAAAGAAAAAGAAAGGACGCAGTAGGAGAAGAATTGTCAGGGGGAGTACAAGAAAAGAGAGGGAGAGGAATTATGTGTGTGAGAGAATGGGGAAGATAAGAACCCTGTTATACAATCGTGTGTATATATCTGCTAATCATTTTATTTTATTATTACTACTCACGGCTTGACACGTCTCAATTACCCTCCTGAAAATTCAACACGTATCAAATTGATTGGTACGAACGCCCCGGCAGCCCGGTTCCGTCCAGCGCTTTAATTTTAGCGAACGAAAGTGTAGATGGAAATAAGTCAGAAAATTACCGAAATAATTTCAAAATTATCAAAATTATTTGAGATCAATTAAAATAAAATTTTCACAATTTTATAAGCATCTTTGAAACACACGACATACCCGTATTTTAAAATTATCGGACTGAGGTGAACTTAAAATGATTTCAGAAAATTACGAGAACAGTCTTAAAATACTATAAATATCCCGATGTTTACTAAAACGTAAATCTGGAAATTTTAAAATAATTTCTGAAACGCAATTTATACCCGCTTTTTAACAATTAAATGAATCGACACGCCGATGAAATTAATCCCGAAAATTTCCAAAATAATTTTAAACTTCTCAAAATATTTCAAACTTAAATAAATATGAGTTTCATAATTTTTGAAAAATTCTGGAATTAAATACAGATTAAATAAATATAATCAAAAAAATCATACAGGGTTAAATAATTGATGAAATATTGATTTCTAAATTTTATAAATCCCAAAATAATTATTTTAATTATAGAACCATAAAAACAATTTTAGAGACATTCCAAATATTTATGCAAATAAATTTACACTAAATCCACTTTTAAAAGTGAAACAATTCAATATAATTTCTTAATTAATCACGCGGACAACCCGGTACACCATAAATCACACATAGATAATAATCAAACAACACATAGCGGTCAAAACCCATACACATATTTTATTTATTTAATAATTTCCATAATCACATATTTAAATAATTCAAAAATACACGGGTCGTTATAACTTCTCTATATGACTTGATATGTGATTTGTGGATATCTTGACTTAGAACATTTTTCCTAAAACAGATTTATTCAACTTCAAGATTATTCACCTTTTCTCTGAGGCATGATCTTGTTGATCTTCTTCCAGAATTTATTCTTAGGCTTGAGACTGTTCGCATAAAAATACTCCAGTTTGATCTTAAACATTTTTACAAACTCAAGTTATACAATACAAAATATAGATTTAAACTATCATACAACTAAATCTTAGGGTTGTCAATATGACTTAGTCTTGCTATAGTACAGGCATGTCTTGCCTAACACTATGGGCTACTCTTTCGATTCTACCAATTTAGGTGGAATTATGAGAATGAGCCTTAGAAAAGAATGAAGCTTTCTCTGTGACTCATTCATAAAAGTGTTTTCTGGTAAAATTAGTAATTTTGATGCAGTTACTTCAACAATGATTAACATGCTTTATATGCTTCTAAATGACAAATATTTTAATTTCAGTAATTATGTCATGGTATAATTAGGGTATAAGTTATGAGACATCAAGAAAAGGTCCAAAAATATATATTATGCTAGGTTTCTCATGATGCTAGCAAATCATGTTTCTAAAGACCTCTTGATTGAGAACCCAAATAACAAGCTTGCTTATTGGGTCCAAGAAAAGAGGGTACTTGCTGACTTGAACATGAACAATCTCCACAGTGATGTGCCTCTCAACTACTTGCCAATCATGGAGGCACCTCAGGTAAGTGAGGTAAATGTTTCTAACTCAACCCATTCCCAACCTCAAATTTCTTTGACTCCTACTATGGCTATGGCATCTGTGACTGTGACCAAACAGATGCCTACCCAAGCCACAAAACCTAAAATTCAAAATCCTAATCAAAGAAACCACACTCTAGTTTCTCTCAAAAGAACCTAGTTTTAAAAACTACCATAGCACATAAGGGGAGTTTGAAGGGTAGTGATAAAGGTGAGGGACAGGGTGAACATCAAAGAAGCCCTAATGATAAGGTGAGAGAGGTTAGTGTATCCCAGCCTAGCCACACCACAATCTCCCAATATATTGTGATGCTTAACAAGGATACTTGCACATTGCTAGTTGCATCCTCCCAAAAGTATGCAACTATTGAAAAAAGCTCTTCTCCAAGAGCACAGAATAAAAGGGGTAGGAACACCACAGACCAAACTCAAACCTATATCAGAAAGAAGAAGTTAAAACCTTTGGGGGAGTCACAAGGAACACATATTATGCCAACTATAGTCAAAGACTCAGTTTATGTACCATCTTAAATTCAGATTGATGTGGCTCCAATAAATATGGAGTCACGGCCAAATTCTCTCACAATTAAAACACCTCACATATACAATTCTCCCACAAACTCACTGGATGTGGATATGATTAACACATCAATTCCTAATTCTTCATATTTGAAACTCATGGAGGAGCCAAAATCTAAAGCAAGTGAGCATTATTTTATTGATAATTTGTTGACTCACTCGCCCTTTTTTTCTGAAACTACTGATAAGTCTGTGCATACAGATCTCAAATCAATCACCACATACTCAACTGTAGTTTCAACTCCTAACTCTTTCATTTCTACCTCTTCGATGGATATTCCTCATCTGTTGACAAGTGATTGTCTCTCGATGGATAAGCTTAACAGCAATTATCTGTTGACACTCACAACTGCTATTTTGACGGATATCTCTTATCCATTAAAAGTCTCTACACAACTTGATATTTCCAAAATTGTGACAAGTATGGAGTACTTAGTAGTTGTACAATCAATTCTAAGACTGAGAGAAGGGAGTGATTTGGGTGAGAGGCTGAGTTGCTCTCAGGCAAAAGGAGAGGAAAAAAGTGAACCTCCACATGCTACTTCTTTCAGCATGGTAAAAGTGAGTGAGAGGAGTCCCACCTTAGATGGTGAAGGTGAGGGTGTGAGGGTGGGAAGCCAAGGGGAGCCCTTGATGCAAAAAGAGAGAGAACATGAGAGAAAAGCATGTACAGAAGAATAATGGGAGGAACCTATTGTAAGTGAGTTAAGGGATGTCAATGAGGCAGACAAAGAGAGACTATTTCAGCAAAAATATCAAGTTGTTATAGATTCCATCTCTTTTGAAGCTGAGGCATTTACTCACCCTGTTTTAACATATCAAATCTTAGCTGAACAGGGCAATGAGGATGCCGAGGGGACTCTAAATTTGGTACACACTATAGCCTCTATGCTAAGGGCAAAGGATGTAATCAACTCTCTTCCACCTACAACTGGTGATGATTCTGAGTGTGATTCTGGTAATTCTTTTGGGGATGATTCTCATGGAGAAGATGCTGATGAAACTGGCATGAACATAGGGGAGAAGCAGAACCTAGCTCATCTACAAAAACTCTAGTCTGGATGTTCACAAAAGATTGCAGTTATCATCACTTCAAATCCACTCTGTTCAAGCTAATTCATAAGACTCAAACAACCATTCAAGCCACCACCAATGCTAGTACCAAAAGTCTTCTACAAGCCCATCTTGAATCTCTGCAACTGCACAAAATTCATACTCTCAAACAAAATTAAGATATGGATGATATCAAGAACATGATTTAGGAAGTTAAGAAGAACCTAAATGAAATAATGGAGTTCAAACTTCCTAAGTCAACAATGAGAGACATTCACTAGAAACTTAGGAAGGAAACTGACTGAAATAGAAAGGTTGAGGCATTGGACTCAAGACTGACAAAAGTGGAGAATTCAGTTGCCAATATACTTGTCAATCAAGAAACTTAGACACATATTCTTCAACAATTGGTGTCTTCTCAAACTTTTAACCCTACCTTACTTGATGATAACAAAAAGGGGGAGAAGAATGTACATGTACAAGTCAGTAAGGTAATAGTTCCAGTTGTTACCTTCATAAAGCTACCAATGTTAGACAATATTTATTTGATCAACCTAGCAGCAGCTGAACTAAAGCTAAAAGAACAAAGATAAAAGATAGATCAAAGAATTTCAGAGGTTTTTGGCTCAACTACAACTCAAGTCAAATCTATGAAACACTTCACACAGTTGAAGCCAATTACCCTAGAAGAAATGCAGCTGGGAAAATGGGCTAAGGGTGAAACCTCAACAAAGAATGAGTTTAACAACTTAGTAGTGTTGAAGCCTAAACAAGCCAGTATGACTATATCATTAAAGCACCCAATATTGGTTGACTATTCTCCTCCCAGGCCTGATGAAGATAAATTGATGGGCTCCTCAATTACAAGCTTCAAGCACACCAAAGATTTATTGCTTAAATCAAGAATTGCAAGAATCTACATATATGGAAAGATGATTTGTGTAATGTCTGGGCACCCTCAATTTAGAAAAGCTAAGGATGAAGAAGATAGAAGAATTGGAGATTAGAAAATGAGGATGAAGCAAGATGTAAAAGGAGCCAAGCAGAAAACTCAAAAGATTCAAACTGCATCTGCAATTGCAACCTCAACTGAGATGAAGGTGCCAGTAGTTGGAGAAAAACAAATTTGGAAAAAAAGGAACATAATCAAAAGAAAGGCCAAAAGGAAGTTATTCGAAGATGATGATGAAGAGGAAGCTAAAACAATCCAGTCTACCACTACTAGTCAAACAAATATGCCCACAATGGAGCAAGTTGAATTTAAGGTCCATACTGGTGTGAACTTTCATAGTGAGCCAATCATTCCCAAGGATGAACCAATAGACTGGGATAGCTTACCTATTATTGAGCTAAATATTCCAATTCCAACAACATCAAAAAGGAAGAAGAAATCAGCAAAAAAGCGAGTCAAGCCTGTCATATCCCAATCTAAAGCCTTATCCAAACCCAAGCCAACAGTCAACAAAGGAGATCAACTCTTTATTAGTGACATAAAATAATTCTCAGATATCAACCTTTACCTGGATGAGCTAGATGAAGTAAGAGTAATTAATGCCCACAACAGACTCCCAAAAAGATTGATGTTCAGGTACAGAGGTGGAAAGGAAATCACATGGCCTCTGCATAAGATTCTCAATGAAGGCTATAGTGTCTTGGTGAAAGTATTCTCTGCAATGAAGAAGGATTTTGTATTCACCAAGGTGGTCAAAATAGAGGTACTCAATAAAATTGAACAAATAATACGAAGCTGGAGAGATCCAATGCACTACCAAGAATCTTATCTATTCCTTACACTGGAAGTAGAGTGTATTTGGGATCATATTGGTTGATGGAGTTCAAGGACAAAAGGAATATCAGAAGATTTTTTAGACTTGAAGACCAGCTAAAAATATCAAGCAATAAGACTCTCAAGGAATTGCAGGAGATGTTGGATCTCAATAATAAAGATGAATCTGAGTTCTACAGACAACTCCAACACCAAATAGAAGAAAACAATGAGAAACTGGGAAAGAAGACTAGATAATAAAGGAAAAATGATTAATTTGCTCAGTCTAGAGGAGCACCTTGAAAATGGCTTGTGAAATTTATGTGAATTTTCTTTTGTGCAATTTTCAATATAATGTAGTACTTATCATTTTTATCTACTATTGATTGTTTATTTTATGTAAGGTATTTTGTTATCATCAAGTACTCCTAAATTTATGCCTATAATTCTAGTAGACATAAATTGGGGGAGACTGTTAGGAATATGTTGTAGACTTGATGATAATTCACCAAATTACCTTATTAGATTTAATTAAATGATTTTATAACTATCAACGGATAACCATACTTGTTCATCCGTTGATAAAGTTGCTTATATTTCAATAAGTTTTTGTAGAACATTTTTGTATACTATAATAACTTAGAAGTTTAGTAGTTGTAGAAAATTCTAAGTCTTGTTGACTACTAGAAAGATATGTAAAATAGATTGGCTAATTGTAAATTAGATGCCTTGTAATTTTGCATAAGTGAAATAGTATCAACTGTTGAGAAAATACTTTTAACGGATAAACTACAAAGCTTCGACGGATGACTCAAGACATTTTTAACGGACCATTAGAGACTCAACGGATAAATCATGTGGAGTATCAACGGATAACATTGAAGTCTCGACGGATAACCAATTCAAATAGCAGTTGAAAGTGATTTGACAGTCACATTGGTTGATTGTATATAAAAGGAATGTGGCAGCCTATTTGCAGGTTTGAGAGAACAAATGAGCATTTCCATTTCCATGCTTACTTGAAGAAATACAAAGATGTTGGATAGAAAGATGAAGGAACACTAGAATAGACTTAGTGAAAGGCATATGTCATAGCCTATTTGTTTATTCGAGGATTTAACTCAACTCAAATAAGAATGTAATAAGTAAATAGTGGATCTATCGTCAGAGAGATCTCACAAAGTAACATCTGTCAAAGGGTTAAGAAACATTATTCATCTACAGACTTGAAGACTTAATTCACTGGAAGAAGCTCAAGAAATTGATCAAGCCTCAGTGATATAAATCAAGATTGTGGATTTAATCAAGTGACAGAGATCTCGTCAGGGTATCAATTAATTACAAGGATTTAGTCTGAAGAAAATCAAGAGTATCAAGGTCAAGGCTTGAAGAAACGTCACGGAAGTTAGTCACTCATGAACTAGACAATACATCGAGTGTCAACATTGAAGTGGTGGAATTGATTCATAATTGACAGTAATTTTTAGAAGATTTTCAGAAGAATGGTTGCTGCTCAAGATTAGTATTAATTCTCTATTAATTAATTAAGAAATTAAATTACATCTGCAAAGATTAATTTATTGATTAATTGAATTAATTGATTAATTAATTCAGAATTAATATTAAGGATTTTCAGAATTGTTATTAGATTAAAATCTATTAATAATTCAGTAAGACAATTTGATTTGAACTACTATGACAATCGGTATGACAATTGATAGTCATACCGAAAGTCTTGCTAGTTCATTCTGATTGTCTTGCTAGCTATTGGGATTGTCTTGCTAGTTCAAAAGGATAGTCTCACCGAAAGTCCTTCCAGTTCAAATGGATCGTCATGCCAGTTCATTTGATTGTCTTGCCGAAAGTCTTGCTGATTCAACAGGACTGTTTTGTTTACTTAAACAACAAAAACACAGCAGAAGACATTCATGCAATAATTTAACAGAACACACAAGTCAAGAACTCAGCGGAAACAAAAGAAAATTATTTCATTTTTCATCTGCTTTATTCAAGATCAAAATTCTAGATTGTAAAGTTAAATCCAAACCACTAGAATTATTTATCTTGTTCTTGTGTAACAATCTAGCGGATTAAAATCCCTAGAACTTAATCTCAAATCGCATTTAGCATTTGATCTTTTCATTGCAAAAATAGAAAAAGTTCATTTCGAATTTATTCTATATTTGTAATAATTGATTTGAGATTAATCCCTTGTAACAGATACCGTTGTTGTAACACCTTTCAAGTTTAATAAAAGATTTATTTAACTTGAATTTTGTTTCACCTTTTTATTCCGCATTTTATTCGATTAAACGGTATTGTTTGCATTCAACCCCCCTTCTACAAACAAATTGGGACCTAACAATTGGCATCTGAGCCTTCTGATTAACGTACAAATCTAGATCCTAGACTTTTGTGTTTCTTTCACTCCTTGAATTTTTTATTCACTCAAAAAATTCATAATGACTACACAAAAAGTTGGAACCGTTAAAATTCCACTTTTCGATAAAGAAAATTATGTTATGTGGAAGAAGAAGATGCTACTATTTTTACAAGTTGCTAATCCCAAATATCTGCAAGTGTTAAAGAAGGGTCCAAAAATTCCTATGGTTATTGAACCAGAGGTAATAGAAAATGATGTGGTGATCACCAAAGCGAGAACTTATGTGAAAGATCCTGAGGATTTCTCTCCTGCTGAAATAGAAGAAGCCTCCCTGGATGCTAGCCTTCAATTAATTTTAGTAGATTCCCTTAATCCCTTGATGAATAGACATGTGATGAATTGTAAAGATTCCAAACATATCTGGGAAACTATTGAGGTTATTAATGAAGGCACAGAGGAAGTTAGGGAGAACAAGTTAGAAATCCTAACCTCTGAGTATGAATACTTTAAATCCAATCCAGGAGAAGGAATCACTGAAGTGTTTGAGAGGTACAATGCATTGATCAACAACCTGAACTTTAATGGTAAATACTATTCCATCAGGGAGGTCAACAAAAAGTTCCTTTTAACACTGCCAACTCATCTCGAACATAGAATCACTGCCATAAGAGAAGCAAGAGATCTGAGTGAGATTTCTTTGGAAAGGCTCTATTGTGTGTTAAAGACTTATGAGTTGGACCAGATTCAGCAGAAGGAATTTTACGGGAAAGGAAGAGTGGTCAGCACGTCTACTGCTCTAGTAGCTGATGAACAACAACAACAACCACAATATCAACAACAATCTCAACAGTCAGAAAGAATGGTATAGTCTTCCAAGGTTGAAGAAAATGTGATAGTAGCAGAATTTGATCCTCCTACTACAAATCAATCAGGAGATGATTTTTATTCCTTGGAAGAACTGAAGCAATTGGAGGATGAGTCAATGGCCCTGATTGTCAAGAGATTCTCAAATGTCAGATTCAAAAGGAATCCCAAGTTCAAGTACAAGTCCAACTATAACAGATTCCAGAAAGGTGGATCTTCATCCTCTAACACCAGCAGTGGTGGGTACAAAACAGGGATGGTTGATCGAAGCACCATTCGATGCTTCAACTGTAATGAGTTGGGACACTTTGCCACAGAATGCAGGAAGCCAAAACAAGTTAGGAAGAACTCTTACGATTCTAATCAGAAGAGTAAATCTGAAAGGGCTTACCTGGCAAAGGGAAGAAGCTGGGATGATACTGACAGTGAAGATGAAGAAGTTGGGAATCTTGCTCTCATGGCTAGTGATGCAAACACCTCATCGTCAAGAAAAGAGGTAAAATTTACTGATGCTGAATTAGTTTATCATCTAGGAGGTTCCTTATATTGTGCTCGTCGTGATAATGAATTGTTAAATCAACAAATCAAAGACCTTGAGAAAGAGGTCTATGAATTAAGACTTGTGCACATTAATCGAGATAAATTAAAAGAACAAGTATCTTTTCTAGAGAATAGAGTTGACTGTTATAGACAACTTGAAACTATTCTCAAAGACAAGATCACCGGTCTTGAGGCTAAGGTTAAAGCTTACTTTAATTCTTGTTCGAAGTCCAAAGAGTTTTACAATAATCAAGTTGTTAATCAAACATCTGGAATAGGTTATGATTACAATGCTGCTATTGGAAAATTAGGCATAAACTCCCCTCCTCATGTCTGTGCTAAAGGCAGGGAAGTACCACATGTGCTTATGGGTGTTGATGAACCCCTCTATAAAGAATCAATTGCTGAACCATTTGATGAGACCTCATTTATTATTCAAGAAGAAATACGTGCTGAAGATAATGCTAATGAGAAAGTTGTCTCCAAGTCAAGTGTGTCAAAAGTTCCAGTCAAGGTTGTGAAAGCAACTGAGACTAACTCAGACACACATGAGTTGGATAACACAAATGCCATATCTACCATGCATAAGTTGCCTATTTTTAATCCCTCTCATAAAGCATGTGGTGTTCCTGATTGTATGTCTTGTGCTTTTAATCTGATGTATGCTTATTTTAATGGTAAGCATGTTTCTAATGATAAGACTACTCCTCGTCAGCATGTGAATAATAGAAAGCATGATAGGTCTAAGACTGCTAGTCCTCCTAAAGCTAGAAAGGAGACATTTGTGCCTAAGCCTAAACAGAAATCTGTCAAGGCTGTTCACAAGGTCAAATGTCCAGTCATTAAGAAAGTTGAGAATATTAAAATTAAGAATGTTGTTTTGCCTGATAAAGGCCAATTTTACAAATATGCCGGACCCAGCCAAGCTTGGGTTCCGAAGAAGGTCTAATCCATTTGTATTGCAGGGCATTAAACAGGTACAACCGATAGTGTGGATTCTTGACAGCGGATCGTCAAGACATATGACCGGAGATAGAGCCCTGCTATCAAATGTGGTTGAGAAAGATGGCCCAGTGGTTACCTTTGGAGATAACAGCAAAGGTTTAACGGAGGGATATGGCTGTTTGCTAGCTGGAAATGTTATCATTGAAAATGTGTATGTGGTGCAAGGACTTGAACACAATCTGCTTAGCATTAGTCAGTTCTGTGACAACGGCTACAATGTTTTATTCGACAAGCTGAAGTGTCAGATTCTGCACAAGAAAAGTGAAAAACCCTCCTTAATGGAAATCCGGAAAGGAAATCTGTTCGTAGCTGACATGAACTCTGGAAGCAATCCTGAAGTCAATTGTTTCTATGCAAAGGCATCGTCAGATGAGAGTTGGCTATGACACAAGAGACTTTCTCATCTCAATTTCAAAACAATGAATTCTCTTATAAAAAGAGAATTGGTAAGAGGTCTGCCTCAGCTGGAATTCTCTCCAGAAGGACTATGTGAGGCTTGCCAGAAAGGAAAGTCAAAGAAAGCAAGTCACAGAGGCACTGACACATCTTCCATAACTGGTGTTCTGCAATTATTGCACATGGATTTATTTGGACCAGTTAATGTCCTTTCGATGTCAAAGAAGTGTTACTGTCTTGTGATAGTTGATGACTATTCCAAGTATACGTGGGTTTTATTTCTTCACTCTAAGGATGAAACACCACAAGTTGTGATTGATCATATCAAGATGATTGAGTTAGATTCTAATGTTCCTATTAGAGCAATAAGGTCAGATAATGGAACAGAATTCAAGAATTCACTTCTCAATGGATTTTGTACAGACAAAGGGATTACCAGACAATTTTCAGCTCCTAGAACCCCTCAGCAAAATGGAGTGGTAGAAAGGAAGAATCGTACATTGATTGAAGCTGCAAGAATGATGTTAAGTGAATCAGGTCTTCCAATGTACTTTTGGGCTGAAGCTGTCAATACTGCATGTTATACTCAGAATCGAACTCTAATCAACAAAGACTTCATGAAAACTCCTTATGAGATTTTGAATGAACAGAAACCTTCTATCAAATACTTTCATGTATTTGGTGCCAGATGCTTCGTGCTCAAGGATGGAGATGATCGTCGTGGTAAATTCGAGGCAAAGGCATATGAGGGTATTTTTGTTGGATATGGAAGAAGATCATACAGAGTGTATATCATTGATCAACACAAAGTAACTGAAAGTGTCAATGTTACATTTGATGACACTAAACTCCCTAGTATCCAAACTGAAGATCCTTCTGAGAAACTGAAGTTTGATGATATGTCAGATTCAGAATCAGAACATGGTCAAGAACCTGAGTTTGTTGCTGGTGAAGAACCTGTTAATCATGATGATACTCAAGGTAATAGTGATGGAAACTTTGGCAACAATGGAGATGCCACTGCTACTGACGGAGAATCTTCAAGTCAACATGGCAACAACTCAGGAGGAGATGCTGAAGGATCATCTAGTAGGACACAACATCCCAATGAATTTCAAGGCGAATCATCAAGATCAAATCTTCCAAGACAGACTGTCTGGAATAAAGCTCATCTTTTTGAGTTGATTATTGGTGATCCAGATGTTGGAGTCAGAACTAGACGTGCTACTCAAAATGAGTGTCTGTTCTCAGGATTTCTTTCTAAGATGGAACCTAAGAAGATTGAGGAAGCACTGACTGATCCAGATTGGGTGATTGCTATGCAAGATGAGCTCAATCAGTTTGAAAGTCAACAAGTCTGGAAACTGGTACCTAGACCTACACACAAGAAAGCTGTTGGTACTAGGTGGGTATTCAGGAATAAACTAGATGAAGATGGTGTGGTTACAAGAAACAAGGCAAGACTGGTAGCAAAAGGGTATTCTCAAGCTGAAGGCATTGATTATGATGAAACCTATGCTCCAGTGGCTAGACTTGAGGCCATCAGGATATTTCTGGCATTCGCAGCATTCTCAAACTTTAAAGTTTATCAAATGGATGTCAAGAGTGCCTTTCTGAATGGAAAGCTGGATGAAGAGGTATATGTAGAGCAACCTCCTGGTTTTGAAGATCCAGATCATTTGGATTTTGTCTTCTTTCTTTTCAAGGCTATCTATGGGCTCAAACAGTCTCCAAGAAAATGGTATGACACTCTCTCTGAATTTCTTATTGAAAATAGCTTTATTAGAGGTGTCATAGACAAAACTCTCTTTTCTAAAAAACATAAGAATGATACTATATTAGTCCAAGTCTATGTGGATGATATAATATTTGGGTCTACTAATGATAATCTCTATAAGAGATTTGCTAAGTTAATGCACAACAAGTTTGAAATGAGCATGATGGGAGAGCTGAAGTTCTTTCTTGGATTACAAGTAAATCAAAGGTTAGATGGAACATTTATTTGTCAATCCAAGTATCTCAAGGAACTCCTCAAAAAGTACAATCTAGAGGATTCTGCATCAGCAAGGACTCCATCAACTACAGCTGTCAAGCTTGGACCATGTGAAAACTCCATTAAGGTAGATGTCACAAGCTACAGAGGTATGATTGGCTCGTTACTCTATCTTACTGCAAGTAGACCAGATATTATGTATGCTACATGCTTATGTGCAAGGTTCCAAGCGGATCCTAGAGATATTCATCTCATTGCTGTTAAACGAATCTTAAGATATCTTAAGGGAACACCAAATCTAGGTATTTGGTACCCTAAAGAATCTGGTTTTAACCTTGTTGGATATACAGATTCAGATTATGCAGGAAGTGTTGTTGATAGGAAAAGCACCTCAGGGAGTTGTCAATTCCTAGGAAGCAGACTAGTCTCATGGTACAGCAAGAAACAACAAACAGTTTCCAACTCAACGGCCGAGGCTGAATATATTGCTGCTGGAAGCTGCTGTGCTCAGATCTTGTGGATTAGGAACCAGCTACGAGACTATGGCTCTGTATTGAACAAAATTCCTATTTTATGTGATAATACAAGTGCAATAGCCATCACCAACAACCCTGTGCAAAACTCGAGGACAAAGCACATTGACATCAGGTATCATTTTATTAGAGAGCACGTCATGAATGGTACTGTTGAACTATTTTTTGTTCCAACAGAAGAACAAATAGCAGATATTTTCACTAAACCACTTGATGAATCCACATTTACCAGATTAGTTGGTAAATTGGGCATGTTGAATAGTTTTAGTGATTAATTTAGTTAATATCTGAGATCTGTTCTTGAATGAATTTACAAATGAATTTTTCATAAATGAAAAATTCATTTACAAATTTATTTTATCATTTTATCATATTTCTTGCTTATTTCTATGTAATTTCTATTATCTTATCTTATTTATTTACTCAACTTGTTAATTTTAATGTCTCAGAATATTTTATTTTCTCTAAAAATATTTTTCTATGAATTTAATTTGTTAAAACTCAAAAGAAATCTATTTTTGGACTGAAAATATTATTAACTCTGAAATATTTTAATTATTTTAATTATGTAAATATTTTCTGCAATATTCATTTCAGTTTTCTGAAATTGAAATATTTTATATTCTGTTTTTTATGTGTTTTTAACAGTTTTTATGTTAATTATTCAGTATATTTAAATACTTAATTTATCTTATACTAGAATGACAATCGGCAAGACAATTGAAATTGTCTTGCTGAAAGTCATTTCAGTAATAATGCTTGGTTATTTTTAAAATCAGATTAATTTTATAACTGGCAAGACAATCGGTATGACTATTGATTGTCATGTCAGTAATAAAATTAATATCAGACTTTTTATGTTTTATTTTGTACTGGTATGACAATCGGTATGACTATCAGGTTGTCATACCAGTTATATATTATTATTTGTTTTGTTTTGTTTGTTTTTTTCTGTCTTTAAACTGGTGTGACAATCGGTATGACAATCGGTATGACAATCCGATTATCATACCAGTTATACTACTTAACCTTTGTTTTGTTTTGTTTTATTTTATCAGTTCACTTTCTTTCTTTTCAAATTCCAACAGTTATCTGTCTCTCTCTCTCTCTTCGATCAAACACAAATCAATCGCCATTGTTGTTTTCCTTGCTCGAGTTTTTACTCAGCATACATCACTCCTGCTATATATACATACAAGTATATACATACAGGAGTGCTGCCAAAATTTTTTTTTAAAAAAAAACTTTTTCGAATCGTTTTTTCTCCTTCAAAATCAGCTTGTGCTTGTTTATTTTTGGGAATTTTTTTTGTGCTTTTCATCTATTATTATTTTGTGTCTTTTGGCTTTTCAAATCTGCGTTTGTGAGTTAAGAATTTTAACGAGATACATTTCTATCTAAATTTTTCGATTATAATTAATTTAATTCAAATTATTAAATTAATTTAATTAATTCGAATTTTCTTAATATTATTCTTAAAATTCTGAAAGTGTGTGTCTTATTATTATTTTAAATGGCTCTCAATTTCCAAATTGTCGCGCATAATCAGGTTGGTTATTTTAATCCAGAAAAATGTGATGTGGAAAAATTTAAGCCTTGGATTAGATTTTTAAATGACCATTCGATTATTAGCTCTGCTATTAAATCAAATGTGATTTTAAATGTCGATCTGCTTAGACTGATTTGCACAACCTCTACTGTGGCCGATGATTCAAAATCTTTTTCATTCACCGTGGCAAACACACAGTATGTGGTTGATGAAACAGTCGTCAATCAAGCTTTAAATTTTCCTATGGACAATTTCTGTAATTTGCCCTCTGAAAATGATATCACAAACTTTTTCCATGCTATTCACTATCAGGGGGTGATCAATTTAACCAAACTTTCAAAATCCAATTTGGTGTCTGAATGGGACATTTTCTTCGATACACTTTCTAAAGTGTTTGCCAACTGCACTAAATCCAACTTTCACAACATCATTTCCACTCTGCAGTATATTGGTCTTGCGGTTGTTTTCAATCAAATGATCAATTTTGGCAAACTACTTTTTCCCATTCTCTTGAGACGTCTCACTACTGCTTTACGTGATCATTCTACAAATCGTAGGGTATCATGTTACTATGCTCGTTTTCTCATGCTTATAGCAGATCATCTTCTCACACCTGAGCACAAAGCCCTTTTTGCTAACTCTGCAGTAACCGAACCCCCTCCTGTAAGCAAAAAGATTTACACCCGCCAAGACACAACCTTCAAATTCATGCAAGTTCCAGTACTTGTATCTGCTTTTATGGCCACTTATATTCCCCTACCTATTTTCAATCTTCCCGGTCATGAACAACAACCTCAACCTCCAGTGGTTCAAGCCACCCAGGCTCCTCCAACATCAGATGCTCTTCCATTATAGGTAGTAATTCCTCACTCTCACTCGATTCCTACTTCTGTTGAAAGACCCGCAGTGGTCGATAGGACTGACCATGAAGTTATAGAACCACAGCTTCAATCCCAGGTCATAGAGCCAAACACAGAGTCACAACCTATCTCAACCTCTCCCCCACTGTCTAAAATGTTACCCAGAAGGTTAATAAGAAGTAGTGTATTGTTGAATATGAGTGAACCCTCAGCTCTGCCTCCTCCCAAGAAAAGAAGAACATATACTGAGGCATCTGAAAGCCCATCCTTGTCCTCCCAACAGGACATGGACTTTGAAATGGCCAATGAACAGTTACTAGAGACATTCTCTCAACAGGATGAATCTATTGAAATTTGCCATAGGGCCATGGCATCTTGTACTGAGTCAAGCACAATTTCATTACTCACAATGGAACCATACATACCCACAGATGATACTCAGGACACAGAGCAAGGAGTGCACATAGAGTCTGTTACAGTGCCTGCCATAGTTACGGCAGAAGAGCAGTCACATGCTTCTGAGGGAAAATCTGACTCTCAGCCACCCTTAATAGAGTCATTTTCTCCCCTCCCAGATCAAACACCTCTGGCTCCCTCACGGGATTCTCCACTCGCAGATTTATCTGGAGAAAGTGGAGGGCAACTCGGTCAATCTATCCCTCAAGCAATTCAGACATCTATTTCACATAAAATGATAGGTTTGACTGAGGATCGGGACTCGCGAATTCCCATTACACCACCACTGACCTCTCTGGAAGAGGCTTGGGTGATTTTAACTGCAGGTACAGAAGAACAGCAACAGGAAGACTCCTCAAGAGCAATTATATTGAGAGAAACACAAGCACGTGAGGTGAGTGAACCAAACACGAGTGAAATTCAGGTGAGAGCACACACAGACACAGACACTGAAAACCTGTTAGCTCAAATTGCTGCTCTAAAAGAAGAACTTGCTAAAAGCCAAGCTAAGGCTCAAGCATTCAAAGCACAAGTGGTTGAACGGTCTTCTTCTTCCACCTCTGTCAACAATCAGCTGGCACTCATCAGGAATGATATCTCAGATCTCAAGAACACTGTCACACCAAAGCTCAATTCCATTTAGGAAACTCCAACTTTATCAGCTGATGACATTTCTAACTTCTGCTCTCTACATACAAGAATGACTTCTCTTGAAGACCTGGTTGAAATGAATCATGCACTGGACTCCTCCAGATTTCTAAAGATAGAAACGGGCATGGAACATCTTAATGAAGGAATGAAACACTTATATTTCATGATCAAGAATTCTCACTGCCCTAATGAAGAACAAAGAACTTACTTTGAAGGGCCGTCTGGTGGAGGCTCAGGCTCTGGAGATGATGGAGGTCATGGAGGTTCTAAAGGAAAGTCAGTAGAGGATCCCTCAACTAAGAGGGAGAAGAAAGGGAGTAGTGGAAAGGGGAAAGAAAAAGATACCTCTGCTGGAGACAAAGGAAAGGCTGATGATGTCTACTACAGTGGAGAACAGGATGACTTTGATATTTTTGACATTCCCACTGAACCAGTCTTGGAAGATAAAGATGGTTTATTTGAAGCTGAAGAGGAAAGTGATTTTGGAGAATGGGAAGAGGAAGCTGCAGTGGATCCTATCTTTGAGAAAGAGTTTCAGCAGCAGCAGTCAGAGATGAAAAGAAAAGAAGTTGAACTCAAAAAGGTCTCCCAGATCATTGACATGAGGAAAGACATACAAAGAACAGAAACTCTTCAAAAGCAACGTCTTCATGACATTAAGGCTCAAGAAAGGAGAAGAGATGTCAGACTGAAGATTGGTGAAAGATGGGATGAAGCTAGGAGAGTACTTGATATGCCTCAGCTGAGCACTAACAATGATAGGAAGTTCCTACATCTTCTTGACAAGCTGGAAATCTCAAATCCTAACAATGACATGTACATGAATGCTATCAAGACTGAAGTCTCAAGGATCACAGCTGCTTTTGACAGATCCCTAAATGAGATGAGCATTTTTGTATATTGTCAGAGTGAAGGATCTTTCAAGGTGTCACTTCATCTGTTTGAGAATCGTTCTTTGTCAGAGACTTGGGTTCTTCTCAACAAAGTAAAAAGAAGCTCAGAATTGAATGAAGTTCTTCGAGAAAGGCTTAAAGAGTTTACCAGCAGGGCTAGTCCTCAAGTGGTCAACAATCCTCATCAGGTGAGATTCTTTAAGTCTGATTGTCTTCAAATCTGTCAGCTAGATGTACAATCTCTTAAAGACTACTCAGCTAAGCATCTGGTCTGGATGGAACATCATTTAAGAACTGCTGGATACTCATCCATGTTGAAGACTCAAGCTGCTGATTTGATTCAAGCTTATTGTGAAAACAATATTAAAAGGTACAATCAGATCAAGAATAAGCTGAAGTCAGTTAAAGTTCAACCAGTCAGACCAGCAAGCTTCACTTCAGAAAAAGATCGTGTCTTTGACAAAGAGTTGCTTCAAGATTTAGAAGAAGGTGAAGTCAGAAGAGAAGACAACTGAAGTCAATTAGCTCAAAACTCAATATAATATGATCAGAGCTTTATGAATCAAGATAGACTAATGTAGTTATATGTTCAGGCTAGAGGAACATCTATCTTGTATTCACTTGTAAATTTCTTATGGAATCTGGAAAATGTTAAATATAATCCAGAACTTTTCTGCTATTTACTTTGCATTACTGTTTATATTTTTTTCTTATTTATTAGTTGAGTTATCCTCTAGGTATTTGTTGTTATTATCTAACAAGCAAATAGGGGGAGATTGAAAGGCATATGTCATAGCCTATTTGTTTATTCGAGGATTTAACTCAACTCAAATAAGAATGTAATAAGTAAATAGTGGATCTATCGTTAGAGAGATCTCACAAAGTAACATCTGTCAAAGGGTTAAGAAACATTATTCATCTACAGACTTGAAGACTTAATTGACTAGAAGAAGCTCAAGAAATTGATCAAGCCTCAGTGATATAAATCAAGATTGTGGATTTAATCAAGTGACAGAGATCTCGTCAGGGTATCAATTAATTACAAGGATTTAGTCTGAAGAAAATCAAGAGTATCAAGGTCAAGGCTTGAAGAAACGTCACGGAAGTTAGTCACTCATGAACCAGACAGTACATCGAGTGTCAACATTGAAGTGGTGGAATTGATTCATAATTGACAGTAATTTTCAGAAGATTTTCAGAAGAATGGTTGCTGCTCAAGATTAGTATTAATTCTCTATTAATTAATTAAGAAAATAAATTATATCTGTAAAGATTAATTTATTGATTAATTGAATTAATTGATTAATTAATTCAGAATTAATATTAAGGATTTTCAGAATTGTTATTAGATTAAAATCTATTAATAATTCAGTAAGACAATTTGATTTGAACTACTATGACAATCGGTATGACAATTGATAGTCATACCGAAAGTCTTGCTAGTTCATTCTGATTGTCTTGCTAGCTATTGGAATTGTCTTGCTAGTTCAAAAGGATAGTCTCACCGAAAGTCCTTCCAGTTCAAATGGATTGTCATGCCAGTTCATTTGATTGTCTTGCCGAAAGTCTTGTTGATTCAACAGGACTGTTTTGTTTACTTAAACAACAAAAACACAGCAGAAGACATTCATGCAATAATTCAACAGAACACACAAGTCAAGAACTCAGCAGAAACAAAAGAAATTATTTCATTTTTCATCTGCTTTGTTCAAGATCAAAATTCTAGATTGTAAAGTTAAATCCAAATCACTAGAATTATTTATCTTGTTCTTGTGTAACAATCTAGCGGATTAAAATCCCTAGAACTTAATCTCAAATCGCATTTAGCATTTGATCTTTTCATTGCAAAAATAGAAAAAGTTCATGTCGAATTTATTCTAGATTTGTAATAATTGATTTGAGATTAATCCCTTGTAACAGATACCGTTGTTGTAACACCTTTCAAGTTTAATAAAAGTTTTATTTAACTTGAATTTTGTTTCACCTTTTTATTCCGTATTTTATTCGATTAAACGGTATTGTTTGCGTTCAACCCCCTTCTACAAACAAATTGGGACCTAACACTTAGGTATTTGTTTTTCTTTTTCATGTGTAACTTGGTAATATATAAACCAATTATAGCAAGCAGAATAAAAACAACAATTGAACTGAGAAAGAGAAAAAGCTACATCTGTTAGATATTTCTCTGTTCTTCTTTTGTAAAAACACTTATAAGCATTTGTGTGAATTCTTGCATCATAAATATCTCATTCATATATATCTCTGGTGGAAAGATCAATCCACTAGAAAGTTTTTAAACCATTATGTTTACTTACTTTGTGTCTTGAATACTTAAATCTTTTATTCCGCACATTTGCTTATTCAAACACATATATAATTTGCAATGAAATTTTATTATTTCAAAAAGGAGCCAGAATTACATTCAACCCACCTTCTGTAATTCTATTGTTAGATTGTTAGGGCATAACATTATTATTTGTATATTATGGAGGAGAGAAAAAGAGAGATAGAAGCTAGGGTTTCAAAATTACGTGATTGACGTATATATATTCCAAATGTTTTGTCCAGTATTTAATACAACACAGAACATAACTGAATGTATTACATTAATTAAAATAAACATTCTGACTTAAATTACATTTAACGAAATATTTCCAGAATCAGAAACATAACATTCAGAATCAGGATTTGTCAAATCCTGATACAGCTAGCCCATCAGTATTTACCCGCCACAGCAAATCCTAACCAGCGTCAGGATTTATCACCCATAGCAAATCCTGATCCAGGGGCGTCAGGATCAGTGTCAGCAAATCAACCGATAATGCACATTGAACTTCAATGGATATTGGGTTCTTTTAACGGATAAATCCATCAACTGATACTCAGTTCTGTGCGTCAACAGATATTGCTTAACAAATTCTTACTGTTATACATATTCAATATTCATAATAAAATAATATAATAAGTCAGTAAAAGCTTTTATTAAACAAACTGTAAAATTCCTCGCCCAGGTCACCTCGCGTACGCGAGACGTTGAGACATTCGCCTAAATCGCCCTTCGACCCGACCCGAGTCGTGTCATGGCGTGGCGAGGCGGCGGCATGTGTGTGTGTGTGTGTGCATGTACACGAGACACACAATAACACCATGCATACCCATATGCCTTAGTTATTGGTATACTACTCTTGCACATGGTACTATATAAAGAACTACACCACTTTTTATTTAATTAATGCGGGACAAAGCCCACAAACCCATTTCAAGCTACTAACTCATTTCAATTTCTATATGGATTATATTAAGAAAATGACTTAGATCCAAACATGAAAGTTTAAGTCCTCATTACAAGGAACAATCTCCAACAATTAGTTTTTGGAAATTACATCAAGAACATGTCTAAACATGCCTCAACTTTCCATTTTCTAACACTTTCCAATCTACACAGGTCATTTACAAATAACACTTTCAAAACATCAATTGATGAAGGATAGAAAAGCAGAAACTGCACATTTTAAAAACTAACAGGGGATTATTATTCACATTTTACATAACAGTTTATCAAAAGTGACTGTTCTTTACACAATCTGTAATAAATTTGTTTATAATTCTGCAAAAATGATCTCATTTACTTCATGTACAATCATAGAATATAACATATAACAGTTTCTCACCCATGAATAACAACAAATATGAGCAACTAACATGTCAAAAGTATCTCATATCGTATAAATCATTAAAAAATCAAGATTAAAGGCATATAGAAGTCATTAAGTAAAGATAGTGTCAAGATTGGAGCTGATTTCACAGACCTGACTGGACTGGAGCAAATTTGGTGTTTAAGAAAGTAATTAGACTGCAAGTAGGTGCAAGAATGCAAATAACTTGATGTTACAGGTTTTTATTATTAAAGAAAAATCCATCCAAACTCGAAAAAATTATATTATTCCTCAAAAGGAACCTGACTAAAAGTGCACTAAATATCAAAATCACACTAAATTATAACTTATTAAATTTATAACTGAAATCCGTGTATCGGGAAAAAAATATAATGATCTGATCTAAAATTCGTAAGTTTGAGGCCTTAATATAGCGTACATTATCCCGCTTTTGTTCAACAGCTAGCAGCCTTTACAATAATACAACTATACAAGTGTAAATTGTAATGCTAACAATCAGAATCATAACTAACAATCAGAATTACAACAAGAGTAAATCCTGGTGCAAGCATACAACTATAGAACTAAGCTTCATGTAATGACCGTCCAATCCTTCATTATAACAAACATAAAAGCGTTAAAAACCAACTCCCCTTCACGACAAAAAGGAATGATCATTATCTGCTAATTTAGCTAGCTGAGTATGTACCTCAGATTTCATGATAAAAGTTGTTTAAACTTACATGCAAAGTGCCACTAAACTTCAATATAACTACGTGAAATATAGACAAAAACTTCAAAATATGATGTTAACTTCCAATTAGTAGATATTGGTGGCCCAATCCTCTTTTTACCATTCTCTTCACAACATACTTAGCTAATGTGTTATGGCACCTCACCTTGGTAAATGTAGCAACCAGAAAATGCCCTCTCATTTGATCCCACATTTAAAACTAAGCACCTTCTGCTACTTATCAGCCACATTATTCAGATACTTCTTTAATTTCTTCAAAAGAATCGACAAACTATTTTTTTCAACTTTTGTACTATGACAAGCTTAATTCGCTCACAGTAGTTACATGTGCACCTATAATCACTCTTTTTTCCACATGTCATTTTGGTAAAGTGATCCCACACATCAGATATTCTTGTAGGTTTTTTTTGCTCATGGGTGGGTGATCATCATCTTTCTTATTTTTTGGGAATTAAATTTTAACATGTTTAGCAGAGGTTGGGCCATTTAGGGCAGACGTTGAGTTTTAGAAAGTGTTTGGATTTTGGGTGGTATTTAGGGTATGATTATTGATATTTAAAGTAATATTAGGAGGGACAAGTGGGTGAGTTTTTTATACAATGCTAATTTCTAGGAATATTGATTCCATTTTTTTCATCCTAAAAAGATACAAAATAATAATCAATACACAACCCAAACAAATAACAATCAAACAATATATTTCAAAAAAAAATCAAAATAGAAGAATTAAACTTATAAAATTAAATAAACTAATTAATATATTTCAAAATTAAGACACATATGATATATATTCAATATATTAATTCATCATATAGAAATGAATCAAATTTTACAAGTCGCAATCAAGTAAATGGTACATAGACAGATTAGATACTAAACACAATAAATAAAAATATTAAAAGAATATATTCATCGAAATAAATAAATGACAAGAGAATTTAACTTACAAATATGATGAAGACTGGACAAATATTCAGCAAAAAAGTTACAAAAATCGTGATAAGATTGAGATTTGAGTGGAAAAAGGAACGTAGTTCCATGGTTGTTACTCGTTATAACATATGTATGTGCGATATTGTGTAAACTCATTCAAAAGATCCTTTTTGTTTGCTATCAAAATAAGTTCATACCTTTTTGTGACATAGTTGTTCGTGAATTGATTTTTTAAAACTAATTAATTTTTTTTGTTAATTTCTAATATGCATCGATAATATTTATTAATAGGTCTAAATTAGGGGCCCTATTTTTTTGTTAATATCGCTCATCCACGTTACCCCAACACGGTCCATGGTGAAAGATGAGTCCCTATTAGTATCACCAACACAGAACTACAAAAATAAACAAAATAACCAAAACATCATAGTATGTCCAACGCAAAGATGTAAGATTTATTTAGGGTAAATCTTTGAAAATGATGTAACTTTCTACTCAGTGCACACTAAAAACTGAAAATGGAGAAAATATTTTAAAAGTGCCAAGTCATATCGTGGAAAGCGGTATAAAGTGTGTCAGTAATCAATTAATCGGATAATAGATTTGATTATAACTCCTCCATATTTTACCAAATGGTCTACCTGATTCCCGAGGAATGCTTGATGAAAGGATTTGTCATCCGATATCAATGTTGAGTATCTTTGGGTCATCTCATCGTAATCAATTTAATATTTAAAACTTTGAAAAGTGATTTTGTCCTAAAATTTTCATCCTTAATCGCGAATATTACATTTTTCGAGAGAATCGTGTTGAAATCAATAAAAAGGATGAACTTGTAAGATGGAAATTAGGTTTAAAAATAAAGAATAATAATAAGTGGATAATTAGGTTTTGAAGAAAAAGCTTATTAGCCCGAAAATTCATAAATTAAAAAATTAAAATTATTTATGTGTCACTCACCTAAAATAACAGGAAATACTACATTTCACAAGTTCTTTGAAATATTTCATTCACGAAATTTCTCATATAAATGATATATAAATATATTGAAATAATTTTTTAATTAGAAATAAGGTTAGCGTTATATTTAATTTTGAGATTTATTCAACATATATACGATAATAAGGACTACAACATCAAAATTCTACTTCCTTTTCTTGAAAATTGGGATTTAAAGATCACTACTATAAAGGAATACTATGAACTGGAATACATGTCCATTGATGACATCTATGGAATGTTCAAAACTCTTGAAATTGAGATGGGGTAAGAAATAATAGGAAAAGTCTGTTGTGCAAGAGTGCTTGTACTATAACAAGACTAAGTCAAATTGACAGCCCTAAGAATTAGTTGTATGATAACATAAATTTGTATTTTATATTGTATTACTTGAGTCGGTAAAAAAGTCAAAGATTAGACTGGAGTATTTTTTTGTAAACAGTCTCAAGCTTAAGAATAAACTCTGAAAGAAGATCAAGAAGATCATGCCTCAAAGAAATTGTGAAGAAGCTTGGGGTTGAATAAATCTGTTTTAGGAAAAATGTTCTAAGTCAAGATATCTACAAGTCATAGAACAAGTCATATAGGGAAGTCATTCGAGAACTCCAGAATGACTTATCGAGAAGTCCGAAATAGCTTATAGAGAAGTCTCAAAGATATCGACAAGCCAAATGAAGACATAAAGATTGGAGATATCGACAAGTCAAATTATCATTAGAGATCTCAGAGAGATCTACAAGTCAAAATGTATAAAGGGGTCTCTGATATATTGACAAATCATTACTGCATTTGAGAACTCAGAGATATCGACAAGTCAAAATGAAGATGTGAATATTGGAGATATCGACAAGTCAATTTTCTCATTAGAGATCTCAGAGATATCGACAAGTCAAAATGCTTAGAGAGATCTCAGAGATATCGACAAGTCATTTCTACATGTAGAAATTTGGAGACCTCGACAAGTCAAGTTCACTTATAGAGAACTCAAAGACCTCAAAAAGTCAAAATACTTATAGAGAACTGAGAGATATCGATAAGTCATTATACTTATCGAGATGTCAGTTCTCTATAGATTAAACTGGAGATCTCGATATAAAGCTCAAGTACAGAATGCAGACAAGTTAAATATTCAAGATTATCAATCAACAAATGATCTAATAACTTAGATTGAAAAGTCTACAAAAGCAGCTTGACGAGTACAAGATCAAATGCCAAGATTAACTGACAAAGGAAAGTCACAGATTCACAGAATTTGCAAAGATACACTAAGCCAGAAATGGAAAGCTTTAGAGATAACTTAAAATAGGGTTTAGTACATCTTATTGCATTATGTGTAAACCTGTGTTTACTAATCTATATAGTAAACACTGGTCCTTTGCTTTTAAAAATGCATCAAACAGATCTAGAATTTTTTGTAACTCTCTCAAGGAAGAAGCTGAGTTCTATACTTACAAAGAACTCTGGATTTGTAACAAAACACTAACTTGATTTTAATACAAAATTAAGTGAGTTTTGAATATTGTGTACACTGTTTATTTCTAGTTAATATAATATTACTGCATTTTTAATCTGCTTTGTTCACCGAGTAACAAACATTTAAAAAGCCTTAAAATTATCCAAAACACATTCACCCCCCTTTTGTGTTGTATTCATTACCTAACAAGTGGTATCAGAGCAAAATCTGAAAGAAAATAGATTAAAGATCTTAGAAGAATGAATACACAGAAGATTAGCAGTATCAAGATTGCTGCCTTGACAGATCTAACTACACATTATGAAAAAAGAAGATGTTGTTGTTTATAAAGATGGCCAACCAATTATATGCTCAGATTCTCAAGAATCCTTTCACCCTCGTGAAAGGAGTTGAGGAATCTACATATGGAGAAATGCTCATTCCAGCTCATTATGCCCCTAAAGATCCCTTAAAGTACATTGAACCTGAAAAGAAGAAAGTCTATCAGGATAGTGACTTGTAACTGATTTTAATAGACTCACTTAATAATATAATGTATAATAACATTATCAACTATGACGTAACCAAACAGATCTTGGAGAAGATAAAAATTTTATGTGAGGGAACAGAGGAAGTTAGGTCAAACGAAAGGAGAATTTTGGTATTTCGATATGAGGGTTTTATGGCCAAACCAAAGGAGAGTATAACTGATGTTTTTGAAAAATTAAATAAGCTGATTAATGACTTGCAGCTTCATGACAAATACTATAACGCTGAGGAGGTTAACTTGAAGTTTTTGCTCACCCTTCCTGACCATTTAGAACAGAAGATCTCAGTTATAAGAGAAGGGAGAGACTTGAGCAGGATGACATTGGAGGTTTTATATGATATCTTAAAAACCTATGAAATGGAAATGATTCAAAGAAAGTCTTTAAGAGCTGGTCAAGGGCACACTGTTGATGAATCAAGTGTTCTAGTGGTTAACGATAACCAGTCATCTGATGATGAACAAGAAATCCAGACTCCAGTTGTTTCAAGCAATGAGCAAAAGAATAAAAAATCACAGAAGCAAGTTATTCTTGAACTTGAAAAGGATGAATTTTATACCTTATATGAACTGAATGAGTTAGATCAATCCATGGCTTACTTAGCTAGGAAGTTCTCTAACATTAGAGTAGAGAAGCCAAAAGTTCTTCAAAAATAAGGGACAAACATCCAACAAGGACATCAGCTGGAAAGGAAAAGTACAGTATAACTCTAGTGGAAAAAGTGGCTACAAAACAAGATATGTTGATAGGCCAAAGATCAGGTGCTTCAATTGTGATGAATTGGGACACTTTGCTACAGAATGCAGGAAGCCAAAGAAAGTGAAGAAGGACAAGGCCTATCTTGAATTGGAGGCAAAATATGAGGCTCTCTAAGAAAGCAACAAGGTAAAGCTTATATTGCAAAAGGAAAGAGTTGGAATGATTCTGACAATGATGAAGATGAGGAGTTTGGAAACTATGCACTCATGGACTTGGAGCAAGGAGAGTTATCCTCATCAACAACAAAGGTACCAACTCTTACCACAATTGATTTGAATGCTAGTCAATATAATGAGACTGTTGAAAAGATGAGCATGGAAATGTTCCACATTCATACTAGCAAGATAGCAGCTAGTGAGGAGGTTAGTAGGCTATCAAAATCTAATGAGAAACTTGAGATTGAGAAATAAGATCTGGAACTGCAGCTTGTTGAGCTTGAAACCGTCAAGCAAGAAAATAAATATCTAAAGAACAAGCTAAAGTGTGCTACTGAGATAGAAGTTGTGTTGAGTGAGAAGCTAGAGAAGAATGAAGTGAAACTGAAATCATTCAAAAATGCATCTTAGTTAGTTGGTCAGTACAATGAGAAGAACAAGCCATGTACTAACATAGCTGTTGGCTTTGATTAAGATGTATTGAACAGCAACAGGAAAGCTGAAGGTGATAAGGGAAAAATAATTGTAAGTGAAGATATCCCAGCTATGCTGAGAAAGGTTGGTTCACCTATGTTCAAGGCATGTGAAGTAAATTTCAGTAAAGAAGAGTTGATCATAAAGCACAAAATTGCTGATGAGAAAATGAAAAGAAATGTACAGAAACAACTCCAACTTCTAAAGCTGGGAAGAAGGCCATGGTTGATCAAACCCCCAAGAAGCCATTTAAGGAGGTTAAAACTGAGAATGTAGGAAAGAAAAAGAAAAATAGAAATAGAAAGATTGGGATAAACAAAAGCAATAAATTTGCATTTATTACAGATGCTCCTAGAAAATAGTGTCATAAATGTGGCTCTACAAATCACCTAACTCACCTTTGTAAAAGGGCTATTAGTGAGCCAAGATTAGGAGCATGCAAATATAATGAAGCAAAGACTGAAGGTCCCTATTCTTTCTGTGATAAGTTTGATTGCATTCCTTGTAACATGAAAGTAATGACAAGTTGCCACAAGCTGAGAGTAGACCTTAAAGAAATCAAGATTGGGTCCACAACCAAAAAGGAACATGCAAATCAAGTAATGAACACCATTCTTTTTGAATCAACTCATTCTAATTTTGCACATTTTGTTAACCAGAAGAAAGTACCCAACACTTCTTGGGTAGCTGAAAACACTTAATCCTCATTATGTGCAGGGAAAAATGAAGAAAGTCATATGGATTATAGACAGTGGATGCTCAAGACATATGACAGGTGATATGGCCATGATATCACAATTTGAGGAGATGGATAGCCCATTAGTGACTTTTGGAGACAACAACAAAGGTTTCACAATGATATATGGCAAATTGATTTCTGGAAATATTGTCATTGAAGATGTAGCATTGGTTGCTGGGTTGGAAGTAAATCTCCTAAGTGTCAGTCAATTCACTGATAGAGGATTTAATGTTAAATTTGAAAAAGGAGAATGCTTAATCATCAACAAAAAGACTAATGAAGTTGCTTTGAAAGGAGCAAGAAAAGGAAGCTTATTTGTTCAAGACTTGGAATCTGCAAATGAGGATGAAATTTATTGCTTCTACATCAAGGCATCTGAAGAACAAAGCAAGTTGTGACATAAAAAGCTCTCTCACCTAAATTACAAGGAAATTACCTTAGTTAAAAAGGATTTGGTGAGAGACATGCCAAATCTAGATTTTGCTCAAAATGAAGTATGTCAGGCTTGTCAAAAAGAAAAAATGAAGAGATCAAGTTAGAAGAGTAAAACTGTGAATTCCATAAGTGCACCTTTGCAACTTATTCACATGGACTTATTTGGACCAGTTAATGTCTTATCAATTTCAAGAAAGAAATATGCACTTGTGATGGTGGATGGCTACTCAATATACACATGGGTAGAATTGATGCATTCTAAAGATAAAACTCCACATATCGTAATTGAACACAAGAAGATTGAGAAACAGGATGAAGATTAGAATTATGTGAAACGATTGAGGAGTGACAATGGCACATAATTCAGAAATGCAACCTTAACTGAATTCTGCAAAACAAGGGCATTGTTCAAGAATTCTCAGCAGCAAGGACACCTCAAGAGAATGGTGTTGTTGAAAGGAAAATAGAACATTAGTGGAGGCTCCTAGAACAATGCTGCAGGATGCTAAATTGCCAAGAAGTTTTTGGGAAGAAGCCGTGAATACTGTATGCTATACTCAAAATATATATCTCATTAACAAGAATCTTGGAAAATCACCCTACTCAATCTTATCTAAAATAAATCTTATTAAGAAGCATCTTCATGTGTTTGGAAGCAAGTGTTATATTTTGAAAGAAAACTCTAAATATGTGGGAATATTTGACTCTAAAGTTTTTGAAGTAATTTTTCTGGAATATTCATTGGAGAGAACTGCCTAAAAAGTCTATGTGCTTGAATAAAAGAAAATTATGGAAAGCACAGATGTGACTTTTGATGATGACAAGGGCCCTGGCTTGGAATGCCTTGATGAAAATGAAGCTGAGGCCCTGCAATTTGAAAATCCCAATATTGATAGTGATTCTGAGGATGAAGCTAAAGTCAACACAAATCACAGAATGAATGAAGAGTCAACTGAATAAGTGAATTATGAGAATGGAAGCTCATCTTAAACACCTGAATTTGATAGCACAAACTCAGGGGGAGAAATAGGAGAAAGTTCTGCAAGTCAGGCCAATGGTGAAGAAAATGCAGAAAATTCAAGTCAACAAACTCGCACCAGAAAATGGGATAGAAAGTCACACAAGAGAAGTAATTATTGGTGATCCCACTATTGAAGTGAGGACTAGAAGTGCAACCGCAAATGAATGTCTGCATGCATGTTTTCATTCACAAGTTGAGCCCAAGAAAACTGAGGAAGCTCTACTTGATCCTGATTGGATATCTGCTATGCAAGAGGAGCTAAATCAGTTTGAAAGAAACTAAGTTTGGGAGTTGTTTCATGCACCAAAGAACAGAAGTGTAATTGGAACAAAGTGGGTGTACAGGAACAAAATGGATGAAAATGGGATTATCACCAGAAACAAAGCAAGGTCGGTTGCAAAAGACTACTCACCAGAGGAAGGAATTGATTATGATGAAACTTTTGCTCCAGTTGCAAGACTTGACATAATAAGGATCTTTCTTGCATTTTCTGCATACTCAAATTTATGGTGTATCAAATGGATGTGAAGAGTGTATTCCTTAATGGTGAGTTAGAAGAAGAAATTTATGTGCAACAGCCACCTGGCTTTGAAGATCCAGAGTTTCCAAAATTTATGTACAAGATACTCAAGGCTCTCTATGGACTAAAGCAAGAACCTAGAGCTTGGTGTGACACACTGTCAGAATTTTTGCTTAAACATGGATTCACTAGAGGTACAATTGACAAGACTCTCTTCTACAAGTAGCATGGTGATGATATGATCCTAGTTCAAATCTATGTAGATGATATCATTTTTGGTTCTACTAATAAAAATTTATTTTAAAGATTCTCAAAGTTCATGCAGAGTGAATATGAAATGAGTATGATGGGAAAGTTAAGATACTTTCTTGGACTTCAAGTCATCCAAAGGAGTGATGGAATCTTCATCAGCCAAACTAAATATGTCAAGGATTTATTGAAGAAGTTTGATATGGTTGATTGTTCACCTGCATCTACACCTATGTCTACAACTACTAAGTTGGATGAAGATAAGAAAGGAAAAAGTGTAGACATTTCAGGTTATAGAGGAATGATTAGATTTTTACTGTATTTAACTGCTAGTAGACCAGACATTATGTTTGCAGCATGTCTGGGTGCAAAATTTCAAGCCAATCCAAAGGAATCACAATTGATGGTCGTGAAGAGAATTTTCAGATATTTAAAAGGGACTCCTAACTTGGGATTATGGTATCCTAAGGGAATAGGTTTAAAAGATGTTGGATACATAGATGCAGATTTTGTTGGATGTAGGATTGACATAAAGAGCACTAGTGAAAGCTGTCAGTTTCTTGGACAAAGACTTATATACCGTTATAGCAAGAAACAACAATTTGTATTAACTTCCACAGCTGAGGCTGAATACATAGCTGCTGGAAGTTGCTATGTTCAAGTGCTTTGGATTAGAAATCATCTAATGAATTATGGCCTAGTGTTACACAAAATTCCAATTATGTATGACAATACTAGTGCTATATGTTGTGCAAGACATGCTTGTACAATAACAAGACTAAGTCAAATTGAGAATCCTAAGTAAGTTCTATGGTAATCTAAGTTTACATTTTGTATTGTAACATTTAAGTCTGTAAAAATTTAAATAGACTAGACTGGGGTATTTTTATGTAAACAGTCTCAAGCATAAGAATAAGCTCTGGAAGAAGATCATGAAGATCATGCGTCAGAGAAAGTATGAAGAAGCTTGGAGTTGAATAAATCTATTTTGAGAAAAACATTCTAAGTCAAGAAGTCTACTAGTCACAGATTAAATGTTATAGAGAAGTCATTCGAGAAATCCAGAATGACTTATCGAGAAGTCAAGAAAAGCTTATAGGGTAATCTCAGAGATATCGACAAGCCAAATTGAAGACATGGAGATTAGAGATATCGACAAGTCAAATTATCACTAGAGATCTCAGAGATATTGATAAGTCAAATATCACTAGAGATCTCAGAGATATCGATAAGTCATTTCTACACTAGAGAACTCAGAGATATCGATAAGTCAATTGAAGACATGAAGATTGGAGATATCGATAAGTCAGTTTTACATGTAGAAATTTAGAGATCTCGACAAGCCAAATTCTCTTATAGAGAACTCAGAGATTTCGATAAGTCAAAACAACTATAGAGTGATGAGAGATCTCGATAAGAGAATATACTTATCGAGATGTCAAGTTTATTATATACCAAACTGGAGATCTCGAGGTAAAACTTAAAGTACAAAGTGCAGACCAGTTAAACATATAAGATTATCAATCAACAAACAATCCAATTAGTTGGGTTGACAAGTCTACAAAAAGCAGCTTGAAGAATACAAGATCAAAGGCCAAGATTATCTGAAAAAGTAAAGTCACAGGCGTGCAAGATTAGCAAAGATTCACTAAGCCAGAAACAGAAAGATTTGGTTATCCAAAAATAGGGTTTAGTACATACTATTGTATGTTATGTAAAAATCAGGGTTTACTATTTTATAAAGTAAACACTGGATGCTTTGTTTAGTAGTAACAATTTAGAACAAAAATCTTGTATTCTCTCAAGGAAGAAGCTAAGCTCTTTATCAACAAAGAGCCTATAAATTTTGTAGCAAAAAATTCTTAATTTTAATATAAAATTAAGTGAATTTTGAAATATATGTGTTCACTATTTTTATCTGTTTAAATTCAATACTAACACATTTCACTACAAGGTTTTAATTTACTTTGTTTATCACCATAAACACTTCAAGAAAAGCAGAAAAACACAAAAACATTCACCCCCCTGTGTGTTATTCTAGAACAAAACACATTGATGTAAGGTACCATTTTATTAGAGAACATGCTGCAAATGGTACCATTGGGCTTATTTTTGTTCCCACAGAAAAACAATTAGCTTACATTTTTACTAAACTTTGGATGAAGCAACTTTCACTAGACTTGTAGGTGAAATTGGGATGCTAAACTCTTCATCCTAAAAGCAAGTACTCAACTAATATTTTGCTTCAGATTAATTTTTAATAAGTCAAAAATAATTTGATTTAATTAGAAATTAACTGGAATATGAGCTCTGAATATTTCAGAAATCTCTATAAATTTATTTTTCAAAATTAAAAAATTATCTTGGAATTTTTCAATTCTAAGAAAACTGTCTAGATGTTGATTTGCATTTTCAATGTGCAAAATTAGCATAAGGCAGAATCAAAAATATCAAAAGTATATGGAGAACTGAGTTCTCGATAAGTCTAATTGACTTCTCAACAAGCCATTTTAAGACTTCTCTAGTGAGTTCTCGATAAGTCATTTTTCTGACTTCTCGACAAGCTTTATTATGACTTATCAATAAGTCATTATAGAGTTCTCTATAAGTGTTAACTCATTGAATTCTCTACAAGTATAAACTTTAGACTTATCAGTAACTCAGAACTGAGATAATTTAATTTAATAAATTATTTTGGTAAAATACTTTTGACAAAATCAGTCTGAATTTATTTTGATTTATTCAAATAAAAATTGGAATCAATTCAGTCCATTCTGGACAAACTGGGTATTTATTGGACATCTCAACAAGTTATTTTCTAGTTCTCGATAAGAATCAGGAAAATGACATATCGATATGTATCTATTCTCTCAATATGACATCTCGATAAGCAAATTCCAAACGTCCATTTTTAGTTCTTGATAAGTTATTTACCTTTTACTGTAAATACCCAGACATCTCGACATACACCTCTTTACGCCTTCGAGATCTCTAAGTGACCTAATTTTTCCAATTCTCAACCGCTCTATCTCGTTTCAAACTCTTTCTCTCAAATTTTTCTTACCAACTCAAATTTACTCCTGTAAAATGGCACTAAACAATGTTAGAGTTGCAATCCCCAAAGATGAAACCAACTATCTCGCTTTTACAGATGTTAATCAAGCCCCTGACAATTTCAAGGGGTTTGTTAATTTTTTATCTGAGTCTTATCTTGCAGGAACTCTTACTGCCAATCCAGTCCTCTACTTGGATGTTCTACATGAATTATGGACAACATCAGTAGTGAGGACAGTTGTACATGACAACTCTGTATCTATTATGGAGACTGCTCTATTGGAGGCCAATATGTGGAGTTCAATGAACAAGATGTGAATCAAGCTTTGGGCATTCCAACTGAAAATATAGTGTAGGTTCTAACACCGGATGAGCTAGCTGAGTTCATGGACTTCATCAACTATAGTGAAAGAATCAATCTGGCTAGCCTGAACAAGAAGCACCTAAGGAGGGAATGATCATTCTTCTTTGATTCTATCATAAGGGCTTTCACTTGCAGAAAGACAGCATATGACAATATATCAAGTGTGGTCCAGAAGCTGGTGTTCCCCATGACTCACAACAGACACTTGAATGTTGGTCTATTGATCTTGGAAGAACTGAGCACCAGGTAAACAATGCCCCTAGCTACAAGAGGTAAGGAATTTTTTTCCTAGATTTATAATGTCTTCTTTAAATCATAAAGTGCATGAAATTCATATGCTTAATGGTATAGATAGTACTAAAACAGGATATTACAAGCAAGTGTCCAAAGTTCTTATTAGTTTACTTCTTACTAAAAAAAGGTACCTATAAGCCTTAAAATCACTCCATTTATGATGGAGAGATTCAGGACTTACCCTTACCCTATGCCTGACATGAGATCTAATGTTGAACCTAGTACAGCAATGGCTCTTATCCCTGTAGATGTACAAACACAGGACAACCAACAGGGGCCTTCCCAAGTTGAAACACTTCTTTCTGTACCACTAGAAGATAGGAAACCAACCATTGCATCCTCTAAAAAGGGTGAAGTGAGTAAAAAGAAGAGAAAACAGGCACCTATAAGACTAATAAATGAGAGTGGTGAGGACCAAACAGAATCAGAGTCACCCTTGGTCAAGAAAACAAAAAAGGTAAAAAAAACCGAGTTGACCACTCAAGCCACCTCTGCATCCTCCCAAAAGGATGTAGTTGTAAAACAAGAATTAAAATAGAATCTAAGGGCATCCTCTCAACAGGGTGTCTTTATTGAAAAGAGCACTCTCCCTAGTGCACCCTGTAAAGAGTCTGCACCAACACTTGAACAAATTCAAGTGTATGAGAGAAGAAATAAGTATGACACACACAAAGAGAGCACATCTTTTGAGGCTCCCTCATCTACTCGAGGGAGCTGCCAATACTCAATTCAGAGATTCAACATCCAATTTCTTAAATTTCTTCTTCATTTAATTAAACTCTTGAATCTGATTCTCAATAGTTGCCAACATCAAGTGACATGGTTCAAGAAACTGTGCTCACTACCCAGGAACCAAATTTAGTTGGTGAGAGGCTATATACTGGGGTAGACCTTGATAACACCAACACAAACACAGTGGTTTCATGAGATTTTACTGATGACCCTGTGATAGTTTCCAATGCACCTTCATGTACAAATCAACCTTCACAGGTTGAAAGGTTTGAGGGTAGTACTCTTGAGGGGGAGCTATCTAAATCCTCTATAATTTAATTGGAGGTTCCTATTACAAGAACAATTCCCCTCAAAATCCTAGCTGAGATTGCGCTCACAATTGAAGGTAGGTATTTAATTGCCAATGATCCTGCTATTGGGGAGGCAAGTTTATCTCATTTAAGTGCAAGCTCACTAGAAAATGAGCAAGGGTTTGAAACTAGAGAACATGACAGTAACCTAGTTAACTCCTCTCCAATTCCAATGGAGGTTCCCATCACAAGTGAAGAATAACAAACTGTCACAACCACAGTTCAACATGTGAGTCAAACTGTGACATTTGTCACAGGTGGTTCTATTGAAGATCTACCCTCCCCTTCCCAACCTACAGATATTCCTTCAACATCTAACCCTCTCATCCAATCCAACAGTGGTTACAAAATGCTCAATCCCAACCAAACACTGTGGATGATCTTCTGGTTGATCAACTCTCAAGCCTTACAGACATCACACAACATCTGCTCACTATAGACATGACAAATCAAGACTATTAGAAAATTCAGCTAACTTATAATGAAGATGTTGAAAAGCAAAAGCAAAAGATAGTGAATGAAGCTCAGCAGGATGGCAATGTGGATGCTTGGCTTTCTAAGGACTTCACCTTGGAGATGGATGACGTCTTGGCAAGGTTCAGAGAGAAGTATGTCACCATATTGGGGAGTAATGCCAAGATCCTCTGTAACGCCCCCAAATCTGGGGTCAGGAATCTGGGTCTTTACGTAATTCTAAAATCATGTATAACCTATATTAACTCAATAATCCAATTATTCTATATCACAAACCCCCAATCTCACACACTCACAAGTTATAGACTTTGAAATGATGTACAACAAGTATCATCTGTTATTATAACTCGAATGTACTTTACAGGATCTCAAACAATTATTTGTAACATTTACATGAAGTTATAATAATTACTATTGATATTTTAGACCTATCTGAATACTCTGGTCCACCTGAGACGAAGCTGGAAGGGTTTCTCCCCACGATTGCAAGTGACTAAGTCCCACACCGACATACTGGTTATTTTAAAAAAAGCAAGGGTGAGCAATAATGTTCAGCCATAATAATCAACAGTATGAAAAGACTGTTAAAAAAATTATATTAATCCATATAAGGATATATATATATATATTTTTTTTTTCAAAAGTAGTTTTACTGTTGATACACACCTTTTCGAAACCATGTCTTTGATTGACTTATTAGTCTTCAAATACCTTAATGGTAAACTCAGTACCCAGGCTTGGGTTACAGTATTGCATATCAATTCCAATTGGAAGAATAAGACATTCACTGGAGCCACCGCATACGATGATCAGTCGTAATAAAGAAATATGTAACCCTTTCTACTAGCAGAAGGACGATTCTCTTTTTGTTATCGGTTATCACCCTGGCTGCATTCAAGCCTTTTTTGTGTTCATCCCTCTCAGGTACACACTTCGTGTCTATCCCTCTCAAGACACGATTTTGCGTCCATCCCTCTCAGGTACGCATACTACACATGTTCATTGGTATATAAGGTACCTTCTCATGTGGTAGTAAATTGGTAGTCCCCCAGTCCACGAAGTACTGGAGTCTACCCCTCCTTGTCCTTGTAAGAATCCCATCATATATCTGGAACTTATTTTGTTCCCCCAAGCATATTGCTTTTTGATAGGTACACTTTGATATGTATGTATATATATGTACTCCCGAAAATTTTTGGAGGAAGTACCAAGATAATGTGAGTTGACCGTTGTCAACAGATAAATATATAAGGGGGTGTTTCTTTTGAAGCTATATTCAAAATATTTAAAATACGTCGAGATAATATTTTCGACGATCCGAAATAAGTAGAATGGTTTTCTTAAACTCAGAAAATATTTAAAATCTTACTATTTTTAAATTATATTACCTCATTTAATAAATATTTAATAATTAAATAATAATTATTAAATAATTAAACCTCGAATAATTTTATTTTAAAAGAATATTTGAAATAATATCCCTCAACTAATTTATGTTTAAATAATTAAAGTAATCTTAAATAGATATAAGTAATCGAGTTTGAAATAAATAATTGTTGGAGAATACTTCTCCTATTTAAAATGAATATCTGAAATAATATTTATTGTTCGAGTGATTAAATATAGTTGAGGGAATACAATCTTTGGAAATCGTTTTAAATAAATTCGACGTAGTTAATACTTCGTAAGTGGACATCGAGTCCCTTGGAATAAAATAAGTACGGACTTTTAATCGTCCAAAATATCTCCGAAATGATTTCCGGGTTTATACTTTATAAAAACTGACTGACTCTCGGTCTTACAACTTATACATCACGCTCTACTATAGTGTTAATATTCTTAAATAACACCTCCAGAATACTTCCGAGTTTTCATCAAATTATACTGACTGATCCTCGGTCTAAAATATACTCCTCATATATACAATGCTACTCTCTAGCGTTATCGATTGAAATTCGATAATATTTATATACCAAAATCATTAACATATCATATGATATTATATATCACAATTTGTAATATATCGTAATATAACATCATGTATATATAGAATTTATTTGAAAACAAACACAACATAAGAGTTTTAAAAGGTAGGGTTTGAAAACTTTCCTGAAGTTCAAGATACGTTTCCCGACTTCCTCTCGTTCCGGGTTTTCTAATCAACAAATATCATAATCTTAATCAGTATTCCTAATCCCATTACCAACTTATATTTCTAATAAGTACAATACTTCATAATTTTCAATATTCGACCGACTTGAAATAAGTATCAATCCTTGGTCGAAATGGACGGTCAAAGTAGTCTTCAAGAGTTGACTTTACCGAATGTTACTATTACGCGACTCGCACTCTAAAATTTTTAATAAATCGAAAATTTAATATTTTAATATAAAACCACCTCGAGGAGCTTCTTGATTTCTTTTAATATTTATCATAAAAGTGTAATTTTGATAAAATGAATTTAAATAGGTAAAAAAGTATTTTAAAAGTTCGGTCAACTACGGAGTTTTACTATTCATACCGCTTTCACTAAAACGTTGATTTTTCTCAAACCGTTAACTCAATTGACGCATCGTTTTCGCGTACACGATGTATATAAAATTTAGAACACATTATTTGAAAGTGATTTTCTGGTAACAGGGGTGAAGATCCCGAAAAGACAGTTTAATGGCAGTAGGTTGAGTTTGGGGTTTTTAATGCGCGCGACCTCATCCCGACATTTTTATAAAATTGAAACATTAATATTTTTACTTGAAATTTTTATGGAAGTTAATAAACTATATTTCTTATGCTCTGTAAGAATTTTATGATTTTTAAATATTCCTCTATTTCCAAAGTTCATAATTCCTAGCAGATTTTGTTGCGTAAATCGTTTTCAGTAAAATGGACTTAACTTTTGAACCGTAAATCGAAAACAAGCGATTCAAGTGACTAAATGATTCTTAAAATAAGATCTATCATTTTCAGGTCTTAAATTTTAAGAAAATACAATTTATAAATTCTGTATTTCTGCAGAAAACTTATGGTTACGTTTCGCTCGTTTTATCGACATTACGCTCGCGACTCGGGGTTTATTTTCACTTTAAATCATTAATCAACCGCCATCAATCATAATACCATAATTTTAACACTTACTCCTATAAATAAAATTATGTTCTTGAGGCCACAACATCAACCTTAATAACTAACTAACTAAACATCAAGAAAATATCAAATCAATCATCAAAACCATACTTATATCCAAGATCCTTATTTTTCTTGAAACTTAAAACTTAAACAAAGTTTGGATGAATGTTTATACATTTATTGATAGCTTGGGAGGTTCTCTTCTTGATGGTTTAATCTTGAGAGGGCTTGGTTGTGCTTAAGGATTCTAAATCATGGCATGAAAATCAAGAAAACAAAAAGAGATTTTAGGAGTTACTATTCATCACCAACTTTGAGCAAGGATTTGACTATGCTATACTAATCCAATGGGCATGAAATTTTTAACGTGCCTTTTAAATCATATGAGGAAGCTTTGGTTAAAATTTAGTGATTTTTGAATGAGTAGAACATGAGATATGAATTTTTCTTTTCATGATGTTCTTGAAATCAGCATTGTGTCTTGAAGAGAGAGAGAGAGAGAGAGAAAAAAAAACAAAATTTGGTGCTTGCTTGGTTTCTTCTTATATTTGTGATAAATATTGTAGTATATATTCTTATTTTTGGCAAATCTTGTAATATCTTCCTATCCAAGATATTTTCCAAGCTACTTTGCTAGCTTAGTACCTTGGTTACTATTTATGTTACTATTCACTAGTTAGGTAATCATATTCTCTAGCTAGGCTACTATTTGGTTATTAACCATGGTTAATTTCTTACCTTATTAGCTTGTATGGTTAGCTTGGCTCGATACGTTTATTTATTCGCTTACGCGCTCGCTCAGTCGCTTATTCGTTTTCGTAATAAATCTTTGTAAGCGGTTCACGGGGTAAATCCGTTCTTATACGTCCTTTATGTTTTGAAGCCTCATACTTGGGTTTGAATTTGTAGGATTTTAGATATGTAATTGTATCATGATTCTCGTATTCCTTGATGGTTCGTAAATATGATCGTTTTTCAAAGTTCATTTTCTTTAAAAACTAATAGCGTTTACATACACTTATTTGGTACGTATAATCATAATATCAACTCAGAATCTTAAATTAAAAACTCGTATTTGGTGTGGTCGTAAAAGTTTTTATTAAATCGCAAGGTCACTATTTATAAGGGTCAGTTACCGATGTCAAAAATCCGGGTTTTTACGGTCTTCCCCCTTAAAAGGATTCCGTCATGGAATCAGTTTAGAAACAGGCGGGGATACGGTTCTCTCATGACAACCTCAAGTTCTCACATTGACTTCACAGTATTTGATCGTTTCGTAAAATTTTGATCACCCAAACTTCGGTTAACAAACCCCGCACTCGTCTGTCAAATATATTTTCGGGTACTCGTTCTTGTAGACCTTTGACCTCTACACGTTACTCCGCATACGCTAAGTCTGGCTACAAGTTTATTAACTCATTTTCAATCATAAGTTTGGCGTTGACGATTAAATTTTCTAACATCGATACGTGGTACTCATTATAAACTTGGCGACCGTTCGACGATGGTGCTAATTTATAAGCCAACTTTCTTAGTCCTTTAAAGATTTCTACCGGTCCAATAAACCTTGGGTTCAACATTTCTTTACCTTTCGAATCTCACACTCCCTACCCGGGAGGCACTTTCAACAATACTTGGTATGTTACGTCATACTCTCTGTCCTTATAGATCTGGTTCACATATCTCTAGTGTTCATCCTGGGATGCCACTTGTCGGGTTCTGATAAGTTCTAGAAATTTCTTTGGTGTGTCGACTCAACTATGGTCCAAGTATCCCCCGCTTACCAACTTCTTCCCAGCCTAAGGGAGAACGATTTTTTCTTCTGTACAAAGCTTTGTAGCCATTCCAATGCTCATATGATAACTGGTTATTGTCGGTAATTCGATTAACGTCAACTGGTCACTTTATCTTTCTTAAAATATGTAATATGGACTATTAGCACATCTCCTGGAATTTGGAATAGTCCTTCAACTTATTTGTTTCCCCTCCATCACTCTTACTAGTGATAGAGTTTCGTTTCTTAACGTTTTCCCATTTTGGCGCATCATCCATGTCGATCGTTTTATGTAAGAAGTTCTCATTGCAATTCTACACGTTTGTCTCCTATTACACGTTTAGCGTTAGATTTAACATTTCTTCTGGAAGTAACGTAAGGCACGTCGGCTCCTGTTGCCATCTTAAAGGAAGCACTATTTCATACGCAATTGATTGATACGTTTTAGAATCGTGGAACACTCATCTTCCGCTATCAGTCAGACTTCTTTAATTATTCCCCGTATAATATTTATAGTACTACAATACCTTTCGGGTCGTATTCATTATTCTTGCTAGCGCCTTAGACGTATTAATGTTCGTTGGGAACTGTTATCAGTGGCCTTTAAAGGGCGTGTACGATCTTCTTTGCCTTTTTTCAGCTCTAACAATGATATCCTTCATTATTCCACGTTGTCCTTCATAAGGGATATCGGTGGCTATTTTCTACACGAATTTTTTGTCAACGATAGGCGATTCTCCTAACCGTTCAAAATAAAAGGCAATCTTCTAGACGTATCTTTAATGGTCTAAATAGTTCTCTTGCCCTTCTTGTCGATTTGAGAATTCTAACTCGTGCCTCTGTTCATTCTTATTCAGAAAATATTTTTGGAAAAAATACAGTTATAAAATTAAACCTTGGGTTCTTTCCTGGCACAAATGCCACAGAGTCTCTTTCTGTCACCAATTATTTCTTCAATGTTAATAATAATTTCTTCAGGTGGGGATTTATTATTTGCATAATAAAAAAAGCGATCTTATTTAACCTTTTACTCATAATCCCCAAATAGCACGATGGCTTACTTAGTTCTTGATAATCCTCTTTCGATTTTTTTTATAATAAACTCTTACTCCCATCGAGTCATTTACAAGCCGCAATCGCCAAAATTTTATTCCTTGTCGTTCCATTTTCATTTTAAACCATGTCAATGACATCCCTTTTCATATTCGGTCATGACTAACATCCTTTTAAGTTTCTAGGCATCATTAATTCTTCCTGTTACGTAATAAAGGGTTCTCTTCACATTGTCTTAACTTGAAAATTCATTCTTGCGATCCTCCTCATCAGTTATCCTAAAATTTGTTATTCTCAGTCTATCTTTTCCCTACTTAAGGTGTCAGCCACTATATTGGCCTTTATTTGTTGATAATAGATTTTTCAATTATAACTCTTGATCAATTTGACAGTAGCTTCTACCTCGTGTTTAGTTTAAAAAAAATATTCCAAATTTTCCTCATAACTTAAACACTTTGCCTCTTTCAGTGTGAAGCTTATCGCGATTATTCTATATCATTATTAGGATGCCTTATGTCACAGTCCTTAAGCTGTGTAGACGTATCATTACTCTTCACACAAAATCCTGATTTAATCGTCGAGTATTTCTAACACGGGGTTGTTACTAATTTTACCTTCACTTTTTGAAAATCTTATTCCTCGAATTCATACATGCTTGGTCTTTCCCGAATTCATTAGTACCTATCTCGATAATGTTTCATAGAAGCGTACCTCACTAATCACGTTGGTATCTCTATTATCATTCTTCTATAACCTTGTTAAAGATCCTTATGATAATAATTAAACATGGTATTCCCTTTTTAAAACAACTTACTCATCATAATGCTCCGATTGCACCATCTTAGCACTGAGTTTTCAGTCTCATAATACAAAAATCGGTTCTCAACTATACCACTCTTTGTTCGGAAGGAAATCAGCCTTGGAAGAATTATTTTCACGATATCGATGTAATTTAGACAATCTTAACAAAATTTCAAAATCTAATATCTGAAGAAATAATGAGCTCTAAATAAAAGAGTCGCAATACTCAAAAGATTTATAAGTTGGAAGAAGATACAACAAGGATTATCATTCCATTTAGTTAGAATTTTATATTATGATATTATAGAGAACATCCTTTGAAAGCAATGATTGTTGAATAATAACATCATACGAATAATACTTGTAAGATTTCCCCATTGAAAGAATACTTTTATGTTTGAGTAATGAAAGAAATTTCGAATAACATCCTTAACCAAAGGTTAACCATTGAGGTTTCAAAAAGATGATATTTCGAAAGAAGAAATTTTATTCAATGATTAATAAATGAGGAAGTATATTGATCTTAATCACTTTATGATTTTAATTAGATATTCGTTATATAAATGAAAGAATAGAACATTTTATGAACAAAATATTTCATAAAACTAAATATGAATTCTCGTTTGAGTGGGCGACCTAGTTAGGTCTCAATTAAATCATTCTTTAAAAATTTCGTTAACAATTAATCTTGAATATATAATGCATCATGTACAAAAAATTGATTGGAAGTGGAACTAGAAAAATAATAACTAGTCCATATCAAGCAATATTATCAACCGGCTAAGAAAATGGCCACCTCATTTGGTTTGGCACATAGAAATTAGCTAGGACGATTAGCTAGGCTTCAATCGTATTAATTAAAATTTTGACTAGTTAGGACATTAACTAGTCGTTCATGAGAACATATGAAACTAAGCATATTTCAGTTTGCTCGTAAAAATATCAACATCGTAACCACTGAAGAATTTGTGGCTACCTGAATGCCAATTTTGAAATAAAGAGTTTTTAAATTTAGGCCGGGAAAGACAATTATAACTCTGAATTGAGTGGTCTTTGCATCAGAATAATCGATAGCCTCTCATCAAATATTTCTTGCCAATAAAATGGTACACTCATAGGTGCCCTTGTTCACATGCTTTATTAGATTCTCAAATAGAATTGAATTTCGAATACCAATATCAAATTGATACCTTTACTATGATTTTAAAGTTCAAAATACAATTTCATCCTGAATAGAAGAAAAGGATTCCTGAGGAAACTATGGATATTAGATCATTTATGTTTTTAGCAATTTGTTAAATATTTACAATCTCGACTAAGAAGCGTTAGTATGAAAGAAGAATCAAATGAAGATATTCATTATGAATATTCATCGATGAATTGAGGAAAATTTATTAAAAATTTCTTGGATAATTGAAATAAAGTATAAATAGCTCTAAGCCGAACAAGAAGATTATAATCTATGAATAAAAGTTCATATATCAACTAAAAGAATTTACCAAGTCCGGATGCGGAGAAAGACTATTCAAGATGGTCACATCAGAAGTTCAAAGTAGGGAACTAAAAGGATTGCCTAATATGACTTATCAAGGAAATACGAATGATCAACAGTTTGGAGGGAGTAGCGTGATAGTGAGTAGGTTTCAAAATATTTTATTGATTATCCTAACTCTCGTCATTATCCATCTGAGGATGATACCTCCTCTTCGTCTTTGTAATTCCATGTTTCAGCTAGTGTCTCTTCTAACATCATTTTAAAATCGCTTACTAACTTAACTTTCACACGTATATCTGTTATTCTGGTGTTTTACCTCGAAGACCTTAATCAAAAATATTCCAAAAGCATCTGTTAAGCCGATAGGGCTGCTACACGCATCCGTTACCGATTACAAGTGGCCAGTTCCCCCTGGGAACAGATCAAAGAGATCTCTTAGGGATCTCAATGCAGTCCATAAGTTTGGTGGCATGTGTGTGTAAGTGAACAAATATTACCAAATATATTATAGGTCTACGAGTATATATATGTAGTCTCTGACATTATTTCTACCAAAAAATTCTGCTCTAGACTCGTTGTTCTATCCTTTTCAAAGGTTCTAAGATCGAACCATCTCTCGTTGCAATCTTATGCCATTTAATTATAGACACGTCATCAATTCTTGACGTTCTTGATCTCTGACCTAAACCATCATAACCTTACATATTAAGCACGCTAATAATATCATGTAGTGTAGTCGTCTTATGATAACATTCTTATATTACATTCAAATCTTCCTTATTAGAAAAATATCCTTAAGGGTATATTGGACACTATCTCTGGTGAATTCATGATTAATACGATTGTTAATCCCAAAAAATGCAACAAGAATTACATAAGGGGGGGTTGAATGTAATTCTGGCTACTTTTTCTGATTTTAATGTTCTTACTTAGTATATAACTGTGTTTGATTTGCAGTAGTGCGGAATGAAAGAATAATAGAAATCAAAACACAAAGCAATAAAACACAAGGCTTTAAAACTTTATGGTGGATTTGAACTTATCCATCAGAGATATATATAAAGTTGAGAACTCTTTGATGCTTGAATAGCATACAGCTTCTTACAAGAGAACTTACAAAATTACAGAGAAATGCTTAACAAATACAGCTTTTTTTATCTCTCTGAAAATTATGCTTACTTAGTGTTCGTTCTACTTGCTACACTTGGTTTATATATTACCAAGTTACATGATAGTAAGACAAGACAATAAAACAAAATTATATCTAGTCTAACATCATGCTGTTACATTACTCTATCTAGCATCTTTGAATATCTTCATATTTGCATGAAAATGGTAATGCTTATTTATTCTCTTAATCCTGCAATTAGGATGCCACATTCCATTTACAGACACCCGACGCATGTGACTGTGTTGTCACTGTCAACTGCTATTTTGAATATTATCATCCGTCAGGACTGTGTTAGTCAACTATCGAGAGCCTTATTGATTATCTGTCAGGAGCCTTTGTAGATTATCTGTCGGGAGTCTTTCTGTCACTTGATTCTATTTCACTTATGCAGAATTATAAGACATCTTATATTTACAATTAGCCAACCTATTCTACATATCAATCTAGTAGTTAATATAACTTGAAGAATCCTACAGTGTCTACTCAACTAGTACATTGTTGTTTGCAGAAATGTACTACAATACTTATTGTTACATAAGCTACACTCTCGGTGGATGTTAAATTATCATCCGTCGGGACTGTAAAGTTCATCCGTTGGGACTAAATTAAAACATCCATCGAGAGCTACAAAAATACTAAGTTAAAATCTACTAAGGTGTTTTGTTCAATTTATCATCAAGTTCACAACATATTCCTAACAAACTCCTCCAATTTATGTCTACTGGAAATATAGCCATAAATTAAGAGAAACTTGATGATAAAAAACACCCTAAATGTACAGGTAGAATTATGGTAGATAAAACTTGTAAGTGCTATAGTTTATTTGAAAATTGACAAAGTAAAGTGTACAAAGAGTTCTCACAATCATTATCAATGTGCTCGTCTAGTCTGAGCAGATGTTTTCTATTTCCTTGATTGTCTAGATTTCTTCCCAAGCTTTCTGTTATTTTCTTCTATTTAATATTGGAGTTGTCTGTGAAATTCAAGTTCTTCAACATTTGATAGATCCAGCTTTTCTTGCATTTCCAATAGAGTCTCATTGCTAGAGATACTCAATTGGTCATCCAATCTGAAGAATCTTCTTTTTTTATCATCCATAAATTCCATCAGCCAGTGAGGCCTCAAATGTACTCTATCTCCAGTGAAGGGAATTGATAGAGTCCTTGGGAGTGAATCTGAGGCTTTGATGCTCCTTAGATCTTCTATCTTCTTTAGTACCATTCTCTTAGCAGTCACATTGAACCCAAAATTTTTCTTGAATGATGAGAAGATTTTTATCAAAACAGAACAGCTTTCTTGAAGAATCATGTGAAGGGGCCATATGATCTCTTTCCCACCCTTGTATTTGAATACTAGTCTTTCAGGGAGATTTCTATGAGCATCAATTTCTCTCACTTTTTCTAATTCATCCATATAGAGATTTATGTCTGAGAATTCCTTGATGTCACAGATATATAGCAGATCTCTCTTGTTGACAATTGGTTGAGCTTTGGTTAAGGCTTAGGTTTTGAGTTTCACAGGCTTAACCTTCTTGATTGCTCTTGTCTTTGTCTTCTTTAGCTTGTTGAATATTGGTAAGTTAAGTTTAGGAATAGGCAAACTTTCCCAGTCTTTCGGCTCATCCTTGGGAACTATAGGCTCACCATGAAAATTCTTTGTAGGATCCACCTTAAATTCCTCATGTACCACTGAGGGCTTGGATGTTTGAGTTGAAGTTGAAGACTATTTAGGAAAGTAGTCTTCCATCCTGTCATTATCAAAATCCAACATTCTTTTTGAATGGAGCTTGTATCTGAACTTTCTTTTCTATTGAGGTTCCTTGTGTATTTTCTTATCTTGATCTTCAGCTACCACAGGTGGTTTCTTAGAAATCTCAGTTACAGTTTTCACAGCTTGAAGTTTGGCTACTATAGCAGCTTGCTCTTTCTTCTGTTTGAGCTTCTTAGCCTCTAAAGTAGCTTGATTCTTTATTTTTCTTCCTTTTTAGCTTCTGCAAACTGAGGGTATCCAGCCACCACACAGATTTCTTTCTCATTCATGTAGATTTTGGAAATTCTTTTCTTTTGTACTGAGTCAGTTGGATCTTTAAAGAATGCAATGGACCTTGCCAACAACTTCTTTTTATCTAGCTTTGGAGTCTCAAACATAAGATCCAAGGGATTTTTATCAGATGACTTTGGATAATTTATTTTGGGCTTCAAAACCATGTTGGCTTTTGGAGACTTTATGCATGAAGGTTGGCCATTTTCCAGATTTTCTAGACTCATTTCATTCACAGTAATTTGCTTGACTTGAGAGAAGTGATGAAAGGACTTGTTTGGTTTCTCAATTGGACCAAATTTATTTGTGATTTCTTCATCAATCTTTCTCCATTTGTCATCGAATTCCTTCTCAACTGCTGCAACATCAAGCTTGTTGAGATTTTTCTTTGAATCCAGCTTAGCAGCTGCTATTTGGATCAGGTCAATGCTATCCAATACTGGTAGCTTAGGAAAAGTAATTTCTGGAACAATTACTTGGCTGACTTGAATGTTAAGCACATTCTCCCCCTCACTGATTCGCTCTCCTTGACTAACTAGGACAAGTGAATCATTCTCCCCTTTTTGTTAGTATCAAGTTGAGTGGAGGTAGAAGTTTGTGCAACCACTAACTTTTGAAGCAACTGAGTTTGATGGGCTTAATGTAAATGAATTGCAGTGAGAAAAGCTTCCACTACTTTTAGTCTTATATCCAGGGAGTCTACCTTCATTGTTAGATCAGTATTTTTCCTGAGTTGTCTCTATATGTCAAGCATGGTTATGTTTGGAAACTTGGAATCCAATCTGTCATAAATAATCTGCTTGACTTGATCTATTTTAGTTTTAATGGTAGTGACATCCTGATTATGTTGAAGAGACTTGATTTTGTGCAGTTGGAGAGAGTTGAGATTTGCTTGTAGAAGTTTCATAGTGTTAGCATTGATGGTGGCTTGAAGAGCTGTCTATGTTTGTTGAATAATGTAGAAGAAGGTAGACTTGAAGTGATGCTCATCACATTCCTTGGAAAACACCCAAGATGGAGTGTTTGAACTGGAGATAGGGCCTGCTTCTCCCCCTATATCCATAAACTCTTCTTCATCACCATCTTCATCCCAAAAAGATCTTCAGAACCACCAGTTCCATAGTCAACATCATCACTAGCTGTGGCTGGCATGGCTGTGATGGCATCTTAAGCCCTCTGTATTGAAGCTGTACTATGCACCAAGTTGAGTAGCTTCTCAGCCTCCTCATTTCCCTGTCCAGCCAAAATTTGATATGATGTAACAGGATGAGTAAATGTCTCAGCATCCAAAGAGATAGAATCTATTACAGCTTGATATTCTTGCTGAAATAGTTTCTCTTTTTCTACATCACTGACATTCATTGACTCATTAGCAATGGATTATATCCATATCTCTCCTGTACCAGCTTTTCACTCATTTTCTCTCTCTTTTTGCATCAAGGGCTCCCCTTGGCTCACCACCCTCACACCCTCACCTTCACCTCCCCTCACTCACTTTTGCCAGGCTGGATGAAATAGCCTGCATATTTTCTCGCATTTCCTCTCCTTTTGCCTGAGAGCAACTCAGCCTCTCACTCTGTTCACTCCCTTCCCTCAAACCTAGGAGTGATTGTACAACTAATAACTCATCTACACTTGTAACAATAGTTGAAAAATCAGCTTGTGTAGAGAGTACCAACATATGAGGAACATCCATCGGGGTAGTAGTTAGGATAGCTGGTGGATGACTGCGGTTAGGCAAATCCGTCGGGATACAATCACTGACCGACGGATGAACAATATCCACCAAAATAGAAGAAATGATAGAGTTTGGAGTTAAAACTATTATAGACTCTGTGCAGATTGATGATAATTTAGGCACAGAAGTCTCAACAGTTCCTGAAAGAATTGGCAAGTGAACCAATAAATCATCTAAAAGATGATGCTCACTTGCACTGAATTTTCGCTTCTCCAACAGAGTTAAATAAGGATAATCAGTGATTGATGTATGAATCATTTCTACATCTAGTGAGTGTGTGGGTGAGTTTGGTGTGTTTGGTGCTTCAATAGTCAAAGATTTTGGTTGTGACTCCATATTTATTGGAGCCACATCAAACTGAATTTGAGATGGTACAGTGACTGAGTCTTTAGCCGCAGTTTGCACTGTGTGTGATTCATGTGCATCCCCACATTTTCTAGATTTATTCTTTCTAGTATAAGTTTGAGGTGAGTCTGTGTCCCTAGCCCTTTTGATATGTGCTCCTGGTTGGGAGCTTGTTTCAATAGTAACATCCTTTTGAGAGGATGCTAGAGATGTGCTAATTTCCTTATTAATCACCACAGGTTGTTGGGAAACTGTGGTGTGGCTAGGTTTGGGTACACTCACCTCTCCATCCTTATTCTTAGGGTTTCTTTTATGTTCACCCTGTCCCTCACGAATCTTACCACCCTTCACACTCCCCTTTTTGGTTTTGGTATATTTTGAAACTGGCATCTTTTGAGAGACACCATAGTGTGGTTTCTTTGCTTTTGATTTTGAAACTTTGGATTTTATGGCTTGGGCAGATAAACAAAAAGCACATCCTTGTGGTGATTGGCTATGTTTAAATCTGCAATAATTCTTTTTTTTTAACCCAACAATCCAGTTTATTGGTTGGGTTCTCAATCTCAAGATTCTCACAAAGATGATTAGCAATAATAAAAAAGAATCTGGCATAATAGACACTTCTAGGTCTCTTCTTAATATCCCCTAACTTGTAGCCTAACTCAAACATGACAGAATCACTAAAATTGAAGTAATTATCAGTAACTAGCATGTAGAGCATGTTAAGCATGGCAGTATTGACATAATCAAAGTTTATTACTTTACCAGAAAATACCTTGGTAACTACATCACACAGAAAATTCCACTCTTTCCTAAGACCTAGTCTCCTAATCTCACTTAACTTAGAGGTAGGAAGTGCATAGCCAATAGAATTGAGTAAATTAACTAAATCAGCATCTGTGTGTGGTTTAGAAGTACTGTTTTCAGGAACTTCAAAGCATGCTTGCATAGTATCACTATTAATGCAAAATTCCTTACCTTTAATATAGAGAGTTATGGTTTTGTCAGTTGCCAGATATACTGCAGTAGTCCACATCTCCTCCACAACTTCACAGTAGATTGTGGGTGATTCTAGCATGGCATAACTGAGCTTACATCCCTTCACAAAATTCATCATTTTGTGATAATCCTCAGAGGCTAGAATTTCTTTGTTCACAAGAGCTACGAAATTGTTCTTATCATAGATGAATCCTGACTGAGATATGATTTTGACTACTGGTGTCATTGTTAAAGCAAGGAAATTTGTAGAAAGAAAGGGGTTTTGCTTTGAGAGAGAAGCTGGCAGTTAATTGTAGAAGAGAAAGATAAAAGCAAAAATAAACTTGAAGTAAGGCTTTTATGTATTCTCAGATAAAATGGGAAAAAAATTAAAGGTAAAAATTAAAGAACCAATGAAAGTTACCCAAAATAGCCGTTTAAAATAAAATAAACTATCAAAATTCTGTCAATTATCCGTCGTGATATACTTACAGACTGTAAGTATATCCGATGGATAATGTTCAGAACTTTAACGGCTAAGATGTAGACAATTTGAAGGATGAGAATAAAGCAATTATCCGTCGAGTTTAAAATAATCCAGAAAAGTAATTGATTTTTACCAAGCTATACTGTTTCGATGGATGATCAAATTCGATGGATAGGGAACATCCGTCGAGATGTAAAATTTGACTTAGCCAAATTTTCATCCAAAACAGAAAAATCAATTAAATTTCTGACTGCATTACAACTTGCAAAATTATCAGAATAAATTTAAGAAAAATTGAGCATACCTAACTCACTTACCAACCTAGTAAAGGTGGATTCATAAAGTGGCTTGGTAAAGATATCTGTAAGCTGCTTCTCATTTGGAACAAAATGCAGTTGCACGGTACCATTTATCACATGTTCCCTAATAAAGTGGTACTTGATATCTATGTGCTTTGTTCTTGAATGTTGTACTGAATTTTCAGTGATGGCAATTGCACTTGTGTTATCACAGAAAATAGGAACTTGGTCCTCTTGCAGACCATAGTCCAACAATTGGTTTTTCATTCATAAAATATGTGCATAGCAACTGCTAGCAGCAATATATTCAGCTTCAGCTGTAGAAGTGGAAAATGAATTTTGCTTTTTACTGAACCAGGATACTAGCTTGTTTCCTAGAAATTGACAGGTTCCTGTAGTGCTTTTTCTATCAATCTTGCACCCTACATAGTCTGCATCTGAATAACCAGTTAGATCAAAACCAGAATCTCTAGGGTACTAGATGCCAAGTTTTAGTGTTCCTTTGAGATATATGAAAATCCTTTTTATAGCTATTAAATGAGACTCCCTAGGATTAGCCTAAAATCTAGCACAAAGACAAGTAGCAAACATTATATCTGTCCTACTAGCTGTTAAGTACAAAAGTGAGCCAACCATGCCTCTATAGCTTAAAATATCCACAGACTTTTCAGTAGTGTTTAATTCAAGTTTAGTTGCAGTGGCCATGGGATTTTTTGCAGATGTGCAATCCATTAGATCAAACTTTTTTAAAAGATCATAAATATATTTGGTTTGATTAATGAATATTCCATCACTAACTTGCTTAAATTGTAAACCAAGAAAGTAATTTAGTTCTCCCATCATGCTCATTTCATACTTACTTTGCATCAATTTGGTAAACTTTTTGCAAAAAATTTCATCTATAGAGCCAAATATAATATCATCTACATAAATTTGAACAAGTATACTAGAGCCATTAACATTTCTAAAGAATAAAGTTTTGTCAACAGTACCTCTTGTGAAGTGATTTTCTAAGAGAAACTTTGACAAAGTATCATACCAGGCTCTAGGTGCTTGCTTCAGTCCATAAAATGCTTTCAAAAGATAGTAGACATATTCTGGAAAATTTAGATCTTCAAAACAAGGAGGCTGACTGACATAGACTTCCTCCTCCAAGTCTCCATTCAGAACGGCACTTTTGACATCCATTTGATAGACTTTGAAATTGACATGGGCTGCATAGGTTAAGAAAATTATGATGGCTTCAAGTCTTGCAACAGGAGCAGAAGTTTCATCAAAATCTATTCCTTCTTGTTGATAGTAGCCCTTACCAACCAATCTAGCTTTGTTCCTGAAAACTATGCCATTTTCATCCATCTTGTTTCTGAATAACCACTTGGTGTCAATTGGATTCTTTCATTTAGGCTTGGCTACCAGCTTCCATACCTTGTTCCTTTCAAATTGATTTAGCTCCTCTTGCATAGCTAGAACCCAATCAAGATCCAACAGAGCTTCTTCTACCTTCTTTGGTTCTTCCTTTGAGAGAAAACTGCTATACAGACATTCTTCTTGAGTTGCTTTCCTTGTTTGAACTTTAGAAGATGCATCACCAATAATGAGCTCAAAAGGGTGATCTCTAGTCCATTTTCTCTATTGAGGTAGATTAGCTCTAGATGAAGAGGCCTCATCATTGTCTTGAAGTGTGACTGAGTTTTGATTTGAAGAAACTCCCCCTAAGTTTATGAATCTTTGATTTGAAGAAGGATTTCTTTCTATAAGTGATATGTTTTGACTCTCAGCTTCTCTCATAGTTCCGACGGATGATGCACTTTGTATCTCGACGGATGAAGCTGATTGTCTACCGACGGATGATGCATTATGTAACTCGACTGATGCTGAATTTTGTGCATCATTAGGGATAGTCTTTTCTACATTATCCTTAACCACTGTTTCTTGATCACTATCATCATCACTGTCTTCACAAATCATCTCCACATTATCAAATTTGAGTATCTCATGGAAATCTCCATCTTGCAGTCCTTCAATCTTTTTATCATCAAACACAACATGTACAGATTCCATAACAATGTTTGTTCTAAGATTGTAGACTCTATATGCTTTCCCAACAGCATATCCAACAAAAATTCCTTCATCTGCTTTAGCATCAAACTTTCCATGTTGTTCAGTTTGATTCTTTAAAATGTAACATTTGCATCCAAAGACGTGAAGAAAATTTAGAGTTTGCTTCCTATTCTTGAACAATTGGTAGGGAGTCATGCATTTTTCTTGATTTATCAAAGAAATATTCTGAGTGTAGCATGCAGTATTCACAGCTTCAGCCCAAAATTATGTTGGTAATTTTGATTCTTCCAGCATTGTCCTTGCAGCTTCAACAAGAGATCTCTTTTTCCTTTCCACCACTCTATTTTGTTGTGGAGTTCTAGCTGCAACTCATAAATAATCCCATTCTCTTCATAAAATAATCTCATCACATAATTCTTGAACTCAGTTCCATTGTCACTCCTGATTCTTCTTACTTTGAAGTCAGGATGATTGTTGACTTGCCTTATGTGATTGATGATGATTTCACTATCTTCATCTCTGAATTTTAGAAAATATGTCCAATAGAACTTTGAGAAATCATCTACAATTACTAGGCAATATCTTTTCCTTGAGATGGACAACATATTGACTGGTCCAAACAAATCCATGTGTAACAATTGCAAAGGTTCTTCAATTGTTGAATCAAGCTTCTTTTTGAATGATGCTTTAATCTGCTTTCCTTTCTGGCAGGCATCACATAATCCATCCTTTGTAAACTCCACTCGAGGGATACCTCTAACCAATTATTTCTTGACTAGCTCATTCATGGTCTTGAAGTTTAGATGGGACAGCTTATTGTGCCATAACCAACTTTCATCTTGACTTGCTTTACTGAGAAGATAAGTTACTGATTCTGAATTTATTGAGTTGAAGTCAGCTAGACACACATTGCCTTTTCTCACTCCAGTGAGAACCACTTTGTTGCTCTTCTTGTTAGTCATAACACAGGCCTCTGCATCAAAAGTAACTGAGTTGCCCCTATCACAAAGTTGACTGATACTTAACAGATTGTGCTTTAGTTCATCCACTAGGGCAACCTCTTCAATGATGACATTATCTTTTGAAATCAAGCCATATCCCACAGTATAACCCTTAATGTCATCTCCAAAGGTTATACTTGGGCCAGCTCTTTCCTTGAACTCGGTGAGCATGGTAGAATCTCCAGTCATGTGGCTTGAGCAACCACTATTCAGATACCAAAGATTCTTTTTGTTTCTCTGTACACATCAAAATCAAATTAAGTTGATTTTGGTACCCAAGTTTCCTTGGGTCCTGCCTTGTTAGCCTTTTTCTTTGGTTTCTTAATTTTGATCTCATTTGACTTGGATATATCATATTCATCCTTTGTCATTTGAGTTGGACCTTTGAAACCATTCATTAAAGCAGAATTATCATGCATATTTTGATTAACATGAAAAGGCATGCTTTGTGCAAACATGTTATTCCAGTAAGGCATGCTAAATGGCATTTGAGGCATACTAAATGCAGCATAACAAGGATTAGGTGCAAATGGCATGTCAGCATATTGTGCATTCAAATTTTGTGCAGGCATAACATTAACAGGCATTGTAGGCATGCTGCGAAATGAAGGAGGTACAGACATAGGAGTAGGCATAGCAAGTTTGTAATTAACAGACAAATGATTGATATTACCACACTTAACACAGATTTTTCTTGGAGCATAATTATCAGGTGTGTAGTTGTTATGTTTGTTAATTCCTACCTTCCCATTTCAGTTATTTTTCCTTTTTGATTCTGCTTTCACTTCAATTTTCTCCAATCTGTCATTCAATTGCTTGATAGACAAATGACCTACATTCACTCTTTTGTTCTTATTCACTTGACTTGTTTCTCCTGGAACAAAGTTCTTAGAAAATGATCCATACTTATCAATTAACTTAGCTAGTTTAGCTTTGCTAACAGGTTTTCTTATACTCGACGGATGTGGCTTATTGTCTCTCGACGGATAATCCTTTTGATTATTTGACAGATAATTTTCATCATCTGTCGAGTCCACATCAGTTAATAGTCCTTCATCTAAATTGGAACCAAGCTTCTCCTTGTTCTTTTTCCAGGATGCATCATAGAAAGATTTTATACCTTGAACTTTAGTGATTTGAGCATGGACGTCTCTAGATGATTTCCATGCCTTAATCACTTCTTGTTCTCGTTCAAGTTGCTTTCTTAAAATCTTATCTTTCTTTATAGATTCTGTTAGTTCATCCTTAGCAACCTTGCATTCTAATTTCAATTTTTTAAACTCAATGAATTGAGTCTCTAGCACATTATTCCTCTCACTTAAAAACACATTGTTCTCCTTAATTTTACTGTTTTCTTTGGTGAGAGACTTAAGTGTAACACGCAGGTGATATAGTTCAGTAGACATGTCATTTATGACATCATTATACTCAGCTTTAGATAAATGAGCTAGGTTTGTTGTGATTACCTGATTGCTTGATGAACTGGTTTCTGTTTCATCTCATTTGGCCATAAATGCTAGATTGCCATAGTTTATTTCTTCATATTCATCCAATCCATCTGTAGCCCAGTCATTTTCTTTTGTAATGAGCGCCCTTTCCTTTTGCTTGAGAAACTCAAAGTATTTTTGCTTGTAATCAATAGGCTCAAACTTTTTTTTTACCAGAATCAGGCTTCCTACATTCACTTGCAAAATGACCTCCCAAGCCACACTTGAAACACTTAAATTTAGACTTATCAACAATGTTTCTGTTTGACTTAGCTGCTCCAAAATTCTTCTTGAATTTGAGCTTGGAAAATCTCCTGGATAGAAAAGTAAGGTGCTCATCTATGTCATCCATGTCACATTGGCTCAACTGTTCTTCATTTTCAGCTACCATCCCTTTACCCTTACTTTCACAGACCCTTGAATTTGGTGTAGATTCAACAGCTTCAACCTTCATCTCCTTTTCCTTTTCTTGTTCAACAACTAGTGCAATGGATCCTCCTTTCTTCCTTCCTTTCTCCATCTTTTCATCTTGCTCTATTTCAAGCTTATAGGTTTTTAGAATTCCATACAGTCATTCCAAGGTGAATTCCTTGTAATCTTAAGAGTTTCTTAAAGAGACTGTCATGGGCTTCCATTCCTTTGGTAGAGATCTAAGGAATTTAAGATTTGAGTCTTTTGTTTAATAGACTCTTCCATGTAACTTGAGATCATTTAGTAGCTTTTGAAATCTACTAAATATATCAGTGAGTGACTCACTTTCTTCACAGTGAAAATGCTCATATTGTTGAATCAAGAGCTGCATTTTGTTCTCTCTTACTTGCTCAGTACCATCACAGATAATTTGAATTGTATCCCAAACCTCTTTTGTTGTTTTACAGTTGATGATGTTGTCAAACATATCACCATCAACACCATTAAACAGTATGTTCATGACCTTTTTATCTTTCCTGAATTGTTCAATATCTGGATCAGACCATTCATGTCTGGGCTTTGGAACTGATGGCTCATTTCCTGTAGCAGCTCGAATAGGAACATGAGGACATCTCTCAATGCAGTCCACATAGGCTTCATCTTGAGAAAAAAGATGTAGGTGCATTTTCACCTTCCAATGGTAATAGTTGTCTTTGTCCAGATATGGAATATTTACTCCAACATCCTTTTTGTTCATTTTGTTGATTGTTGTGATCTTTACACTCTTTGTACTTCAGGGGCTTGCTCTGATACCAATTGTTAATCTCAAACAATGCAACAAGAATTACAGAAGGGGGGGTTGAATGAATATCTGGCTACTTTTTCTGATTTTAAGAATGTTCTTACATAGTATATAACTGTGTTTGATTTGCAGTAGTGCGGAATGAAAGAATAATAGAAATCAAAACACAAGGATTTAAAATTTTTGGTGGATTTAAATTTATCCACCAGAGATATATATAAAATTGAGAACTCTGTAATGCTTGAATAGCACACAGCTGCTTACAAGAGAACCTACAAAATTACAGAGAAATGCTTAACAGATACAGCTTTTTCTATCTCTCTGAATATTATGCTTAGTTTTTGTTTAACTTGCTACACTTGATTTATATATTACCAAGTTACATGATAGTAAGACAAGATAATAAAACAAAATTATATCTAGTCTAACTTCATGCTGCTACATTACTTTATCCAACATCTTTAAATATCTTCATATTTGCATGGAAATGGTAATGCTTCTTTGTTCCCTTAATCCTGCAATTAGGCTGCCACATTCCATTTGCAGACACCCGATGCATGTGACTGTGCACTGTCAACTGCTATTTTGAATATTATCATCCGTCGGGACTGTGTTAGTCATCCATCGAAAGCCTTGTTGATTATCTGTCGGGAACCTTTGTAGATCATCCGTCAGGAGTCTTTCAGTCACTTAATTTTATTTCACATATGCAGAATTACAAGACATCTTATATTTACAATTAGCCAACCTATTCTACATATCAATCTAATAGTCAACATGACTTAAAGAATCCTACAGTGTCTACTCAACTAATACATTGTTATTTGCAGAAATGTGCTACAGTACTTATTGTTACATAAGTTACACTCTCGGTGGATGTTAAATTGTCATCCGTCGGGACTATAAAGTTCATCCATCGGGACTAAATTAAAACATCTATCGAGAGCTACAAAAACACTAACTTAAAATCTATTAAGGTGTTTTGTTCAATTTATCATCAAGTTCACAATATATTCCTAACAATGATATTCATATCCTCATTAGTAAAATGACACCTTCAACTAGTTTGGGTCAATAACCTCAATTGTTTATTAATAATTAGACTTCATGGTTCTCACATGTGATGCCTCCTCATGGGCAACCTATAAGGAACTACAGGTAACCACGCTCGTGTTATCAAAATGAACATATGGTATTGGTAATACCGTCTTACCCCAAATGCCCTGGAGACTCAGCTCCGAGTTCTACATCCACATCCTTGCCAAATTATATATGATTCTAGTTTTTCTTCTCATCATTCTGATAATCTCCAATGGTTCGTGTAGTCATAGTTTAATACCTCAAATATACACTTGTCCTAACCTACACATTGGGGCTACATCCGGTAGTCCAATGATGAACTCTATATGAGCTCTTACGCAATCTTGCATCTAGACAAACTCCTAACACTCACATCTCTAAGTACTATAACTTAAGGCTCTGATACCATTTCTGTAACGCCCCCAAATCCAGAGTCAGAAATCTGGGTCGTTACACAATCCTTAAATCATGTATTACCTGTATTAACTCAATATTCGAATTATTCCATATCACAAACCCCCAATCTCACACACTCACAAGTTATAGCCTTAGAAACGATGTACAACAAATATAATATATTATTATAACTCGAATGTACTTTACAGGATCTTAAATAATTATTCGTAACCTCTACATGAAGTTACAATAATTTACTATTGATATTTTATACCTAACTGAATATTCTGGTCCATCCGAGACGAAGCTGCAAGGGTTTCTCCCCACGACAGCAAGTGACTAAGTCCCACACCGGCATACTAGTTATATGTTGTGTTGTGACATTTAAAAGAAAGCAAGGGTGAGCAATAATTCTCAACCATAATAATTAAAAATATAAAAAGACTATTAAAAAAATTATATTAATCCATATAAGGATATATATTAATATATATATATATATATATTTATTCAAAAGTAGTTTTCCTGGTGATACATACCTTTTCGAAACAATGTCTTTGATTGACTTATTAGTCTGCAAATACCTTAATGGTAAACCCAACACCTAGGCTTGGGTTACGGTATTGCATCTCAATTCCAATTGGAAGAATAAGACATTCACCGGAGCCACCGCATACGATGATCAGTAATTATACGGAAAAATGTAACCTTTTCTACTAGTAGAAGGACGATTCCCTTTTTGTTATCGGTTATCACCCTGGCCGCATTCGGGCCTTTTCTGTATCCATCCCTCTCGGGTACAGACTTCGTGTTTATCCCTCTCAAGACATATTTTGCATCCATCCCTCTCAGGTACGCATACTCCACATGTTCATCGGTGTATAAGGTACCTTCTCATGTGGTAGTAAATTGGTAGTCCCCCCAGTCCATGAAGTACTGGAGTCTACCCCTCCTTGTCCTTGTAAGAATCCCATCATATATCTGGAACTTATTTTGTTCCCCCAAGCATATTGCTTGTTGATATGTACACTTTGATATGTATGTATATATATGTACTTCCGAGAATTTTCGGAGGAAGTACCAAGATAATGTGAGTTGACCGTTGTCAACTGATAAATATATAAGAGGAGTTTCTTTTGAAACTATATTCAAAATATTTAAAATACGTTGAGATAACATTTTCGACGATCCGAAATAAGTAGAATGGTTTTCTTAAACTCACAAAATATTTAAAATCAAGTCTTGCTATTTTTAAATCATATTACCTCATTTAATAAATATTTAATAATTAAATAATAATTATTAAATAATTAAACCTCGAATAATTATATTTTAAAAAAATATTTAAAATAATATTACTCAACTAATTTATGTTTAAATAATTAAAGTAATCTTAAATAGATATAAGTAATCGAGTTTGAAATAAATAATTGTTGGAGAATAATTCTCCTATTTAAAATGAATATCCGAAATAATATTCATTATTCGAATGATTAAATATAGTTGAGGGAATACGATCTTTGGAAATCATTTTAAATAAATTCGAGGTATTTAATACTTCGCAAGTGGATATCGAGTCCCTTGGAATAAAATAAGTACGGACTTTTAATCGTCCAAAACATCTCTGAGATGATTCCCGGGTTTATACTTTATAAAAACTGACCGACTCTCTGTCTTACAACTTATACATCATGCTCTACTATAACGTTAATATTCTTAAATAACACCTCCGGAATACTTCCGGGTTTTCATCAAATTATACTGACTGATCATCGGTCTAAAATATACTCCTCATATATACAACGCTACTCTCTAGCGTTATCGATTGAAATTCGGTAATATTCATATACCAAACTCATTAACATATCATATGATATTATATATCAAAATTTCTAATATATCGTAATACAACATCATGTGTATATAACATTTATTTGAAAACAAACACAACACAACAGTTTTAGAAGGTAGGGTTTGAAAACTTGCCTGAAGTCCAAGATACGTTTCCCGACTTCCTCTCGTTCCGGGTTTTCTAATCAACAAATATCATAATCTTAATCACTATTCCGAATCCCATCACCAACTTATATTTCTAATAAGTACAATACTTCATAATTTTCAATATTCGAACGACTCGAAATAAGTATCAATCCTTGGTCGAAACGGACGGTCAAAGTAGTCTTCAAGAGTTGACTTTACCGAATGTTACTATTACGTGACTCGTACTCTAACATTTTTAATATATCGAAAAATTAATAATTTAATACGAAACCACCTCGATGAGATTCTTGAGTTCTTTTAATATTTATTATAAAAGTTTCATTTTGATTAAATGAATTTAAATAGGTAAAAAAGTATTGTAAAAGTTCGGTCAACTACGGAGTTTTACTATTCATACCGCTTTCACTAAAACATTGATTTATCTCAAACCGTTAACTCAATTGATGCACCGTTTCACGTACACATTCTAGAAAAAATTTAGAACACAGTTTTTGAAAGTGGTTTTCTGGTAACAGGGGAGAAAATCCCAAAGCAGTTTAATGGCAGTGGGTGGAGTTTGGGGTTCTTAATTTGCGCGACCTAGGCTCAAACATTTTTATAAAATTGAAAAATCAATATTTTTACTTAAAAATTTTATCATAGTTAATAAACTCTATTTATTACTCTCTGTAAAAATTTCATGATTTTTAAATATCAAGAAAATATTAAATCAATCATCAAAACCATACTTATATCCAAGATCCTTACTTTTCTTGAAACTTAAAACTTAAACAAAATTTGGATGAATGTTTATACCTTTCTTGGTAGATTTTGAGGTTCTCTTCTTGATGGTTGAACCTTGGGAGAGCTTGATTGTGCTTAAGGATCCTAAATCATGCCATGAAAATCAAGAAAACAAAAAGAGATTTTCAGAGATACTATTCATTACCAACTTTGAGCAAGGATTTGACTATGCTATACTAATCCAATGGCCATGAAATTCCGAATGTACCTTTTAAATGATATGAGGAATCTTTGGTTAAAATTTAGTGATTTTTGAATGATTAGAACATGAGATATGAATTTTTCTTTCCATGGTGTTCTTGAAATCAGCATTGTGTTTTGAAGAGAGAGAGAGAGAGAGAGAGAGAGATAGAGAGAGAGAGAGAGAGAGAGAAATTTGGTGCTTGCTTGGTTGCTTCTTATATTTGTGATAAATATTGTAGTATATATTCCTAGGATTGGCAATTTTCCAATATCTTCCTAGCCAAGCTATTTTTCTAGCTACTTTGCTAGCTTAGTTCCTTGGTTACTATTTATGTTACTATTTACTAGCTAGGTAATCATGTTCTCTAGCTAGGCTACTATTTGGTTATTAACCATGGTTTTCTTACCTTAGTTAGCTTGTATCGTTAGCTTGGCTCGATACATTTATTTATTCTCCTACGCGCTCGCTCGGCCGCTTATTCGTTTTCGTAATATATTTTTGTAAACGGTTCGCGGGATAAATCCTTTCTTTTACGTCGTTTACATTTTGAAGCCTCATACTTGGGTTTGAATTTGTAGGATTTTAGTTTTGTAACTGTATCATGATTTTCATATTCCTTGACGGTTCGTAGGTATGATCGTTTTTCAAAGTTCATTTTTTTCGAAAACTAATTGCGTTTACATACACTTATTTGGTACGTATAATCACAATATCAACTCGGAATCTTAAATTAGAAACTCGTATATGGTGTGGTCGCAAAAGTTTTTATTAAACCGCAAGGTTACTATTTATAAGGGTTTTTTACCGATGTCAAAAATTCGGGTTTTTACATCCTCACTCCACAAGAAGTGTATGATGCAGTTAATGAAGTCTACAAGGCTCAAATCAAGGATTTTCACCTCTTTGGTAAAGCACTACAAGTGACTTTGATTGGTCATTAAGACAAAATCAGAAAGATGGTGAGGGAGAAGATGGATGAGATTATCCTTTCACAAGTTGAGATCAAATCAAAATTCAAGACCTTTGCGGAACAGATGGCAAGATTTGATCTAACTATAGCGGATACCAACATCAAAAAGCTAAGGCAATCTTTTGTGGCTCTGCATGAGGTGGTTCAACAGCACATTACAAATTTTAATGACATCAGACTCAAGTTGAATCAACTTCATCAAAGCAGATATGAGCCTTCAGCTCTTTTGATGAAAGGAATAAAGGAAGATGTGCAACCTACATTTGGCACTTCAGTATCTTCAAGATCTCAATTACAATCATCAACATCATCAAATCTCCAACTTCAATCTCTACAACAGCATGTTTCAAATCTACAGTCCTCTAATGATACACTCACAGCTCAGGTACAAGCTCTCACTTATCTAGTACATAGTCAAAAAAATGACATCAGGACCCTGGTAGACTCCCACAAACACCTTCAGATGCAGAACTCAGTTCATTTGGGAGCTATCATGGGTACCTTGAATGTTCCTCTACTTGCTCTTCCTGAAGCTGTGAGGCCAGAAATTCTAACTCCATTTCTCATACCTGCCAACAAGACTAAGGGGGAGATATAAGCTAGGATTCAACAGTCTAAGGAAGATGGGTAAATCCATAGAGACTAGAAAATTGACATCCACTCACATTGGTCAAAGGTCTTCACAAGCTCAACTATCTAAAGATGTTGGAAAAGACAGACTTCTAAAAGCTGCAGAAGGACCCTGTCAAGACCAGGAATTCAATGAATTGTTAACAGTCTTAAGGGTATCTCTTCACAACAACTACATCACCTACAAAAGAGCATTGGCCAATAACATCAATTTTATCAGAGTTGTGATTATCAAAGTTGATAACTTTCTAGAGAAAAGAATTATTGCAAATGTAAATGACTGTTGCTTGGACAGATGTCTACATATGTCTCTCTCAAATCTTCAAACTATGAGAGCATCTGAGTTAGACGTAATTATTGACAGAGTTAATCCAGTAATTCCAGAGGACACCCAACTGCTAAATAAACTCAAGAAAGCTCAGATAGCTGTTTTTCCTGAAGCCTATCTTCATCCAAGCAAGGGGTGGCCTACATATGTTCACAATCTAGGAAATACAAGTTCTTCACAGTTCCAAAAAATTGTGTAAGAGGAAATGTGAGATTGATAATGTCTCTTTAAACTAATCTAAAGTCCAAGAAAAACAAGAAAATTGAAGATGAGGAGATGACCAGAATCTTGGGAAGATATCTTCAAAATACAGATACCATGTTGCCAAATTCATAATTCAACTTAAAAGATGACTAGGATGATGATGAGCAGAAGCAAGATGATCAAAAACCTTTTGGCTCAAATCCAAGTCAATCTTCCAGAGCAACTGGTAGCAAATAAAAGAAGCAAGATGAGAAGAAGGGAGATGATAAGAAAAGTGGTGATGAGAGAAGAAGAAAGAAGAAGGAGGATGGTTCAGAAGCAAATAAAAATGTCCAGTCAATCCAAATCCAACTTGCTCAACCCTCTAATCCATTAAACTCAAACACTTCACTACCTTTAACCTCTAAGCCCAAGTTCTTATACAAACTAACTGCAAACACCAAACTAAAAATACCAATCACTTCCAGAAAATTTTAAACCTACCTTCTGTCAAGCCACCAATCAAAGTTCACTACAAATCTGTTGGAAGAAAACCAAAGAAACTGCAAGTTATTGAGAGGGCTATCCGGAACTGATTCAATCAAAATGATTTTCATCCTCTAAACTGGTGCATCACAGATGATGACTACTTTCAATAATTGGATGAAGAAATGGTCAAAGTTTGGGTTGTATCATTGAGGGAAGTAAGAATCTATTATTAAGATGGATCCTACACTTCACTTGGCAGAAATTTAATGGATATATTTTTAACCACATAAATTAAAAGGGTGATTAGCTTACTGAAGAATAAGGATACTAGAACAATGGCATGGAGGTCTGTATTGGATGTATGGTTGATAGTAAGGGAAGAAAGACGAGCAAAATAAAAGGCTAAAAGAGATGAGAGGGAGAGAAAATATACTGAAGATATAGAAATGTTTGATCAAAGATCTGAAGAACTCAAGGAAAAGGGGATGAGCAGAATTTCTAAGGATGGACATTTTCTGAACATTAAAGTTGGAAGATTCTCAAGAATCAAAATAAATTACTTGAATAGATATTCATTAGATGATTGGCTCAAGCTTGTGGAAGCTCTAAGAGGGACACAGATCATAGAGGAATTTTAAGTGCTTGTAAATTTAAAGGACCTCATTAGACAAGAAACAGGCTATGAGAAATTTGTGTGAAAAATATAATCATTGAACTCATGTAATTTATCAGTGTATAAAAGTTGTATTTATTAATCTGTCAATCTGTATTATTTCATTGTAACTTGGGGTTAGTCTTGTTACCAGGCATGAATTTGTGATAAGCAATCTTCTCACAAATTGGGGGAGATTGTTGTGCAAGACATGCATGTATTATAACAAGACTAAGTAAAATTTACAACCCTAAGAATTAGTTGTATGATAATCTAAATTTGTATTTTTTATTGTATTACTTGAGTATGTAAAAATATCAAAGATTAGACTGGAGATTTTTTCTGTAAACAGTCTCAAGCCTAAGAATAAACTCTGAAAGAAGATCAAGAAGATCATGCCTCGGAGAAATTGTGAAGAAGCTTGAGTTGAATAAATCTATTTTAGGAAAAATGTTCTAAGTCAAGATATCTACAAGTCACAGATAAAGTCATATAGAGAAGTCATTCGAGAACTCCAGGATGACTTATCGAGAAGTCCAAAATAGATTATAGAGAAGTCCCAAAGATATCGACAAGCCAAATGAAGACATGAAGATTGGAGATATCGACAAGTCAAATTATCATTAGAGATCTCAGAGATATCTACAAGTCAAAATGTATATAGAGATCTCTGAGATATTGACAAGTCATTTATGCATTAGAGAACTCAGAGATATCGACAAGTCAAAATGAAGATGTGAAGATTGGAGATATCGACAAGTCAATTTTCTCATTAGAGATCTCAGAGATATAGACAAGTCAAAATGCTTATAGAGATCTTAGAGATATCGACAAGTCATTTCTACATGCAGAAGTTTGGAGACCTAGACAAGCCAAGTTCACTTATAGAGAACTCGGAGACCTTGACAAGTCAAAACACTTATAGAGAACTAAGAGATCTTGATAAGTCATTATACTTATCGAGATGTCAGTTCTCTATAGATTAAACTGGAGATCTAGATATGAAGCTCAAGTACAGAATATAGACTAGTTAAATATTCAAGATTATCAATCAACAAATGATCAAATAACTTAGATTGAAAAGTTTACAAAAGCAGCTTGAAGAGTACAAGATCAAAGGCCAAGATTAACTGACAAAGGAAAGTCACATATTCACAGAATTTGCAAAGATACACTAAGCCAGAAGTGGAAAGCTTAAGAGATAACTTAAAGTAGGGTTTAGTACATCTTATTGCATACCGTGTAAACCTGTGTTTACTAATCTATAAAGTAAACACTGGTCCTTTGCTTTTAAAAATGCATCAAACAGATCTAGAATTTCTTGTAACTCTCTCAAGAAAGAAGTTGAGTTCTAAGAACTCAGGATTTGTAGAAAAACACTAACTTGATTTTAATACAAAATTAAGTGAGTTTTGAAATATTGTGTGCAATGTTTATTTTCAGTTAACATAATATTACTGCATTTCTAATATGCTTTGTTCACCAAGTAATAAACATTTTAAAAGCCTTAAAATTATCCAAAACACATTCACCCCTATGTGTTATATTCATTACCTAACAAAGTCACATTTGTTGCCTAAAATTTTGAAGAAAAAGCAACCATGGTGAAGGCTGAAGGCTCAAATTGTGCAAGAAGAAAAGCTAAATATGTAGAGTTTGATAGCTAATCATCAGAATCTGATGATGATACAAATTCTTATGAAAACTCTGTTGAAAATTCTATTGTTGAAATTGTGAAATAACTGGTGGCTTTGGTAGATAAATGCTTCAAAAGGATGGGATACAGTAGATTAAACAAAAGAGAGAACTTTTCAAGGAAAAATTCAAATTCTAACAAAGATAGGTATATGACGAGCGATGGAAAGGAGTCAAAGGGAAACAAGATTGATACGTCTGCGGTTAAATGTTATAAATTTAATGGAATGGGACATTTTTCTATTGAGTGAGAGAAAACTAAATTCGGAAAAAGAACAAGTAAAGCACTCATCACAAAGAAGAAAGGTTGAGATGATTCCTCGGACTATAATGAGATAGTCAATTATAAACTAATGGAAAATATTAATAGTGATTCTACCATATCCTCTGATAAATACCACAAACTTTTTTTTCTTTTAATACTGATAATATTTTTAAGTTAAGATTATTTCTTAAGTAATTGCATATTTTCTATAAGGATTGGGCTTTGCAAAATGAGAAAATTAAAATGGAAAATTATGATCCAAAGAAAAGAAATTGATCATTTAGAAACTGAGTCTCTTTTAATTTTAAAAATTCAGAAGGAAAGAGATAACGTAAGTATGTTGAACAATAGATGATCAAGAAAGTTACTTATTTAGAAAAAGAACTAGCTAAATAAAAGGAAACTATCGGAGTTTTAAGTGGTTCTAGTAAGCAAACTCAGGATATATTGTCTAGTGAAAATTGAAAAAATAGTTTAGGTTCCGATTGTAGTAGTGAACCTAAAATCAGCAGAAACAAAAAAGATGTTGATGAGACAGAAGAACCAATGACCTATATTGGTGTAGTCAAGAAAATAAGGTCTAAATGTAAACATGTTAAATTTGACTTAAATCTTGATGGGCCTAAATCAGTATATAAAAAGTGTTTTACATCAGAAGGTAAGAAAGATTTAAATTTTGAAAATTCCAAACATGTCAACCCTAGGACTATAACTATCGGTTTTTCATCTCAAAAGCAACTTAAAGAAAAGTTGAAAGAAATTGTCTTAAATTTAGACCTCGTCAGAAGGTAAAATAACTTAGGAGGAATAAAAATGGCAAGGTAGGTGTCACTAAAGATAATAAATATGCAACCAATTTGAATGCACCTAAAAGATCTGTTTTAACTATGTTAATTATAATCATCATGCTATCTATTGCTTAAAAAATGGAGAAATAAATATCATTTTTCCTAAGTCGGGGTTTGAGAGTAGAATAGTTTAGATATAAACCACAAAATTCTTGTTTTTATTGTGGTAACATTTGAAATTCTATTTACAAATAAAAAGAATATCACAATTTATATTACAATTGTGATGAACTGGAACCCTATTTGAATAAAAAAAATTGATTATGCATGTAAGCTTCATAAAAACATATTGTTAACATAAACTCTGATAATAAATCTTCTATTGTAAATATTAATGAACTTAATAAGGACTAATGATCCAAGCAATTATGTTCCTAAAAAATAATAAGTTATTGCTTATCTGAATGTAGGTCAACATGAAAAATGTTCTAGTCCTGGAAAGTGAATACTCAGGACATATGACTGAAAACAAGTTCCTACTATCAGAATTTGAGGAGAAGAATGGCCCAACTGTGGCTTATGAAGATGGAAAGATAGGACATATTCCAGAATATGATAATATCAATCTTGGTAATGTCATCATTGAAAATATAGCTCTAGTTGTAAGAATCAAGATTAATTTGATGAGTGGGAGTCAAATTTGCGACAGAGGTTACTATGTGGATTTCTATGAAGAATATTGTGAAGTTGTCAGTGAGAAAAATGGCAAGATTGTAATGATTGGTTACAAATAGGGTAATATTTATTAAGCCAGGCTATTTACAAATTCTAATGGTTTTGCTGTTTATCTACTATGTAGAGCCATTATGGAAGAAAGCTAGAATTGGCACAGAAGACTATCTTATTTGAATAACATCAATGAGTTAGTTAAAAAAAAACTTGGTTAGAGGACTTCCCAAAGCTCAGTTGTAGTTAAGAAACTAGTGTGAATATTGAACATCTCGACATTCATTTACTTCATAGTTCACTTGTATTGAGAAACGAGAAAATCAATAGCGGTTATAATAGGCGATCCATTTCTTGCATCATATATTAAATTTGAGTATGCCATCAAGGCAAGGTTCCCAAATAGATCTACCTCCTCCTTATCATTATCATCCCAACATCTCCCTTCAGCACTATATGTATTTCCATGTTGCTTACCGAGGAGTGCCTCATATATAGATTCAAGCTCAATATACTCCATATCTTCCTTAACATTCTTGCATCTCTTGCATTCCGTAGCAAAATGTCCCACTTCATCACAATTAAAATATCTTATCTTAGCTCTGTCAACTACACTCATCATGTAGCCACTTGAGTTTATCTTAGCATCATTCTCAATATAATGGTTGATTTAAGAGATATGTCTTTTTTCTTTTAATATTATTGACTTTTTGAATCTTATACTTGAAAAATCTTCTTTCCAAATACTTCATCTATCCCATTTAATTCCATACACTTTCCTTTTTTGGATGTCAACTCTATACATTTCAAAAATTACAAAAAGTAGTAAAATTTTATAATAAAAAAATAACTAGATTCACTACTTTCTTCCACTATAATAATTTTATACATTAAATATTGATTGGTCCATCACCTTACCCATTTTTCTTTTTTGTTTTATGCTAAATTACACTTTTTATTAACCTATTTGCCCAAATCATTCGTACAGAAATCAATGGGACGGAGGGAGTATTCCATTGCTGATAGATTTGTCTATATTGTCAAAATCCTATAGGGTGTAGTATTCTTCTTCACCACCATTTAGAATTGTTGCTTTATTAGAATCATCAGTCTCATCAGTATTCTCATCAATCCTCAACTTTGACTGCACAGGACCAGTTAACAACATAGATTCTTGAGTAACTAAGCTTTTAGTCAACTTATCCAGTTGTCTTTGACTAGCCTTCACATGTTTTCTCTGCACCATCTCATGTTCATGTGATTTGAGTATTCCATATGCACTTCAAGAGACATCTTGCCCAGTTCTCTTAATTCTTTAATGGTTGAATTCTTTTTTTCCAAATGGTCAGGTTGAGTTAGCAAGAACATAAGATTTAGCTCGAGATCATTGATCGGTTTGTTAAATCTTTCAAATACTTATAAGATTCCTTCTTTGGGCTTTGCCCTGAAACCCATTAAGCTCTGTTTTAGTTAGATCTTACCTCTTCAGTTCTTTCACAAAAAAACTCAAATCTTATCCTAAATTTGCTTAGCTGATTCACAATTGACAACATTATTGAACCCAACATTATCAAGAGATTCAATGATAATAAGCTACAAAATATTGTTAAGAAAGACTTTCTCTTTCTTAAGCTCTTTGCAATTAGAGGGATCTTTAGCAACAAATTGGGCTGATATTGATGTACGTCCTTTAGAGTCAGTTGTTGTTAGGTCACACACACTGTAGAAGGGGGGTTGAATACAGTGTATAGCACAATCAAATCGAATTCAAAGAACACAAGTAACAGAAAACAAACTTTATTAAACTCTGTTACAATGTAGAATTGTCCTCTCTCAGTGATGAGCAAAATATCACGAGAGCTGCTAAGGTTACAATGAATATTATTCTCGATAATGATAACACATATAGTGTAAACCCTAAGTCTGTGTTTATATACTACACAGTTATAAGATAATCGCTAATTGATATGCAATATAATTCTGCTTCCTAAAATATATCAATCAGATATCTTTTCTTCCAAGTATTCTATTCTTCATAGAATTCCTTCTTCATGCATATCTATTCTTGTGTTTGTCTTGATCTTCTTTCCTTTCAATCAGCCGTCTTCCTTATCTGAAAGTTTCCTTTAAGTCCTGATATTATCTCCTGATAAATATCTCTTGAACCTTAAGTACTGATAACTTAAGTTATGTCTTCAGTATAAGTGATGATATCCAGTTAAGTATTGATTTGTCCTGTTTAAGTAAGATCTGAAAACTTAATTCAAATCATATTAGACATGACATTATCAAATATATCTAACAATCTCCCCCAACTTGTAAATTAGCATAATATACAAGTTTAACAGATATTTGATGATGTCAAAAACATTAAGTACAAATGCATGAGAATTTGACTAGATAACTACAACTTACAGTCCTTAAAGCTTTACCAACCTTAACTTCTAATAACAACTTCAGTCTGTATACACATCAGAATTTGAGCAGTTGTAGATCTTGACTTGGCTTCACTTTCTGATCTCTTTGATGTCAGGAGTTGTTCTGAGATAGTTCTTAAACAAACATCTCTCAGCATACCTGAGTTCATCAATCATCCTCCTTTTAGCATCTTTAAGCTCTGCAGTATCTTCACCAGTTTGGAAGATAGCATATCTGAGATCATTAATTTTTGATTTTCTCAACTCCTGATCTAGTCTGATGACATAGGCTTTGTCAGACCCTAGATTAAATTCAAGTCCCTTAATACCAAGATATGTTCTGATCTTTGCAGTATTAGGCTTCATCTCAACAATATCACCATTGTGATCTCTGTACTTGGGACAGTATGTGCTGTCAGACTTTACAGAATAAAGCTTCTTCTGTCTCTGAATTTGAGTCTTCAAATAATTTACAGCACTTTCTGTTAATCTGTCCTTCACTTGAAGTAAGAATAAAACATGTTCTAGTTCCTCAAAATACTTCAGTGGTATAGCATTTTCCCTTATATGGTAAACCCTTCCATCTGTCATGAAATATAACAAGATGTGTTCTTTCAAGAAGGTATGGTAAACCATCTGTACAGATTCAAGCTAATTCAATCTTTCAGGAGTTGCTCCAACACCTGGTTCACTTAAGGAAGTTGGATTATTGGTTGTGTTTTGCACTCTTCTTTCATCAGCACTACCCAATCCAGATTTATCTCTTGATTCCTTTCCAGTAACCACTCTTGCTTCAAAACCACTTGCTGCAGTCTTCTAAGGTTGAGTCTGTTTGGCTTTAGTGAAACCCTGGTAGGAGTAACTTTGAGGATTTAACATGAGCAATGTCAGAGGTTTCCTTTGACTTATCTTCTGATATCAAGCCAACTTGAGCTATGTTAGAGGTTGCTTGCTTCATAGTTATATCAGAACTAACTATATCTTGACTCTGAATAACTTGAGCCATGTCAAAGATTGTTTTAGAAATCTTCCTTGCAGTCAGAGTAAGATTAGCATCTTCATAAGAAATTTCTTCATCCATAGGAGGCACATAAACCTTTACAGGTTCACCAACTTTTTCTTTGCCCTTGGACCTTGGATCTATCTGCAATTGTGATTTGGCCTTGGTTGCCACAGGATTTGTCCTTTCTCTTATCACAATGCCTTTAGTCGTAGGAAGTTTCTTTTCAACAACAGAAGCTTCAGATTTTGAGATGACTTTTTCTAACTTAAGTCTAGCTTCTTCTTCCTTTAGACTCTCAAAGTCCATTCCTGGATTTTCTTTCAGAAATAACTGTCTTAAAATTTCTTCATCAAGTTCCAAAAGTTCATCAGAACTTATCCTTTTACTAGTATCAGAAGTTATTCTTCTCCCAGTATCAGAACTTGTTCTTTGACTTGTAGTTCCAGTTCTACTTGATGAGAGACCTCCACCTTGACCATGACCTCCACCCATTCCAGAGTTTCCCGAGTCATTACCATCATCCTTTTTCTTCAGTGTCTTTACAGGTTTGCATTTGGACTTAATTACCTTCTCCCCCTTTTTGGCATCAGCAGGTAAAAGAAGAGAGACAAGCAATTCCACTGAGGATTGGATCTCATTGAGTTGATCTTGCTGAGAAGCTTGATTTTTCAAAATTTCATCAATATGAGACTGTTGCTTCTCTTAGGTTTTCTCAATGTAGGCAATTCTGTTAAAGGTAGGTTTGAAAAACATCTTCTTGTCCAGCTTTGCAACTGTATCTTGCTGATTCAAGGATTCTTGAATCTTGTCCACCTTGGCCTGAGTTACAGATTGTTGACCTTGAAGGTGCCTTGTACTAAGTGCAGTAACTCTTATTTGTGTCTTGAAATCAGCATTGACTAGCATCTCATCAGCTTTTTCCAAGTGCTGAGCAAGAATCTTTTCAGAAGGAACAAAACTGACTGAGTTCCATTCTTTAGTCCACTCCTGTCCTCTAGGAGTTTCAATCCAAGGGACTGGTGCTTCCCCTGTAACAAACTTCTTGACTATCTCAGCTTTTGAAGGAGCTTGTAGAGGTGCATGTCCAGAAGGACCAGCTGCATCAGCATCTACATTTGTAGCAGCATTACCGGTATCATCAATATTTGCAGCATCAGAATTTACAGAGTCAACATCTTCAGCATCCTGTGATAAAAGAACGGTATGTGAGGCTATGGAGACTTCAACATCATCCTCTAAGTGTTGATCTCCAACTATGTTCTGATCAACAGCCATATTCTGATGCTCACCTAAAATATGATCTTCAGTAGTTAGATGCAGAGAAGGTGTTGTAGGAAATTTTGGATTAAAATCAGCATCAGGAATTGGTGTTGTTGGTGGAGTGACTTGAGTTGGTGGAGCTTCTAGATTCAAAACCTAATGCACTTCCAAATTATGTATGTCAATTTCATCACTTGGCCCCTGGGTATCAGCATGAACTGGAGATTGATGAGTTGCATGAAGGTCTGGATCAGCACTAGGAGAATTGTGAGCTTCAACAGGGTCTTGTGAGATTAGAGATTCCTGACCCCCTTCCTTAGCTGCTGCTTCCATTCCTTTACCAGAATCTTCAGGCCTTTTTGCCAATGTTTTGAATATTTTAGCTTTTAAGGAGACTTTAGGAGCTGTATCATCAGAATTACGCTTTCTAAGCCTTTTTAGGGGCCTAGAACTCCCAATATTAACATCCTCCTGAGAAGAGACCTTCTCAGCTTCTCGAACAACAGGTTCTGATACAGGAACCTGTTCCTCAGTATTTGATTCATCTCGCAGAATGAATCTCCTTCTCTTCTGTTGTGTCTGAGGTACTTTCTTAGTCCTCTTAGGTTTGGAAAAGGAAGGCTGCTCTGTAGGTTCTGAAGTTTAAGGTGGAGAAGTTTGAGGTGATTGAGTAGATGTGGTAGGTGCTGATGGATGAGGTGCAGACGGTTGGACATCAGGATATAGTGCAGTGTATTTAACGGGATTATAGGTTATTAAGGCTTGTTTGACAGATAAAGGAATTAAGAGGGGTCTTAACACAGCCTTCTTATTATCAGTAGATAACAAGTCGGTAAAAGCTCTTTTAGCTATTCTGAATGATGAAATTAATTCACTAGCATTTTGGGGCTTATTATCACAAGAGAAACTATAGATAAGCTGACAGAATCTAGCAAAATAAATAGTAGATCTATCTTCATTCATTCTGTCCCCAATAAAACCTAAGACAACACTTGCATAGTCAAAATCAGTTTGATTTATGAGAGCATGCCCGATTTGTTAGCTGAATATGGGGCTTGCATCAAAATTGGAACATTTGTTTACAAAAGCCTTGGTTATGCAATCAAAGAAGAAACTCCATTCCCTCCGTATGAAAGATCTCTTCAACTGGCCCAGCTTTGCCAATGTCCTCTCATATCCCAGACTGGCCATCATGTTTTGAAGAACTGGATCTTCAACAGTAGAATAGACACAGTTCTCAGGTAGCTACAGTGCTTGTCGAACCGTAGACAATGTCACAACATACTCATCCTCCCCTGATGGAAAAATAATACTTGGGGACCCTTGAGCACCACCATCATCATATACACCGCTTCTCCAGAACTCCAGGACTTGAGTACCAGAGACTGCTTTGGGTTCAGTCAGAGCATACCCAATATCAGAACTAGCAAGAAAGTCCTGAATGAAGTGAAGTTCAGATGGTGCTTCTGACTTGCTAAGAATAGCAGAGAAGTTATTAGGAACAAACGTAGCTCCATCAAAAATTATGTCCTTGGGTGCCATGAGAATTCGTGAGAAAGAAAATTGCCTGTAAGGTATTTGAGAAAATGTCTGTATCAAAAATCGTCAGTAGATGAGAGAGAATAAAAGTAAAAAGAAAGAGATAAATTATGAAAGTAAATAATATTTTACAATATTTTCTCTCTTTTATTTATACACGGTAGAAAAACTAACCATTGAGACACCTGTCAAACATGTAGCAGTAAAAGATAATTAATGGGCACGGGTATTCAGTAGTCATTACTTATCATATGCAGTTTTTCAAGGAAAAACCGTTCCACTTACCAAGTAATCCCATTAATCAAGGATGTTCAGTTTTATTTTAAATTTTAAAACTGTTCTCACTTAATAAATTATTATTACTGCTTTACCAATATTCTGTAATAATATGACCAATGAGAGAATGACCATAAAAAAAACCAAGGAAATAAATTCTGCCACATCAGAATCAGAACTTGATTTGTATCAGAGCTAAAAAGGTCATCAGAATATGGTTAGTATCAGGATTTAAAATATTATCGGAATATGAAACGACTCAGAGACAAAATCTTGTAAAAATATAGAATTTCATTAATATATTGAGCAAATACATTTCATGAAATTTAAATTACATGCTTAAAATTACAAGATTGTCCTAACCTACAAGTCCTAACATCAACAGCTTTAGTCCTAAGCTAAGAAGCCAGACAAAGGTGACGGTGAAGAGAAATAGATAGATAATAATTATTTCTTCTTCCTACTCTCAACAAAGAGAACAGCAAGATGAATGATGCGCTCTTGTTGTCGGAGAGCTTCTCTCCTTTCCTCTTCCAAATGCTCAAGATGGCGATGATAGTCCATGTAGAAGAACAAGAGGTCTGTGAGAACCTCTTGGGAAACTGAGTCCCAAATTTCATCAGGAATGGCAGTGACATGCCATTCCTGCTGCCATTCAATACACCTCAACTCGATAGTGAAAGTGTCTTAGTTCAGAACTAAGTTGAAATGAACCATGTTTTTATGAGTAAAAAAAATGAGTTTGAGAGAAAATAAGAGATGTGTTGGCTGGAATGAGGTGTTGGTTTATATAACCAATAGAATACCAAGAGACGCAAGGAAAATTGAATGGTTACAGGTAGAAATAATTATACCTCGTCTCCCTAGAATGATGAGAATAATAACAACCATTGGAAGCTTAAAACAGGATTTAATGCGCACACGAAACAAGTAAAAATTACTGTGCATAGACGAGTACCACTAACCCAAATTATGTTGACTGTTAATATCCCACCCAAACATATTCTGATTTAAAATAAGACTGTTTCAGATTTTAACCACAAATAAGTCAAGTAAAGAATCATGATTTAATATCAGAACTTAGACTTATATCAGAACTTAACAGTCATCAGAACATGATTCCTTAACTCGAAAGGTGAATGCCTATTTCTGTAATTCTTCGCACAAATGTTGATGTCGTTTCTTCAGAACTTAATTATCAGAACTTCCATCATTACGTGTCCTCAGAATTTATGCAACTGACACTTAAACGTTCATCTAAAACAATATTTATCACCACAGTAATTTTCATCATTCATATGGAGTGTATGTGTGTGCAGTAAACTAAATATCAAATAAAGATTAAAGTCTGATTCACTTCAATACATCTTAAAAATAAGGCATAACTAAAAACTTTGCTCAAAATCTGTCATGATTCTGAAGTCTACTTTAGAATGAGTTTATGCATGAATCCACCTCAACTGTTTTATGCTAATTTTATGCATCTTTTGAAATTCCATTTTACAGTGGCTTCTCAGTGTAAGTGAGTCACGACTGCTTATCAGAATTTATGTTATTATCAGAGTATTTCTTCAGTAATCATAGAGTGTGAAAAGTCACTAAGAAAATATTTATTTTGCGTTTCTAATGCATATTACTTAATACAAGCAATGCACTCGGGTCTTCCCTTCCATATTTTTACTCTAGATCTCAAAGGAGTACCTGATTTTTATTTCTTTTTCTTTTTCTTTTGATAAGTGAGGCTTATCAGCACTTAGTACATTCACTAGATTTACTGACATCAGAACTTAACAGATAAGAAGCATTATTCTAGTTTTTGACTTAGTAATAAGATAGACAAAGTAAACTTAACTAAGCTCAATATCAGAATTTGCTTGTGTTAAAAGATTTCCACATAAACAATTACTTCGAACATGGGATCTTTAGTATATTAAAGACTACTAGGTCAGCATCTAGCATAGTTATCCTCATTGGATTGAATAGTCACAGAAGCATGCATATCACTATTAGAGTTTAGAAATTCACATCAGACAACAATCAGTACTTAATCAATTTTCAATTAAGCACATAATACATAAACATAGTAATATCTGTAAATACTGATTATAAAATCTGATGAAACAGAACATAAACTAAGCAGACTTAAAGAAAGAACCTGAAACCATTCCAAGTTCATTTACCAATCTTATAAAAGAAGCTTCACACAGTGGTTTTGTGAAGATATATGTTAGTTGTTGATCTGTTGGAACAAAGTGCAATTCCACTGTACCTTCATCCATATGTTCCCTTATAAAGTGGTACCTAATGCTGATGTGCTTTGTCATTGAGTGTTGAACTGGATTACCTGTCATAGCAATAGCACTTTGATTATCACAGTAAATAGGGATTTTAAAATATGTTAACCAATAATCCAGTAACTGATTCTTCATCCAAAGAATCTGTGCACAACAGCTTCCTGCAGCAAGATACTCTGCTTCTGCAGTTGATGTGGAAATTGACTTTTGTTTCTTGCTAAACCAAGAAACCAATCTGCCTCCAAGAAATTGGCAGCTTCCACTTGTGCTTTTCCTATCAATTTTGCATCCTGCAAAATCTGCATCTGAGTAACCTATTAGTTTAAAATCTGATTCTCTAGGATACCACAATCCCAGATCAGCTGTTCCCTTAAGATACTTGAAAATTCTTTTCACAGCTGTTAAGTGAGGTTCTCTTGGATCTGCTTGAAATCTTGCACAAAGACAGGTAGCATACATGATATCAGGTCTACTAGCGGTTAGATAGAGTAGTGAGCCAATTATACCTCTGTAATCAGTAATATCTACTGATATACCAGTATCCTTATCCAATTTTGTTGCAGTGGCCATGGGAGTGGATGTACTTAAACAATCTTATATTCCAAATTTCTTCAGCAAATTTCTGGTGTACTTGGATTGACAAATAAAAGTGCCTTCTTCATTCTTCTTGACTTGAAGGCCCATAAAATAGCTAAGTTCCCCCATCATACTCATTTGATATCTTGACTGCATCAGTTTGGAAAACTTCTTGCAAAGTCTGTCATTTGTAGAACCAAAAATGATATCATCAACATATATCTGCACCAAAAGTAAGTCCTTTCAATGGTTGAGCTAGAACAGTGTTTTGTCAATAGTTCCTCTATTAAATCCACTTTCCAGAAGAAACTGAGCTAAAGTCTCATACCATGCTCTTGGAGCTTGCTTAAGGCCATAAAGTGTTTTATCTAGCCTGTAGACATGATTTGGAAATTTGGAAACTACAAAGCCTGGAGGTTGTTCAACATATACTTACTCTTCCAATTCTCCATTGAGAAAAGCACTTTTCACATCCATTTGAAAGACTGTAAACTTTTTGTGAGCAACATATCCTTATGGCTTCCAATCTAGCAACTGGTGCAAATGTTTCATCATAATCAATTCCCTCATGTTGAGAATATCCTTTTACAACCAACCTTGCTTTATTCCTTGTAATTATGCCATCACTATCAGTTTTATTTCTGAACACCCACTTTGTACCAACAACGGATCTATTCTTTGGTCTTGGCATAAGGGTCCAGACTTTATTTCTTTCAAATTCATTTAACTCTTCCTGTATTGCTTGCACCCAATCAGTATCTCGAAGAGCTTCTTCCACTTTCTTTGGTTCAGTCTGAGAAAGAAAAGAATTATAGAGACATTCACTTGAAGTAGTTGTTCTAGTTCTGACACCTGCGTCAGGATTTCCAATTATTAAATCAGGTGTATGTGATCTAGTCCACTTCTTTGCAGATGGAAGATTTTCTCTAGAACTGGATGCTCCCCCATGATCCATGCTGTCTTCATCAATATTTTCTGATGCTCCCCCTAAAATTATGCTCTCTGAGTTGGATCCTTCAGAAATTGAGTTTCCAGAATTATCAGAACTTGGCTCATCAGAACTTGATGAATTAGAACTTGAAGAGCCAGTTGTATATTCTGATGCTTCTTGAGATGTGGTTGTATCTTCAGTATGCTCCCCCTGCACAGGTACATCTTCCTTTGGCGTAGTCACCACAGTTTCAATAACATCAGAGTTTAATCCATCAGAGTTTGCAGTATCAGGATTTAGACTGTCAGGTTTTTCAGTATCAGAATTTAAGTCTTCATTTTCAAATCTCAACTGATTATGATCATTGAAATCTGCAAGTCCAGTAATCTTCTTGTCATCAAAGAAGACATTGATAGATTCCATGACAACCCTTGTTCTTAAATTGTAGACTCTGAAGGCTTTTGTGGAAAGTGGATATCCAACAAAGATTCCTTCATCAGCTTTTAGATCAAACTTTGATAGCTGTTCAGGATGAGTCTTAAGAACAAAACACTTGCATCCAAATATATGAGAATACTTCAGATTTGGCTTCTTTTTCTTCAGCATCTCATATGGTGTCTTTCCATGCTTGTTAATGAGTGTTGCATTTTGAGTAAAACAAGCAGTCTGCACAGCTTCAGCCCAAAAATAGGTTGGTAGCTTTGCTTCATCAAGAATAGTTCGTGCAGCTTCAATAAGAGTTATATTCTTTCTTTCAACAACTCCATTTTGTTGTGGAGTTCCAGGAGCAGAAAATTCCTGCTTTATTCCATGGTCTTTGCAGAACTCTTCCATGATCAAATTCTTGAACTCAGTGCCATTATCACTTCTTATGATCTTCATAGAATCTTTGACCAATTTATCCAGTTGCTTGACATGATCAATCAAGATAGATGCAGTTTCACTTTTTGTGTGCAAGAAATACACCCATTTGTATCTGGTGAACTCATCCACTATGACCATAGCATATTTCTTCTTCGAAATATACATGACATTCACTGGACCAAATAGATCTACATGTAGTAGGTGATAAGGCTCAAGAATTGATGATTCAGTCTTGCTCTTGAATGAAGATTTTCTTTGCTTAGCCTTCTGACATGAATCACAAAGGATATCAGGAGCAAATACTGATTTTGGCAGTCCTCTCACAAGATCTTTCTTGACTAGTTAATTTATATTGTTGAAATTTAAATGAGAGAGTTTCTTGTGCCAATTCCATCTTTCTTCAATTGATGCTCTACTTGACAGACAGATTGCAGAACCATCAGTACTTGTTGAAAGCTTGGCTTCATAAATGTTACCATGCCTGTATTCTTTCCGAACAACTTTGCCTGTAGATTTGCTTACAACTTCACAGTGTTCTTCAAAGAAATCTACATGATAACCTCTGTCACAGATTTGACTAACACTTAGCAGATTGTGTTTAAGTCCTGAGACCAGAACTACTTCTTTAATGATGACATTCTCAAGATTGATATTGCCATATCCCAGTGTTTTTCCAATGTTGCCATCTCCATAAGAGACACTTGGGCCAGCTTTCTCCACAAAGTCTGATAGCAGGGCTTTATTTCCAGTCATATGTCATGAGCATCCACTATCCAGAACTAGGATATTTTTACTGTTGCCCTGTAATCACAAAAACCACTAATGGTTAGTTTTAAGGACCTAGACTAGCTTGGATCATTTGGCCTTGTTAAGTTTGTTAACATTTGTAGCGGATTTAGCATCAGAGTTTATGTTAACATTTTTCTTATCAGCATTTACACTATCATACTTTGTATCAGAACTTACACTAGAAGGAACAATGCTAACTTTCTTTAAAGAAGGTTTTATTTGATAATAATCATAGTACAAACTATGATATTCCTTACAAGTATAAATGAAATGCCATAAACTACCACAATGAAAACAAGGATTTTGTGGCCTATATCTAACAGACTGACTCTTAACTCCTGACTTTGAAGGTAAGGAGTTTATGTTCTTATTCTTCCTGTAAAAAGAAGCCAGGTACTTAGAACTTCCACAGTTATGACATGTTTTTATAGGAGCATTAGGAACAGGCTTATAATCATTGCTTTTATTCACACCTTCCTTTCCATTCCTATTTTTCCTAGGTGACTTTACCTTGTTTACATTCTTAACATCATTCAGCTTATGCTTAAGCTGCTTCTTTGTCATTAAGCCTACGTTAACTTCAGTTGGCTTTTCCTGTTTTAGTTTGTCAGAAGTTAATTCCTCTTTACTTCTGATTTCTCAGTATCAGACTTTACAGCTACAAACTTAACAGGTTTTACCTTTGGCTTTTTTTTAACAACTATAGGCTTAATTTTTACAGTTCTTTTATAATTCTTATCATCTCCATAACCTAAGCCCTCTTTCCAGTTTCCGCTACTTAACAAATTCTGAGTTGTTCTGCCAGAGTTAGTCCAAGTCCTGATAATCTCTGTTTCCTTTTCTAACTCAGTTTTTAGAGATTCATTCATTTTAAGTACTTCATCCCTAACATAGAAAGCATCATCTCTATCTTTCTGAGTTTGATGGAACATGACTAACTCTTTTTCTAAATAATCATTCCTCTTTTTACAGGCAAGATTTTCAGAAGTTAATCTTTCACATGTTTAAGTTTGATCTCTATAACTAATGAACATGGTTTTAAGATATCTTCTCAACTCATCAATATCATCAGTATGAAAGGCATAAGTAGTTTGAGGTACCTTTAACTCAGCAGCTTCAGAACTGGTATTAGCATTTGCCATCAAGGCATAGTTCACCTCACTTTCAGAATTTGAAGTGTTTGTCCAGCTTTTCTTCTTTGTGACAAGAGCCTTGCTTTTATCACTCTTCACTTTCTTTCAATCAGGAGATATGTGGCCTTTCTCACCACAGTTGTAGCATTTGATATTTGTGTAATCTCCTCTGTCAGACTTCCCTCATTTGCCTTCAGATTTTCTGACACTCTTCTTATCAGAACTTGCACCTTTCCTGGAAAATTTCTTTCCCTTCCTGAATTTTTTGTATACAATCCTTGTGATTCCTTTCACCATAAGAGCACACAGCTTCATCATCTCTTCATCAGCATCCCTCTCAGGCAAGCTTTCAGTTTCTGAGTCATCATCACTATCAGAACTTAATGACTCAGTATCAGACTTTGTGATGAGCGCTTTTCCCTTGCCTTTCCTTGAGGTAGCTGCTTTGGGGGATTCTTCCTCAGCCTTAAGAGCAACTGTCCTTGACTTTCCTCCTTTCCTCTTGCTTCTTTGTTCCATCTCAAGTTCATGAGTCTTGAGCATCCCATTAATTTCATCAAGAGTTGTTTCTTCAATATTATAGTTGTCTCTTATAATCGTGGCCTTCAAATCCTAACTTTTAGGAAGAGCTAACAGGAATTTAAGGTTTGAATCTTCAAGATCATACTCCTTATCAACTAGTGACAAATCATTCAAGAGTTTGACAAATCTATCATATAAATCAGTCATTGACTCATTAGGCTTTGAGTCAAAGTGTTCATACTCTTGAGTGAGTATTGTCTTCCTGTTCTTCTTAATCAAACAGTCTTGCAGTCTTGCAGTTAATTACCCTATTTGACATTACATTATCAATGGCACTATGCAACAAGTGTTGTACCTTAGCATCCTTAGCAATTGATTCGATATCTTCAGTAGTGTAATCACTCTTCTCCTTTGGTACAGATTTTGCTGCTTCACCTGCAACTGCAACTGCGAGTTTGGTTGGCTTGTGAGGTCCTTCATTGATTCTGTCAAGATATTCTGGATCTGTAGCTTCCAGAAACATAGTTATCCTCACCTTCCATATGGGATATTCAGATGGTTTCAATATGGGTACTCTAATAGCCTCATATCGACTATGGATTTGAGTCTTTGGAGGTTCTTCAGTTTTGGTGGGCTTGGTTGGAGTTTATGCTTCAGACATGATTGTTTTTGGATCTTAAACTGTTTGTGTGTTAACAGATAGGCTCTGATACCACTTGTTAGATCACACACACTGTAGAAGGGGGGTTGAATACAGTGTATAGCACAATCAAATCGAATTCAAAGAACACAAGTAACAGAAAACAAACTTTATTAAACTTTGTTACAATGTAGAACTGTCCTCTCTCAGTGATGAGCAAAATATCACGAGAGCTGCTAGGGTTACAATGAATATTATTCTCGATAATGATAACACATATAGTGTAAACCCTACGTCTGTGTTTATATACTACACAGTTACAAGATAATTGATAATTTGATATGGAATATAATTCTGCTTCCTAAAATATATCAATCAGATATCTTTTCTTCCAAGTATTCTATTCTTCATAGAATTCCTTCTTCATGCATATCTCTTCTTGCGTTTGTCTTGATCTTCTTTCCTTTCAATCAGCCGCCTTCCTTATCTGAAAGTTTCTTTTAAGTCCTGATATTATCTCCTGATAAATATCTCATGAACCTTAAGTACTGATAACTTAAGTTATGTCTTCAGTATAAGTGATGATATCCAGTTAAGTACTGATTAGTCCTGTTTAAGTAAGATCTGAAAACTTAACTCAAATCATATTAGACATGACATTATCAATTATATCTAAAAGTTGTAATAGAGATTATAGGCATGAATGGACCACTTCTCGGGATCTCAATGTAAATTGAGTTAACTACGGGAGAGCATGGCTGCTTCCCTCAATTTTCGGATAAAATTGTAACCGCAACCATATATCTTCAATTTTTAAAATCAATAACCGCAATCGCCGATTTTGGTATAAAAATACCCGGTTCGGTTTTAATCGGCTCGATTTCGGTTACAAAACTGACAAATGTTACATTCACCAAGTTTTGTTTTGAGAAAAACAGAAAGAAGTGTAGTAACAAGGCATCTAAACTTTTGGTAATTCATTGTTAATGTATTGTAGGCTTTGGTCTTATTAGACCTTGAGACTTAGAGAGTCACTACTTGTTGTGATTAGAAATTTATACAGTAAAACCTCTATACAGTATTATCGATGAGACCCAGAAAAAAATATTATTATAGAGAGGTTATTCTTCAGTAGATGACATAATTTTCGAATTTTAAAATTTATGAAAAAAGCATTTATTATATATCTCGAATACATGAATTTAAAAGATATATTATAACTTTTTAAAATAAATTATATAACATAATATCACATGCATGAATTTAAAATAAATAAATAAGAAAGTGATTGTGTTGATTATTGGTCATGGACATGGAAGCTAAATAATGTAAGAACACAATATATAATTGAGTATATATATACATATATATACATACATATATATATATGTGTGTGTGTGTATGTGTGTATAGCTATATATATATATAAAGAGGCTTACCCCAATATAAACTCCCTTGTAATGAAAATTATAAAACGAAATAAAAAAAATATTCTAAATCATATCAAAATATAGCATATATGGTATGCAAATTGGTCTTTGGGAGATGGATATAAATACAATGAAGTCGGACTTTAAAAAACACTTATCGTTTGACGAAAAAAATCAAATTTCCCGCAAGGGTTGGCTCAGTTGGTTAAAAGAGGGGATAACTATCCTCTTGGTCATAGGTTTGAATCTCCCGGGAGGAAAATTTATGATTATGCCTCCTGAGCCAGAATATGTCACTTAAATGCGGTTTACCTTGGTTCATGTGGTTTGCAGGCTATTGCGTGAGCCCGTTGGGTTTACCCAGTGCACACCCGAAGGGAAGCGGCTACGGGTTCCCTATGATAAAAATAATCAAATTAAAAACGAAGGGAAAAAGTTGAGATTCTGTGCGTGAGGGTGTAGATTAATTGTGTGTGATGTCCGTAAGGGGTCTTTAGATTAGAATAATCTAGTGGTTTAGATTAGACTAATCTAGTGGTTTAGATTAGTTTTTAGTTTTCATTTTAAAAGGTGTTTCTATTTTATCATCTCTCTATAAATATATATATAATTTAAGCATTTTTATTCTTATATAGAGGAAAATTAATAAATAATGGACTTGAAAAACTATAGAATATTACAATGTAGAGGTTATTCATAAATATAACTAGCCCAAATTAGGCCGTATTTTTTTATTATAATAGGAAGATTATTACTACATAGAGAATTACTACATTGAGGTTCTACTGTATATTATATATGTCTGTTGTGTGATAACTAACCAATGATATTAACAAAGATATCTTACCCCAAAATAGTAAAATTTACAAAGACCCAAATACCTTAATTCCCTACTAAAAATAATAGAGGCCCCAACTAACTTCATAACTAAAAAACGGCCGCTGCTTCAAACCTTCCTCATTGAATTTTAGTTATTACCCTTTATAATACATAATACTCTCCCTGTTCCAATGAAATCTTAACATTTAAAATTGAGTGCTCGATACGTATTTTAAGACTTTTATCTAGCATAGTTATATAAATTATTTTAAAAACTTTTTTTTTGAATAAAAATTAAATGTTTAAATTTTTATTCAAAAAAATATTAAAAAATAGTCATGGAGTTGTACTAGATTTGAGTCTTAGAATACCTGTCGAACCCTCTGTTTGAAATGTTCTTACCTATCAGAACGGATGGAGTATATATTTATTCATTTGAATTTTTTAAAACTCATATAAAATATATATTTATTTATTTATTTTAATAAGCGGTTCAGTGCAAGTGTTTTTAGTTCGATTTTAACCAATAACCGAAATTGAACCCATGTAATCAGTTTGATTTTTAATTTTTTGGTTTCGATTTCGTCTCGGTTTTTTCGGCTCGATTTTTACTGATTTCGGTTAGTTTCATTTTTTTTATTTTTTTCTCAACCCTAGAGTTATTCATTCTAATAAACAATATCATCTTCTTCTCCCAGATGATTTTATCAAATGCAGAGATCTTAATATTGCTTAGTTTATGCGAACTCATTTTCCAATATATCTGTTAGATAATGAATCACACACAGGGGGTGAATGTGTTTTTGTGTTTTTCTGCTTTTCTTGAAGTGTTTATGGTGATTGAAAAAAGTAAATTAAAATCTTGTAGTTAAATGTGTTAATACTGAATTTAGACAGATAAAACATTGAACACAAATCTTTCAAATCTCACTTAATTTTATATTAAAATTAAGAATGTTTTGCTACAAAATTTTTAGGCTCTTTGTTGACAAAGAGCTTAGCTTCTTCCTTGAAAGAATACAAGAATTCTGATCTCAATTATTACTACTAACAAAGCATCCAGTGTTTACTTTGTAGAACAGTAAATACTGGTTATTACACAGCATGCTTTAGCATGTACTAAACCCTATTTTTGGATAATCAAATCTTTTTATTTCTGGCTTAGTGTATCTTTGCTAATCTTGCAGGCCTGTGACTTTACTTTTCCAGTTAAACTTGGCCTTTGATCTTGTACTCTTCAAGCTGCTTTTGTATACTTGTCAATCCAACTGATTAGATTGTTTGTTGATTGATAATCTTGGATATTGAACTGATCAGCACTTTGTACTTTGAGTTTTACCTCGAGATCTCCAGTTTGGTATATAGAGAACTTGAAATCTCGATAAGCATATTGATTTATCGAGATCTCGAATCACTCTATAGTTATTTTGACTTATCAAAATCTCTGAGTTCTCTATAAGAGAATTTGGCTTGTCAAGATCTCTCATCTTCTTGTCTTCACTTTTGCTTATCGATAACTCTGATTTCTCTAGTGATAACTTAGCTTATCGATAACTTTGAGTTCTCTAGTGACAAATTGGCTTATCGATAACTTTTTGTTCTCTAGTGACAAATTGGCTTATTGATAACTCTGAGTTCTCTAGTGAAGAAATGACTTGTCGATATCTCCATTCTTCATGTCTTCAAATTGGCTTGTTGATATCTCTGAGTTCTCTAGTAGCTTTTCCTGACTTGTCGATAAGTTATTCTGGAGTTCTCAAATGACTTCTCTATAACACTTAATCTGTGACTTGTAGAGATCTTGACTTAAAATATTTTTCTGAGGCATGATCTTCTTGATCTTCCTCTAGATAGAATTCTTAGGCTTGACATTGTTTACAAAAAAGACTCTTATCTGCCCTTGAACATTTTTACAGACTTAAGTGGTACAATACGAAATGCAAACTTAGATTACAATACAACTTACTTAGGGTTGTCAATTTGACTTAGTCTTGTTATTGTACAGGCATGTCTTGCACAACAATCTCCCCCAATTTGTGAGAAGAATGCTTATCACAAATTCAAGCCTGATAACAAGACTAACCCCAAGCTACAATGGAAAATTAGACTAATACATAAAAATTGACAGAAATATAACATTTGACATTAAATGGTCATTGTATATTTTAATAAGAACATTCATTACATGAAATCTTTATAGCCAGGCTCCTTTCTAATAAGATATTTAAGAGTCACTAACACTTCCATTTCCTCTAAAATTTCAGTCCCTCTCAAAGCTTCCACAAGTTTGAGCCACTCATCTAATGAATAACCATTTAAGTAATCAGCCCAACCTGGAGAATCTGCCAACCTTGATGCAGAAAGTGTCCATCTTTGGAGAGTCTACTCAACCCTTTTGTTTTAAGCTCGTTTGATCTTTTCTCAGTTCTTGACAATTCTTCAACATATTTCCTATCTCTTTCTTCCATCTCAGCTTTTTGCCTTTGCAATTTTCTCATCTCTGTCTTTCACCCATACACAATACACGACTTTCCAGAATCTTGTAATAGTTTCCTTATCCTTCATTAGACTGATCACTCTTTTAAACTCTGTGGTTGAAAGTGTGTCCATTAGATTGCTTCCAAGTAGAGTGAAAGAACCATCATCATAATAAATTCTGACTTTTGTATATGATACAACCCAGACTCTGACTATTTCTTCAGCTAGCTGTTGAAAATATTCTTCATCTCTGTAGCACCAATTTAATGGGAGAAAGTCAGTTTGATTATAGCAGTTCCATACTGATCTCTCAGTAACTGGCAGCAGCTTTTCTTTTCTTTCAACAAATTTAAAGTGTGTCTTGATTGGGGGTTTATATGAAGGTAGGTTTTTGATTTTCTTCAAGTTGGTTTTAGTGGTAGTGATTGGGATTTTGAGAAGGGAATTTACAGTTGGCTTGTATAGAAATTTAGTCTTTGAGGTGAAAGATGGTTGAATATTTGAGCTAAGATATTTGGTAGGTTGAGATTGTGTCATTTAGATTTTTAGGGTTCGTTGGTGTGGTCCTGAACTATCCTCATTTTTCTTTTTCCTTCTCTTCTTACCTCTCTTTTTCTCCTCCTTCTTCTAATCTTTATTTCCAGCTGCCTTAGAGGACTGACTTGGATTTGAGCTAGAAGGTTTTTGATCATCTTTCTTTAACTCATCATAATCCAAGTTACCCCTATTGATTTGAGTTTTAAGCAAGTTGGCTTCAGGATTTCTCATATATTTTCCCAACAACTTAATCATTTCTTCATCTTCAACAGCCTTATTTTTCTTGACTTTTAAATCAGACTCCAGGATCATGATAAGCTTTTTGTTGGCCATGACACATTGTTTAGGGATCTGGAAGTGTTTGTAATGTTTGGTGGTAGCACAGATGTATGTCACTAACTTGCTTGGCTGTAAGTATGCTTCTGGAAAAGCAGCCACTTGAGCATTCTTTAACTCAGTTAACATGAGAGTGTCTTTAGGAACCACTCTTTTGACTTTGTTTATTAGAATGTCCAACTCATATGCCCTTCTAAAGAAAAGATAGTTGAGGGACACATGCATACACCTGTCTACCCCTGAGTCATTTATGTTGTTCATAATTCTTTTCTCCTGAAAATTGTCCTTTGTCACTAAGATCACCCCTATAGAGTTTATTGTCTTGTCTAAGGCCTTTTTGTAGATGAATAAATTGTTATTGAGAGAAGCCCTGAGAGCCTTGAGCAATTCATCAAATTCCCTGCTCAGACTAGGTCCCTCAGCTGCTCTAATAAGCCTCTTCATTCCAATATCAACTTCTTTAGTTTGGCTCTTATCAGCAACTTGGACAGTTTGAGTAGATGATCTTAATAGCCTAGCCTCTATCTCGCCCTTAGTCTTGTTGGAAGGCATGAGAAGGGGAGTAGGAATTTCAGGCCTCACAGCTTCTGGAAGTGCAGGCAGAGGTATGTTAAGCTTGCCCATGATAGCTCCCAAAGCCACAGCATTTTGCATTTGTAAGTGCTTGTGGGAGTCTACCAAGGTTTGAATATCTTTCTGTTGACTCTGCATGAATGAGGTGAGAGCATGCACTTGAGCAGTGAGTGAGTCATTGGAAGACTGCAAGTTGGAGACTTATTATTGAAGAGACTGAATTTGAAGATTTGTAGATGTAGAGACAGATTGATGTGAGCTGGATGAAGTAGAAGGTCCAAATGTGTCTTCCACAGCTTGTTTGATACCCTCCATTAGCAATGCAGAAGGCTCATATCTGCTTTGGTGAAGCTGGTTCAACTTTAGCTTTATGTCATTGGAACTTGTGATTCGTTGTCGAACCACTTCATGAAGAGCAATGAAAGATTGTTTGAGATTTTTGACATCTTTTTCCATGGTAGTCAGATCTAATATTTTCATTTGGTCAGCAAAGTGTTGAAACTTTGAAGTGATCTTGACTTGAGAAGGTATAATCTCATCCATCTTCTCATTTAGCAGTTTCCTTACCCTGTCTTCATGACCAATCAACCTGAGTTCTAAAGCTTTTCCAAAGAGATGAAAGGCTTTGAGTTGGGCTTTGGAAACTTCATTTATTGCATCATAAACTTCAGTAGGAGTTAAGGCTTTAGCATTGATCCCCAAAATAGTTAGATAATCTTCCCTGAATTTAGCTAAAATACCCTCCATTTCCATATTGTAGTCCTTGTTCAGCCAACCATCATAGTTGCCATCCTGTTCAGCTTCATTAATAATTTTATCTTGTTGTTCTTGGACATTTGTTTAATATGAGAGCATTATGTCTTGGTAAGCCTGGTTAGACATATCTGAGGTTAAGAGTTGTTGAGATATCTGTGCAAGCCCTGCTAGCTGATCAACCCTAAAATCTTCAAGAGTAGATTGAGGTGCTTCTTCCTGTAGCCAGTTGGAGACTAGATGAGTTGGTTCAAAGGTTGAGGGTTCAGTTATTTGGATTTATGAGGGGCTAGGAACACCTGTGATAAGAGTCACAGTTGAACTTACAGTTTGCACTGTGGTTGTGATAGGGTGTTGTTCCTCACCAGTTGTGGGAACCTCCATTTGAAGTGAAGGGAATTTGACTGTGCTATTGTCATTTACAACAGCCTCAAACCCTTGTATATCTTGCACCACACTATCAATTAAATGTGTTATACTTGCCTCCTCTATGACAGGATCATTGGCAATTGTACTCTTAGCATGAATTGATAATGCAATTTCTGCTAAGGTTTTGAGGGGAGTTGTTCCTGGAACAAGAACCTCCAATTGAATTGGAGAGGTTTTAGATAGCTCCCCCTCAGGAGTACTACCCTCCAACCTAATAGTCTGTGAAGACTAATTTGCACATGAAGGTGTATTTGTGTTTGTCACAGGGTCTTCAGTGAAAACTGATGAAACCCGTGTGTTTGTGATGGTGTCATCAAGGTCTACCACAGCTAGTAGCCTCTCACCATCTGAATTTGGTGTTTGGGTGGTGAGCAGGGTTTCTTGAAACAAGTCACTTGAAAGGGGCAACACTTGAGGATTTGATTCAAGTGTTTTAGTATAGGAAGAAGAAATATTAGATATAAGATTTTGAAGCTCAGGACTGAGTGTTGGCAGCTCCCCCTGAATGGATGAGGGAGCTTCAAGGGATGTGCTCTCCTTGTGTGTGTCATCCTTATTTCTCCTACCATACACTTGGATTTGTTCAAGTGTTGGTTGTGCAGAATCTTTACAAGATGCATTGGGGAGAATGCTCTTTTCAATAGAAATATCCTATTGAGAGAATGTCTCTAGAATCTGTTTTGTCCCCATTTATACAACTGCATCCTTTTGGGAGGATACAGAGGTGGCTTGAGTGGTCAACTCAGTTTTCTTAGCCTTCTTTGTTTTTCTGACCAATGGTGACTCAGTTGGTGTTTGTTCATCACCACTCTCATTCATTACAGTGAGGATTATCTCATTTCTCTTCTTTTTACTCACTTCATCCTTTTGAGAAGATGAAGTGGTTGGTTTCCTAGCTGCTATTTGTTTTGAAGAAGTGGTCTCAGCTTGGGAAGGCCCCTGTTGGTTTTCCTGTATTTGAACTTCTACAGATTCAGGGACCATAGCTGTACTAGTTTGAGCATTTGATCTCATATTAGGCATAGGGTAAGGGTAAGTCTTAAACCTCTCCATAATGAATAGAGTGATTTTCAGACTCACATTTACCTTATTCTTTGTAGTAAGTGAACCAAATATTATTTTAGACACTTGCTTATAATTGCCTATTTTAGTGTTGTCTATATCATTCAATAAATGTATGTCTGGTACTTTATGATTTTAAGTGGACATAATAAATCTAGGAAAGAAAATTTCCTTACCTCTAGCAAATTGGGGCATGGTCAGCCTGGTTGCAAGTTCTTCCAGGATCAATAAACTAACATTCAAGTATCTATTGTGGGCTATTGAGAACACCATCTTCTGCACCACACTTGAGATGTTGTCAAACCCTGTCTTTCTGCATGTGAAGGCCCTTACTACAGAATCAAAAACAAAGGACCACTCCTTTCTTAGGTTTGTTCTGTTCAAACTTGCCAAGTTGATTCTTCCATCATAGTTGATGAAGTCCATAAACCCAACTAGTTCATCATAGGTTGGCACCTCCATTAGATTTGCAGTTGGAAGACCCAAAGCTGCATTCACATCTTGCTCATTGAACTTTATCCGTTGGCCTCCAATTGAGCATGTCACCACCAAGGACACAGAGTTGTCAAGCATAATAATACTCACCACTGTTGTTGTCCAGAATTCATGCAGAACATCCAAGTATAGGACTGGGTTAGCTGTTAAAGCACCTGCAAGATAGGATTCAGACAAAAATTTCACAAACCCCTTGAAATTGTCAGGGGCTTGGTTAGCATCAGTGAAAGCAATACAATTGGTTCCTTTCTCTGGGATTACAGCTCTAACATTGTTGAGGGCCATTATTGTTAAGTAAGATAGAATGGGTAAGAAAAATTAATGAGAAAGGGTTTGAAATCAGAGAGAAGTCGGTTTGGAATTGAAAAAACTAGGTCACTTAGAGTTCTCGAAGGCGTAATATATGTGTATCGAGATGTCTGGGTATTTATAGTAAAAGCAGATGACTTATCGAGAAGTCAAAAATAGACGTTTGGAGTATACTTATCGAGAAGTCATTTTGAAGGTGAATTACATATTGAGAAGTCATTTTAATTTACTCTTTTAGAGAACAAAAAATTAACTTATCGAGATGTCACATAAATACCCAGTTTGTCCAAAATGGACTAAATTGTTTCCAATTTTTATTTGAATAAATCAAAATAAAATCAGAATAATTTTGCCAAAAGTATTTTACCAAAATAAATTATTGAATTAAATTATTTCAGTTCTGAGTTATTTATAAGTCTAAGATGATACTTGTAGAGAACTCTGTGATTTAACACTTATAGAGAACTCTACAATGACTTATCGATAAGTCATAATAAAGCTTATCGAGAAGTCACTCGAGAAGTCAGAAAATTGAATTATCGAGAACTCACTCGATAAGTCTTAAAATGACTTGTCGATAAGTCAGTTAGACTTATCGAGAACTCAGTTCTCTATATACTTTTGATCACTTTGATTCTGTCTTGTGTTAATTTTACATATTAAAAATATAAATCAACAATTAGACAGTTTTCTTAGAATTTGAAAAATTCCAAGCTGAGTTTTGAATTTGAAAAATAAATATACAAAGAATTCTGAAATATTTATAATTCATATTTTAATTACTTTCTAATTAAATCAAATTAATTTTGATTTACTAGAAATTAATCTGCTGCAAAACTTTAGCTGAGTTCTTGCCTTAGGATGAAGAATTAAACATTCCAGTTTCACCTACAAGTCTAGTGAAAGTTGCTTCATCCAAAGGTTTAGTAAAAATGTCAGTAAATTATTTTTCAGTTGGAACAAAAATGAGCTCAATGGTACGATTTGCAGCATGTTCTCTAATAAAATGGTACCTTACATCAATGTGCTTTGTCCTAGAATGATTAATTGGATTAGCCACAATAGATATAACATTAGTATTATCACACATAATTGGAATTTTGTGTAACACTAGGCCATAGTCCATTAACTGATTTCTAATCCAAAGCACTTGAGCACAATAACTTCCTATATCTATGTATTCAGACTCTTATGTAGAAGTTGACACAGGTTGTTATTTCTTGCTATACCAGGATACAAGTCTTTGTCCAAGAAACTGACAGCTTCCACTAGTACTCTTTATGTCAACCCTGCATCCAGCAAAATCTGCATCTGTGTATCCAACAACTTCAAAACCAGTTCCCTTAAAATACCATAATCCCAAGTTTGGAGTCCCCTTCAAGTATCTAAAAATCCTCTTCACAGCCATCAAATGTGATTCTTTTGGATTGGTTTGAAATCTTGCACACAGACATGTAGCAAACATGATGTCTGGTTTACTTGAAGTTAAGTAAATCGATGATCCAATCATTCCTCTATAGCTTGTAATATCTACACTCTTGCCTTTTTTATCTTCATCCAACTTTGTTGTTGTAGACATAGGAGTAGATGTAGGTGAACAATCAACCATTCCAAACTTTTTCAATAAATCTTTAACATACTTAGTCTGGCTGATGAAGATTCCATCACTTCTTTGACTGACTTGAAGTCCAAGAAAGTAACTTAATTCCCCCATCATACTCATTTCATATTTTACTCTGCATAAGCTTAGAGGATCTTTGACAGAGCTTCTCATTAGTAGAACCAAAGATGATATCATCCACATAAATCTGAACTAGGATCATATCACCATTATGCAGCTTGTAGAAGATTGTCTTGTTTATTGTTCCTCTAGTGAAACCATGTTTAAGTAGAAAATATATCAGTGTGTCATACCAAGCTCTAGGTGTCTGCTTCAGTCCATATAGAGCCTTGAGTAGTTTGTACACAAAATCTGGAAATTCTGGATCTTCAAAGCCAAGTGGTTGTTGTACATAAAGTTCTTCTTCTAACTCACCATTTAGGAAGACACTCTTCACATCCATTTAATACACTTTGAAGTTTGAATGTGCATCAAATGCTATAAAAATCCTTATAGCTTCAAGTCTTGCAACTGGAGCAAAAGTTTCATCATAATTAATTCCTTCTTCCTGTGAGTAGCCGTTTACAACCAACCTTGCCTTGTTTCTGGTAACTATACCATTTTCATCCACCTTGTTCCTGAATACCTATTGTGTTCCAATTACACTTCTATTCTTTGGTGTAGGAATTAACTCCCAAACTTTGTTTCTTTCTAACTGATTAAGCTCTTCTTGCATGGCAGATATCCAATCAGGATCATTAAGTGCTTCTTCAGTTTTCTTAGGCTCTACTTGAGACAGAAAGCATGCATGTAGGCACTCATTAGCAGTTGCACTTCTAGTCCTTACACCAGCATTGGGATCACCAATTATTGCATTTTAATTATGACTCATATCCCATTTTCCGGTGTGAGTTTGTTGACTGGTGCCTTCATCATTTTATTTATTATTGGTATGACTAGTAAATCCTTCTTCTCTTTATCCCCCTGAGTTTGTGCTGTCAAATTAAGGTGTATGAGATGAGCTTCTATTTTCATGATTTTCTTGTTCATTAGTTTTTTTATTCATCATCTTTTGTGCATTACCTTCATCCTCTTCATCAGAATCACTGTTGATGTTGAGATTTTCAAATGCAAGGGCTTTAGCTTCATTATCATCAAGGAATTCTAAGCCTGGACACTTGTCATCATCAAAAGCCACATTTGTGCTCTCCATGATTTTCTTTTGATCAATTACATAGACCTTGTAGGCAGTTCTCTCCAATGAATATCCCAGAAAAATTGCTTCAAAAACCTTTGAGTCAAATTTTCCCACATATTCAGAGTTGTCTTTTAAAATGTAACACTTGCTTCCAAACACATGAAGATGCTTTACAGTAGGCTTTCTCTTAGACATGATTGAGTAAGGTGATTTTCCATGAACCTTGTTAATGAGATATCTGTTTTGAGTATAGCAAGCAGTATTTACAGCTTCTTCCCAAAGACTAGTTAGCAGATTGGCATCTTGTAGCATTGTCCTTGCAGCTTCTACTAATGTTCTGTTCTTTCTCTCAACTACCCCATTTTGTTAAGGTGTTCTAGCAGCAGAGAACTCTTGAACAATACTTTTGTTTTTGCAGAATTCACTCAATATTGCATTTCTGAATTCTGTTCCATTATCACTTCTCAATCTCTTCACATGGTTTTGATATTCAGCCTTTTTCTCTATCTTCTTTATGTTCTCAATTATGATGTGTGGAGTCTCATCTTTAGAATACATAAATTCTACCGATATGTATCTTGAGTAGTTATCCACCATCACAAGTGCATATTTGTTCCTTGAAATTGATAAAACATTCACTGGCCCAAACAAGTCCACGTAAATAAGTTGCAATGGTGCACTTTGATAAGTGGCATGTTATACCACTTAGAATGTCTTATAATAGCTTGAATTGATGTCTTAAAATCAAGTAATTTATGTATTTGATGCGTTTTTCTAGTGTCTTTACATTTCAGGGTATAACTTGCGTAATTAGGGAGATTTCATCATAATAAGCCTAGGGAAGTACTTGGAACCAGTTGCGGGGAGTTGTGCGAAGAATTCAGCAAAATTAGGAGCAGAAAGTGGATTTTTCCAGAAGCAGTGCAGGTGCCCGCCTGGGATGTGGGGCGACCACCTGGAGATGCAGGCGCCCGCCTGGGAACTGAGGCGGCCTCCTGGGGTCGTATTTTTAGAATCTGGATTTTTATAATTAGACTTCTATTGGGCTTCTGACGGTGCTGTTTCTTGTGGCGCCCTCCAAACCTGGGTCAGAAGTTTGGGGTCCACAACATATTCACAATATATAAACCTGTACCTAAAATATTAATTGCAATGACCCTATTTCACATAACCACGGATCGCAACAGGTTAAAGTATGAGAACAAGCCACAACCTTAATTATTACATCGTACCAAATCCCAACGAATTTAACTTACAATTGATAATAAAATTATTCTTACAAACTAACTATTTCTTTACCGCGTGAAACTTCCGCTAGCTCAATCCAACTCGACTGGAACCTTAGCCCGCACTTTGGACTGAGGAACTTCACTATCATCCATATTCTTTTCAACTGTAAAATATATAAAAGAATCGCAAGGGTGAGCTAACTAGCTCAGCAAGTCATGATAACGATAACTGAGGTTAAACCATGATTAAATGAGATGATTCAAAGGATTCACGTTCCTTTTTAACTATTCATTAGAATTGGATATTCATTTTAAGTTTTAAAAAAATCAAGGTTAGGCTGCTGATCAGTCACGCACTAACCCCGAGCAAGCACACAGCACTGCTCTAATTACTGGATCCAAGGCACACATTGGCCTAACTTGACCATTAATATGGTCTGACCACGAATCTGGTCCACATATATAAAAACTATCCAATCCTAAAGCAGTTCAATATGATAAACAATATAATTCAATAAAACAAGTTCATAATCAACGATAGTTAAACACTTGAATAAAAGCATAAGGAAGCTTATCGATATCTCAAGGGGATTTCAGGGTATGTATAAGAAATGGTTTTCAATTTGTACCAACATCCGGTATTAGGTCAGAATTGATTTTTTAAGGTATAGTTCTTTGATGTTATAAAGAATAGTTGAAGTATAAAAGTTTCTGTGTTTTCAAACAATTCTATTTCAGTGTTTTGTATTTGGTAGTGATACATTTGGAAAGTAGTATCATATTTGTGTGGTTTGTATCTGAGGATCAGCAAATGATGGTTTTACAAAGAATAAGGCTTTTGGCTCAAGATCAAGAAAGATCAGGGTTCAAGGGTAAATTGTTTATAGCACTTACTATATAAAACATGGGTTATTTTGAATAGTAGCGACATGTTATGAAACAGTTCGAAAATATATTTGCAATATATCTTGAAGAAAAGTTCAGAAGTACTTGCCTTACAAGGCTTTACAACTATTACTGATCAACCCTGAGCCGACTCTGCTGCTCAGGTTCTAATGTCCAACCACTAGATCCCATTGGATTCGACTTCGATGCTCAGGTCTTTCTGTTGAAACTCTACTGAGCTTGTCAACTGACTACTAATTCATCTCTAGTCCATCGTCCACTTTCAGGTTCCCGATTATAACCTACAGGCTCGAAATACCCTACGTTAGACGTCTAGGTATGCTTGACATATCCTCGATACTAATTCTTACCCAACGATATTCAAACCTGACTTGTAATTATGAATATTATAATAACACACGCAACAAATAGGGTTTACAATTTTGAAGATCGGTTCGGTGTTCGTTTTCGAAATATATATATACTCTTTATTTTACGAAATCAGGGTTATCGATTTGGAAAAATATTTCATTACATCGTACAACCAAGTTTCGTATATAAAACATACACATATACATATAGTCATTCGATGTCCCGGTAATCATTGGATACGTTTCCGTATTTACATAATTTAGTTTTCCGGAAATCGGGCAGCGTCTCCTTTGTTTATCGGACTACCCGTCGAAACATCAGTCGACGTCAATTCCATAACAATAATCCAATTTACAACAACCACAATCCTAACTATCACTTCAACCCAACAATCAATCCAATCACAATTCGTCGACTAAATTACGTACTCGACTTTATTGTAACAATCAAATTCTCATTTTAAAATAATTCCATGAATTAATTTATTTATTTTAAAATATTAGGACTCAGATAAACATCATCATCGTCCACCGTCCGCTCGTAAATATTCATCGCGGACAGCGGCAAAATTCATTGGTGCCCAACACGAGTCGGGTTTCCAAATAAATCCCACCGATAATCAATAATTTCCCGCACAATTATTTTACATCACGCAATTTACTCAAATAGTTTCCTGCAGAAAATAAATAAGTTAATTAATTAATAAAAATGCCAACAAGAACAGAACCAAGCTACCGCACCAGCATCACACGCGCGTTTCACGCGCCGCACACACACCCAGTTCGAACCCACACACACATACACACTCACACAGCAACACACACACCAACACAGCAACACATAATCATATATATGTGTAAAATCCGAAATCATGGACAGAGCCGAAGATTTCGCCGGAATCGCACAAGCCGGAAACTCACCGGAAAGTAGAACAACCGGAAGAAAACCGAGGAAAAATTAAGGGGTGAGGGAGGAATTAACAGAGAAATTAACCAAGAGAAATAGAGGGATGGTGAGGGAGGGAACAAGAGGATTTGAGAGAACAGATAGCATGAGAGAGGAGGTCGAGACAGTAGAGACCGGGAGAGATGGAGGTAGTCTGTGGGTGTTTGTGGTTATCAGCCTTATTTATATATATATTTTTTATTCTATTGCAACCAGTTAACCACCACCACGTATCCACTACATTTCCAAAAACCCGCCACGTGTTGTTTCCCCTTCCTGACAGCCCCATTTTGCCCCGTATTATGCGTTTTATCAACAAATTTACAGTTGAAACTGATCCGGAAAAATACCGAATAAATACTAAATTTCTCAGAATAATTAAAATCTAATAAAATAAAATTTACATAATTTTTAAAGCATTTTTGAAACTCAACCCGTACCCGCATTTCACAATTAACGAACCGAGCTGCACTTAAAACAATTTCTAAAATTCGCGAAAGTAGTCTTAAAATATTAGAAATATCCCGAAGTAAATAAAAACAAAATTTTCGAAATTTTAAAATAGTTTCTAAAATGCACTTTATACCCGCTTTTAACAAGTAACCGAAACAATGTGCGGGTAAAATTAATCCCGAAAATTGCCAAAATAATTTTAAAATTCTCAGGATATTCCAAACTTAAATACATATGAGTTTCATAATTTTTGAAGAATTTTAGAATTAAATATGGATTTTACCATTAAACATACTTAGAAAATTATTTAAAGATAATTAATTAATGAAATATTGATTTCTCAATTTTATAAAATCCTAAAAATAATTATTGTAATTATAAAATCATAAAAATAATTTTATAAATATTCTCAATATTTATGCAAATAAATTTGCACTAAATCCACTTTTGAAAGTGAAAACAATTCAATATGATCCCATAATTAATCGCGCGGACAACCCGGTACACTATAAATCACATATGGATAATAATCAAACAACACATAGCGGTCAAAACCAACACACATATTTTATTTATTTAATAATTTCCATAATTGCATAATTAAATAATTTAAAAAGATTACACGAGTCGTTATATTTCTTGTGGACTTCTATATAAGTAATCTTGATAGACGTTTCACAACAAGTATCAACAAGTAACAAGAAAGGAGCAAGGAGAGAAGATTAAGAAGACCATTTTAGCATACCACAACGAAGAAGAGGAAGCATATGTTATCTTGTGATTCTTTTATTCATTGTAATAGTGGATTCTAGTTTTCTTTACTTTGAACCTTAATACTCTTGTGGCATACTCTGATTTTATTAAGTATTTTTATTAGTTTATATCGTTGTGTGATTATCATGTTTTCATATGAACCTATGGTGATGATGAGTTCTATGATGGGCTAATCGTGATCATGGAGTCGTAGCGGATTTATTATGGATTTCTTTAGTTAATTTTTTAATACCTTGGTATGTGATGATTGTATGATATCTAGCATATGTTGTGCTTATTCGTCTTATGTGTGTCGCGAACATATAAGATAGCCTGTTAATCTCTTGTGAAGTGACAGTGAATTTTGAGATTTGGAACTTGCCATGCTAGCATAGGTTCATGTATTGTATGCATGATTAGTGGATAACTCTAACCGTTTTACTTGCCCTGTGTAATCATAATGAATAACTTGCGCTTAAATCGTTATATTGTCAAATTCTGTAGACATATAGGGTCTCAACATAATTGATGCATATTTAACTTCTATCTTAATTGTGGATGTTTGGTAGAATGGTACTTGTGCAACGAAAGTTGACTTTTATCAGTTTCGTGTTGTTCGATTAATATCATCATCATTACATGCTAAGGGTAATAACGATAACTATTGAATGAAGTAGTAATGAAGTTATGATCTCATGTGTGTTTAATATTGTTAATTCAAGTGTTAATTTAAGTATTTAATTCTCGTAGTTAATAATTAGTTAATCAACCTTAAGTTTTATTATCTTAACATTGAGAAGTAATTATACATTGGTGAGTAAGTGTTAATTAAATATAATTAGTCTGAGTCTCTGTGAGAACGAACTAGAAATTATTCTATATTACTTACGAACGCGTATACTTGCGTGAATTATTAGCGCATGCTTTGTGCCTAACAAGTTTTTGGCGCCGCTGCTGGGGACTCGGTGTTAATTTGTTTAGTTTATGTACTTGCCATCAGTGGTCATTAGGACTCATCGATTAAGACTTGTTACTTGTTATTTCTGGTTGTGTTTCAGGTACTCTAGTGAGCGTTTATTCAAACACGTTCTCGCACTCGCAAGAGGACTCTAGATACGGCATAGGAGACAGATTCACTTCTTGACATTCCGGAGAAGTTAGATTTTGAAGATTCGGATAAATAGAGTGAAAAGAAAGAACCGGTAATAATGGGTGATTGTATAGTTCCAACAGATCCAGCTCTTATGGACTTTTCTAGGCCTTAAATTGATGACATTCAGTCAAGCATCATTCATCCGGCTATTCAGGCCAATACTTTCGAAATCAAGCTGGGCACTATTCAGATGGTGCAGAATTCTGTTTCTTTCGGAGGTGCTGCGACTGAAGATCCCAACATGCATATCAGGAATTTTGTCGAGATCTGCAGTACTTTCAAATATAATGGTGTTACCGATGAGGCTATCAAGCTGAGGCTTTTCCCATTCTCTCTGAGGGATAAAGCTAAGGACTGGTTACGTTCTCTACCAGCTGGGTCCATCACTACTTCGGAAGATCTTGCGCAAAAGTTTCTGGTGAAGTTCTATCCAATGGCCAAGACTGCAGCTATGAGGAGTGCTCTTACTCAGTTTACGCAGCAACCAACAGAGTCTATGTGCAAAGCTTGGGAGCGCTATAAGGAGATGTTGAGAAAGTGTCCACATCATGGTATGCCTGACTGGATAGTGTTCATTGGGTTCTACAATGGTTTGGGGGCCCAATCTCGGCCCATGCTCGATGCAGCTGCTGGAGGGGCCTTGTGGGCCAAAAGCTATACTGAGGCTTATAATCTCATTAAAACTATGGATGCAAACGAGCATCAAAACCCAACTCAAAGGATGATGCCTTGGAAGGTAGCAGGTATTCTGGAAGTTGATGCAGCTATAGCTATTGCAGCGCAGCTCCAAGCGATGTCTATGAAGGTCGATTCTTTAGCCAGCTATGGAGTCAATCAAATAGCTATTGTCTGTGAGCCTTGTGCAGGCTCTCATGCTACGGATCGGTGTTCTCTTCTTAATGAATCTGTTCAGTATTTGAACAATTATCAGCGATCGCAGCATCCTGTGCCAACTACTTATAATCCTAATAACAGAAATCAACCCAATTTCAGCTGGAGCAACAGTCAGAATGTTGTTCAGCAACCTTATCAGCAAGCTATAAGTAAACAGTTTAATCCACCTGGATTCCAACAGCCTCATCAATATGCTCAAAGGCAATCATATCCTCAACAAGGAGGTGTTGCTCCACCTTCTAGTGTTGATTTCGAGGAGCTAAAGTTGTTGTGCAAAAGTCAGGCTATGTCTATCAAGACCTTGGAGAATCAAATCGGTCAAATAGCCAATGCCGTGCTCAATCGTCAACCTGGCACACTTCCCAGCGATACTGAAGTGCCAGGAAGGAAGGAAGCTAAAGAGCAAGTCAATGTTATTACCTTAAGGTCTGGAAAAATTGTTGAAGCTGAAAAAGCAAAAGATGGAGAAGCTGAAGTTGTAGATAAAGAAGAGAAGCAAAAGGAGAAAGAGGGGGAACCAAGGAAGACTACTGTTGAACACACTCTGCCTGAGGGTATTATAGGGGAGAAATATCTCTATCCTCCACCACCTTTTCCTAAGAGATTGCAAAAACAAAAGCTGGATAAGCAGTTTGGTAAGTTTCTGGAGGTGTTCAAGAAACTTCACATCAACATACCTTTCGCTGAGACTCTGGAGCAAATGCCTAGTTATGCGATATTTATGAAAGGTATTCTTTCAAGGAAGGTGAAACAGGATGATCTTGATACCGTTTCTCTAACGGAAGAGTGCAGCGTTGTGCTACAACAAAAATTACCTCTAAACCTTAAGGATCCAGGTAGCTTCACCATTCCTTGAACCATTGGCAAGTTGTCATTCGACAAGTGCCTTTGCGATTTGGGAGCAAGCATCAATCTGATGTCGTTGTCTATCTTCAAAAAGCTGAATTTTCCTGATCCAAAGCCCACCTACATGTCTCTACAATTGGCTGATCGTTCTATTACATACCCATGAGGCATCGTGGAGGATGTGTTAGTAAAGGTGGATAAGCTCATCTTTCCTGCAGACTTTGTCATTCTTGATTTCGAGGAAGATAAGAAGATTCCCATAATCTTGGGAAGACCTTTCTTGGCTACAGGCCGTACGTTGATAGATGTGCAAAAAGGTAAACTTACTATGCGGGTGTAAGATCAGGATGTGACATTCAATGTATTTAATTTGATGAAATTTCCTACAAAAGATGAAGAGTGCTTCAAGGTGGATTTGATTTATTCTGCAGTAACTTCAAAACTTGGTCATGTGCTAAGGTCTGATGCCTTAAAAAAAGCCTTACTGGAGGAATTTGATAGTGAAGATGAGGAAGGCAATGAGCAACTACAATATCTAAATGCTTCTCCTTGGAAGAGAAAGCTAGACATGCCATTTGAATCTCTTGGTAAATATGATCTCAAGAATGCTGAGGGAAAGCTCAAACCATCTATTGAGGAAGCACCTACTTTGGAGCTTAAACCATTGCCTGAACACTTGAGGTATGTTTTTTTAGGTGATGCATCTACTTTGCCTGTTATTATTGCACTTGACCTTTCAGGTAGTGATGAGGACAAGCTCTTGAGGATCTTGAGAGAATTCAAATCGGCCATTGGATGGACTATAGCAGATATTAAAGGGATCAGCCCTTCGTACTGCATGCATAAAATTCTTCTAGAGGAAGGTAGCAAGCCGACTGTTGAGCAACAATGAAGACTTAATCCTATCATGAAAGAAGTGGTGAAGAAGGAAATTCTAAAATGGCTGGATACAGGAATCATATATCCTATTTCTGATAGTTCTTGGGTGAGCCCCGTGCAATGTGTACCTAAGAAAGGAGGTATTACTGTGGTAGCAAATGAGAAGAACGAGCTTATCCCCTCTAGAACAGTCACAGGATGGAGGGTATGCATGGACTATAGAAAGTTGAATAAAGCCACGAGGAAGGATCACTTCCCTCTTCCATTTATTGATCAGATGCTTGACAGGTTGGCTGGTCATGAGTATTATTGTCTTCTGGATGGCTATTCAGGTTACAATCAGATTTGCATTGCACCAGAAGATCAAGAAAAGAATACTTTCACTTGTCCATTTGGCACGTTTGCTTTTCGCAGAGTTTCTTTTGGCTTATGTGGTGCACCTGCCACATTTCAGAGATGCATGATGGCTATATTCTCTGATATGATTGGAAATAATGTTGAAGTGTTCATGGACGACTTCTCCGTCTTTGGACATTCGTTTGATGAATGTTTGAATAATCTCCATTCGGTGCTCAAAAGGTGTGTGAAAACTAATTTGGTGCTCAATTGGGAAAAATGTCACTTCATGGTGCAACAAGGCATCATTCTTGGGCATAAAGTCTCTAACAAGGGCCTTGAGGTGGATAAAGCCAAGGTGGGAGTCATTGAAAATCTTCCGCCACCTATCTCTATTAAAGGAATCCGTAGTTTTCTTGGTCATGCGGGTTTTTATCGGCGTTTCTTCAAGGACTTCTCTAAGATATCTAAGCCGTTGTGTAACTTGCTCGAGAAAGATGTGCCTTTCAAATTTGATGATGAATGCTTGGCAGCATTCGAGACTCTCAAGAAGAGTTTAATAACTGCACCAGTCATTACGGCACCTGATTCGACAGAACCTTTTGAGATGATGTGTGATGCAAGTGATTATGCAGTGGGGGCAGTTCTTGGGCAGCGCAAGAATAATATCTTTCATGTGGTCTACTATGCTAGTAAGACGCTAAATGGAGCTCAATTGAACTACACCACTACTGAGAAGGAGCTCTTGGCTATAGTTTTTGGTTTCGAAAAATTTCGATCTTATCTACTTGGGACAAAGGTGACAGTATTCACTGATCACGCTGCCATTCGCTATCTGGTCTCAAAGAAGGATTCGAAGCCTAGACTTATTCGTTGGGTGCTCTTGCTATAGGAATTTGAGTTATAGATCAAGGATCGAAAAGGTACTAAAAATTAAGTAGCTGACCATCTCTCTAGACTGGAGAATCACGATTCTACTTCACATGATAAGACATTGATCAACGAATCTTTTCCGGATGAGCAATTGTTCGCAGTTCAAGAGGAAGAGCCATGGTTCGCAGACATTGTGAACTAACTTGTCAGCAATAAATTGCCTCCTAATATGAATGCGGCTCAAAAGAAGAAGTTTCTGCATGAGGTGAAGTGGTACATTAAGTCATTTATGTCGGGGCAATAAGTTTTTTTATTCAACTCTCGTCTCCGACTTTCTCCTAGAAAGTTGAAATCAAGGTGGTATGGACCATTTATCGTCAAAATTGTGTTTCCACATAGAGCGGTGGAAATTTTTGAGAACAATCCGGGCCAAGCATTCAAAGTAAATGGTCAGAGATTGAAGCACTATTATGGGGATACGGAAAACCGGGAAGTGGTTAGTGCCATTTTATTGTCAACTTGATCGAACTACTCTACGTCAAGCTAATGACGTAAAAGAAGTGCTTCTTGGGAGGCAACCCAAGATATGAGACCATAGGAACCCTTAGAATTTAGTACTCTATCCAAAAACCCAAAAAAAATAGAAAAAATGGCTGAAATTTTTTTTCCCAGGAACCTTCCAGGCGCCCGCCTGCAGGTTCCAGGCGGCCGCTCGCTGGCAGGCGCCCGCCTGCTGGTTCCAGGCGACCGCCTACGGACAAAAAAATTTAAAAATTCGGTTTTCAGCCTTATAAAAAAAATAGAAAAATACAAAAACAATTTCATAGCACCACAACCCCATTACCCACGATTTCCTTCTCCAAATCAACCACAAACCCCACTCCTAATCTAATTCTAACCCTAATCCTACCCTATATATATACACAACCTCTCCATATACACTCCCATATACTTTCAACTTACAAACCCTTTCCTACACACAAAACACAACTCTCGAACTCTTATTCTCAGTTTCAATGGCCCCAAAGAGATCTCGAACTGTCGATAACAGCAGCACTATTCCTACTGCTGATTCTTCAAGGGGTACTGCTGTGAGCCCCGATTGGTGGATAGGGCTGCTGAGGAGGAGTATACTAGGCTTCTGACTAAGCCGATTCTGAAGGAGAGGGTATTTTTGCCATCGGGGAGGGATGGTGAGTTATTGTCGATGATTGCAGAGAAGGGTTGGATTAATTTTTGCGAGTCACCTGAGGTGGTCCCGATGAGTGTTGTTCAAGTTCTATACGAACGCAAAGGCCGACAAGAATGGGTATTCTATTGTTCGTGGGCTTACTGTTGATTATCAGCCCAAGGCGATTCGCCATGTTATTGGGCAGCGACAAAGGAAGCCTCAGGAGGAGAAATGTAATGAGAAGACCCCTGAGGATTTTGACTCGGATTTGATTATTGCTACTCTCTGTCAGCCGGGAACGGTGTGGAATTTAAGACGGGATCTAACGAGTATCGTTCTTTTTCGGCTATTGCGATGAACAGGTATGCCCGTGCATGGAATGCCTTTATTTGTGCTAATATTTTGCCTTCTTCGCATGTACATGAGGTTACAGTTGAGAGAGCCAGGTTATTGTGGGGGATTCTAAATGAGGAGTATTATGTGAACCTTGGTGAGTTCATCTACCAAGGGATTTTGAAGTTTTTGAGGGGGAGGACGCATAACAACATCCCTTATGTCTCTGTTGTCACGAAGCTGTGCAGGGTAGTTGGAGTCTACTGGCCTTCTTATGAGCAGCTGCAGATGCCAGCCATTCCTATTGATTTATCGACGCTGAATGCGATGCAAGAGTGGACGGGTGGAGAGCCCGAGGAGCATGGTTTGGGATATCGTCTTCCAGGAGGACATCCAGCGGCTGGTGCTACGATGGCTAGGCCCAGTCAGGCTCATGGCGAGGCAGGTTCTTCTAGAGCCCATGGAGGTGATGGTTCAGGGATGGCTGATGTCCAGTACAGAAGGCTTTCCAGGAGGATGGATGCGATGTATGAGTCTCATAGTAGGTTTGCGCAGGAGCTCACCCTAGCACTTGGGACTGCTTTCAGAGGCCTTGGAGCTGACATCCAGTGGCCCGTTTTTGGTGAGGACTCTGCTTATCCACCTCCTGATACTCCACCCTCTGAGGGTGATGATGATGATGATTTCTCTGAGTAGGTATACCCTGTGTTCCTTTCTATTACCTTCACTGGGGACCGTGAAGATTTTAAGTTTGGGGGTGGTAGTTAAGGAACATATTTGTGAGTGTGTCATGTAGTTGCATATTCATGATAGTTTAGTTCATATAGTGCATATTTTTGCCATACAGTTTTTTTTTATAGCTTTATTTATCATGTCATATAGTTCATGCATATACCATGATCCTTTTTGTGTTGCTTTACCAATTGATATGTGATATTGATGCGAGTGTAGTGATAGCGTTAGAGTGATGTTGAATCTTGTTAGGTTGACATGCATGCTATAAACACTTGTATTTCACTAAGTCTTAGAGTATGCTTAAGGACTAGATTGTTGTCATGGTTTGATGGTTTTTGAGGTTAATCTATTATTTATGCTTAGAATGTATGATAGGCTCTTAATGATAAAAGGCATGAAAAGATAAAATTGGAGTAAAAATTGGAATTTGTTACTAGTTGTGGCTAGGCGTCAAATGGCTAGTAGCCGGCTCGTATTGTATACGAGTAGTCTAGGGTTAAGCAAGATGGAACGAACCGCACTTGCTCAGAAATTAAAAAAAAAGAGTAAAAAACATTAAAAAAAGGGAAAAGAAGAAAAAAAAGAAAAAAAATGGTTTAATGCATAATTGATCGCGAGCGAGCTCTTTGGTATTCGAGTTATTAAGTTCTTAGGGGACTTTATGCCTAGTGACCTAAGGCTTTTATAGTCTGGGATCCACTAACCTAACGCTCGCTAAATCGATGCCATTGCATAAGTCTTTTGTGGACCTTACTCATTGCACGATCAAATAAGCATTTGTTTATTATGTTGAATAAAAATATGATTTCGTAATAAGCTCCAGTGATCTTGAAGTGTTATAAGTCATTTTGTGTCTAGAATATATTCTTCGTATAATCTTGTGATTGCCTTGAGGATAATTGAGTTATGATAATTGATCTAGTTTCGAAGCATATCTGTTAAGCATTCACACACACCACGTTTCTAGTTTTATGTTAGCTTGCGTGATTTGATTGATCTTTAGTCGCCTAATTGCATTTGTTAAGATGTTATGTGTTGGTTGGTTTAGTCATTGTGATGGGGATTGCTGCATTTCATGTAGTTTGCATTCATGCATGTTTTTATTTTGAGTCTATGACACTTGAGGACAAGCATCGATTTAAGTTCGGGGGTGTGATAAGTGGCATTTTATACCACTTAGAACGTCTTATAATGGCTTGAATTGATGTCTTGAAATCAAGTATTTTGTGTATTTGATACATTTTTCTAGTGTCTTTGCATTTAAGGGTATAACTTACATAATTAGGGAGATTTCATCATAATAAGCCTAGGGAAGTACTTGGAACCAGTTGCGGGGAGTTGTGCGAAGAATTCAGCGAAATCAGGAGCAGAAAGTGGATTTTTCCAGAAGCAGTGCAGGCGCCCGCCTGGGATGTGGGGCGACCGCCTGGAGATGCAGGCGCCCACCTGGGAACTGAGGCGGCCGCCTGGGGTCATATTTTTAGAATCTGGATTTTTTTTTAATTAGACTTCTATTGGGCTTCTGACGGCGCTGTTTCTTGTGGACTTCTATATAAGTAATCTTGAGAGACGTTTCACAACAAGTATCAACAAGTAACAAGCAAGGAGCAATGAGAGAAGATTAAGAAGACCGTTTTAGCACACTACAACGAAGAAGAGGAAGCATACGTTATCTTGTGATTCTTTTATTCGTTGTAACAGTGGATGCTAGTTTTCTTTACTTTGAACCTTAATACTCTTATGACGTACTATGATTTTATTAAGTTTTTTATTAGTTTATATCGTTGTGTGATTATCATATTTTCATACGAACCCATGGTGACGATGAGTTCTATCATGGACTAATCGTGATCATGGGGTCGTAGCGGATTTACTATGGATTTCTTTAGTTAATTGTTTAATACCTTAGTATGTGATGATTGTATGATATCTAGCATAGGTTGTGCTTATTCGTCTTATGTGCATCGCGAACATATAAGATAGCCTGTTAATCTCTTGTGAAGCGACAGTGAATTTTGAGATTTGGAACTTGCCATGCTAGCATAGGTTCATGTATTGTATGCATGATTAGTAGGTAACTCTAACAGTTTTACTTGCCCTGTGTAATCATAATGAATAACTTGCGCTTAAATCGTTCTGTTGTCAAATTCTGTAGACATATAGGGTCTCAACATTATTGATGCCTATTCAACTTCTATCTTAATTGTGGATGTTTGGCAGAATGGTACTTGTGCAACGAAAGTTGGCTTTTATCAGTTTCGTGTTGTTCGATTAATATCATCACCGTTACATGCTAAGGGTAATAACAATAACTATTGAATGAAGTAGTAATGAATTTATGATCTCATGTGTGTTTAATATTGTTAATTCAAGTGTTAATTTAAGTGTTTAATTCTCGTAGTTAATAATTAGTAAATCAACCTTAAGTGTTATTGTCTTGACATTGAGAAGTAATTATACATTGGTGAGTAAGTGTTAATTAAATATAATTAGTCTGAATCTATGTGGGAACGAACTAGAAATTATTTTATATTACTTGCGAACGCGTATACTTGCATGAATTATTAGCGCATGCTTTGTGCCTAACACACTTATGGAATTCACAATTGTTAGGTCCCGATTTATCGTAGAAGGGGGGGTTGAATACGATAATCACTAAATTAAAAATTCTTTCGAATCTTTAACGAATAAAATATTTAGTGCTCGGTTAGTGGTTTCATGTTCTTGAGACGAATAGTGTTTGGAACGATAAAAATGAGGAACACAAGATATTCGGGGAAATATATATTCATAAATAAATCCTCGAGGGTGTTGCTACACTCCGGTAAATAAATTAACCGGCTACAATCTAAGAACAATAAAGTTTTTAGCTACTACAAAGATTTACAAATCAAATCCTATACAATAATCTAGCTTTTGTTTGTACTAGGATTTAATTACTGGGTGACGATTATAATGCCCCTAAGAATATACAAGAATTAAATCGGGCATTATAACGTTACTCCGGTGAGAAGTTAAATGGATATACAAATAGCTTGAGCTTCCCTTTAAATCAATGCTTCTTGTTTTTATCAGCTCTCTTTTTGTTGGAGAAGAAGATAAACAGTACTGATTCTGATCTGCTGCAAAGTGTAGACTTTATACACAATAAAATTGTGTGGCTGAGAATTGAGGAGCTCTGTGGTGACCAATTCATTTTTGTGGTGACAAGGAATATTCTTTTCTGTGGCGACAGGCTGTGTGGCGACAAGGAGGGCTAGTTGTTTTCCTGTGGCGACAGGTCCTTCACTTGTACATCAAGTACATGTGAATGTACGTAAACTAAACCTCCAGTCAGCTTCTGTGGCGACCAGGGAATAACCCCCTTGGTTTCCATTTTTTCTTTTATCCTTTTATTGTTTTTATTTTGTTTTTCCTTTTCTTTTTTTGTTTCCTTTTTCTTTTTGTTTTTCTTTTGTTTTCTTTTGTTTTCTTTTCTCTCTTTTTTTTGTTTCTTTTTTTTCTCTTTTTTTTGTTTCTTTTCTTTTTCTCTTTTTTTGTTTCTTTTCTTTTTAAGTTTAAATTATAATTAAATTAATTTATAAAATAAACTTAAATATAACTTATATAAATAAACTAATGTAAATTTATAAAATAAACTTATTTAAAGTTTATAAGATAAATCATTTTAAGTTTATTAAATAAATTATATTAAAGTCCATTAAATAATTTATTTAATTTAACAATTAAACTTTGAGCTTCGCCAGTCCGCTGAGCTGTTTTGCTGTATACCCCGCGCACCTCTTCTCGTACTTTAACAGATATACGTTCAATCCAAGTACGTTCCTCAACTTAACAATCCTTCTATAAATAATACCCAGATTCCTTTCACGAGCTGTTGACGCCTAGTGCAACTGGTCTGGTTCACAGACGACTAACCCCGATTCAGGTCTTCGTATTATAGCCTTGATTACATTGTTAAGCTTGCCTCAACTTTATTGCTTCAGACACTGACTGTCAATAAATAACTGTACTTTCACTGGAATCCTTTATGGTACTTTAGACAATGTCTTCATTAACCTCTGTCTATACCCTGTCTTCAATTCTTCAGATTTTTATGCTTCGAACACTGTCTATCTTCAATCAATGCCAATACACTAAAATCTTCCGGTAGCACTTGTATACTGAATCTTCAATATTTCTGAAACCCTGAAGTCTTTAACCTTTGTTCTTCACTGAGGCATAATCATATTAATGAACTTCTTTCAGTGACCTATAAATAGACTTCAGGCTTTCTTCTAATCTTCTGATTCTTTGTATTTGCCTTATCTTCATTCTTCCTGATTTCTTGTGTAGATGTAGTATTATTAACCTATTATGTTCTAATGTTGTTATTATGTTGAATTATCACATAACTGTTCATACAGCTACGTAGTCTCACTAACAATCTCCCCCTATTTGATTGTTTAAACTTATCAAACAAATTAAATAGAGAGGATAACTCAACTAACAACTAGAAAAAGTAATGTACCAGGACTTGTAAATAATGCTACTGGTTTTCTGGATCAAATACTGCATTTTCAGATTTCTTGAGTAATTGAAATGAAAGATGCTTGTTCCTCTAGCACTGAACTGATCTTCAAGTAGTTTCATCTTCATTTCCTTGGTTCTTCAAATCTCTGTCAGATAATACTTCTCAGTCTTGAAGTAATCATCAACAGCTTCTTTTGTACAACCACATTTCCTATTGAGAAGCGCATATCTCTCTTGCTTATCCCCTATGAGAATCAACTGCTTAAAGGAGATCACCTTCGTCTACCACCTCTCCCGTACAATAGGATACGCAGATAAGAACTGATGGTACTCCCCTTTTGGAAAACAACTTCTCCTCTTATGAAGAATAGTGACGAACCAAACCACTTATTCTGATCACTAGGAAATCACCTTGTGTTTACCACCTCTCCCGTATAATAAGATCCGTAGTTTCAAACAACAATAGTGTGGTGTAGTGTACATGTGCTTTACCCTTTTCTTCCTCCCTGCTATTTCTCTCCCTTAGTTGAGGAATCCTCCAGACTATTATATAAGCTTTTATCTCCCCCTTAGAGAAGGAATGTATGTTGTTGTCTGAAGGAGTTCTCATATTTCACTTGGTTGGAAAAGAAATAACAAGTCATAGTCTGATCAACCATGTTCCTTTAAAGGCTGGAAGAATGACTTCACTGTTGATCATCATGTTCACCAATCTTCCCAACTCCTTATACCTCCCAACTGTGAGATCACCAATTGTTAACTCCCAAAGGTCCCGAAGTATTCTAATCCAATCTGTAAATGTTAGGTCCCTAAGAGTTAGGTTCCAATCATAAACAGATTCGAGACCCGAAGTATCAAGAACCATGTTTAGGGATAGGGAATGGGATATGGTTTTTGTCTTTCTTCCTCACTGTGAGTGTGTGATTCTGTTTCGTGTACCTCACAAGTGTTCAACTCTTCTCTCCACTCGTGTTTACACTCATTCTCACAAGTGTTTAACTCCTCTCATAGCTCCAAAATCCAGCTGTACCTGCAAGGAAAATCACCTTAGCCATCCTTAAGGAGGTCACAGGTGGTGCAATGGGAGTTCGAAAATCCCCATCCTTGTTAGACTCGTCAGATGAATCTGAGTCATAATCTATAAGTTGCTAGTTTCCCTTTTAGGGTTCCAGATTTGAACTCTGGGAAGGTAAACAATGATCCAAAGAATTTAGCATAAAGATCAAAGTTTCCTTCAAATGTCTGTGAAGACATTTCCTTATGACTCATCAGGTAATATCTGAATCATTGTCGACAAGTTGCCGATCTGCACCTATGTCAGATCCACTATCCGCAGATGCATCCAGGTTTATTAGTCTTGGGGAGGTAGACACTGACCACTAACATATGGCTATTGGATCAATAACCTCTCATAACACCTGTAAAGGCAATTGGTCCATTAAAGAACTTTGAACAATTGAATTTGACCGTAAAATGGTCGAAACTCTTGTTTCTGTCAACTCATCCTTTATGTGTGTAACCTTTCCTTGTGCATCAAGAATTGTTTATGTTTGAGGTGGTGACACTACATCGGATATCCTGGCCGACAGGCGAATTTCAGTAGACGCACCCTATCGAGAGGATGAATCTAATAATTGTTTTAGTGCCTTTTCAGCCATTACATCTTTTTGAGAAGATGTATGGGGGCTAGCAGTTGTCTTTGTTTAAATACTACTCATCATTGTAGGAGACAAAGCTGCTAGGTTGACTTCAGAACCTTCCTTAGGTGGTGCACTAAGGCACTTTCTCCCTCACGCTCATTCATACTTCATTTTAGGGGTAAGAGAGTGTTGGTTGGTTATGTATCTGTGTATGTCTTTACAGTCTGGGATAGAAGTTGTGGGTTTTCAACCTCATGACTATCAATTAAAGAATGTCGTTGGAGGCTGAACCTGTATCACAGAACATATGGCAATATAGAGATAAAATGCACTTAAGATCTATAATGAATAAAAATTATGCATTTAATCTTTTGAGAGAAATGATGTACAATAATGATTTCAAAAAATTTTAATGAGATAAGCAATCACTACTGTAGAAAGAAGTTTGATTTTTCTCTTAAAACTGTTCGAGTGCACAAGTCTGTTTTAATGCCTAAAAGATAAATGATTTGATAAGACACAGACTGATGACCTAGCAGTATTAAGAAGAGAAAGAAACATTTTGTCTTTCAATATGAATGAGTTTTTATAAAAGCATTGATCCCTTAAGGTAAAGTCTAAGTAATTCTCATTATATCAAAAGCTCCATAATCTATTTTTTATAAAATTATTATCAACAATATTGTGTATTGACAAATAATCTTAACAAGAATGACTATGCTGCTAATTTCAAATTGTAGTGAATCTGTTAGATGTAGCAACTCATATAAATCCACTAGAACTTAAAATCTCACAATTATCTGCAACAAAATATTAACAATATATCATTGTCTGATACTTGTCAAGTACTTTCGATACCAATAATTATGTTGCATCCTATTTTAAATATTAAAATAAGATACCAATGAATTAAATACCAATTATCTATCAAAAAAACATCAGCATTCAATTTTATATATCATACAATTGTTAACTCCTAACAACTGTAATATCTCAAATAATATTGGTTCGATAAATAAAGCAACATTAACCAACATTGTCTTGTTTGCAATCTTAGAAAAATGTTCTAAGTTCCATATACTTTGATCTATTGAGTATTGTATTTATTATCAAAGTGTTTAGGAGTTTGCAAATAATTATAAAAATTATTCTAGGTGGACAATATATGGTTACTTCTAATAAAGCAAAATCCTCATTAACCATAGTTGTACTTAAGAAGAATTTCCACACTTTCTATATTAGTATAAGTGACTGAAGATAAGCACTGAATACTTAGAGGAGTTCTAAGTAATGTCATAAATACTAATACTTCACAATTAGTTTATATTTAAACTCTTAACTAAATATCATTAACTGATATAAGTCAAGAAATTACACACAACTAATCATGTTGCAATCATATTCTGATTTAAGTGAATTCTTGAGATATAAACATTGCTAAATTCACTAAAACCAAAATCTCATAATTAACTTATAACACATAAGTTACAATCAATATACTAGATATCAATTGTTGACAAATTTAGTTATAATCAATCGTGCTGCTTATTTATTTTAAGTTAGTTTGAATTATAGAGCAAATAAATTCATTGAATTGCTTTATTTTCCATAATCCAAACTACCCAAAATAAATATTAAATAAATAAATACTAAATATCTATGAGTTAGATACTAGCACTTAAATATTTATAATTATCCTTGAATAATCACCAATAGGATATATGACTTATATACATGGCAATCACTCTTTGGATAATTAGTAATTTTAAAAATACTTTCTAAGCATATAAAATATTGAGAGTTTTATACACATCATTTAGAAAATACTTCAACTTTCAATATCAGTGATTTTAGAAATAAGCATTGATTACTTAGAACAAAAAATTTAAATAATATCACTAATACTAAAAGTATCATAATTATTCATACAAGATACAAATAACTATGCTGCATATTATTTTAATATAATTCAAATTATGAGACTGATATGGAATGGAATTGTCTACAGTCATAATTTAAATCAATTAAAATATTATTCAAACTTAATGCTATAATACTTAACTACCATAAATGTACATGACATTGTAATCATGATAATCAAGATAGTAGCACTAAGTACGAGGTACTGGATTACTGATAAATTCACTAGTCCTTTAAATATTGAAGATTTAATACTTGTGAACTTATATTAAGAATTCCTTTCGAATGGGATTTCCAACTAATACGCAATAAATGATATCCCACACTTACAAACCAGTCTTGAAAAATTAACTTTAACAAGTGATTTAATAAGTGTTTCTGTAAGTAATTCTTTGACTAAAAGACATGCTCTCAAATTAAATGATACCTGGTGTGAAGGTGCCTTGTCATAGAGTGTTCCACAGTGTTGTTGGATTTGAAGTTGTTTCTCATCATAATAAGAAATCAATCTTCTTCCACGAAGTTGATAGCTTCCTGAGATGCTTCTCCTGTCACTTAGGTTGACAGCTTCAGAGATGCTTCTCCTGTCTTTCTTTCAACCTACATAATCTATATCTATATAGCCAAACATATTAAGCATAATATCTTTAGGGTACTTTACTCCAAGAGTTGATAGTCCCTTAAGATATCTAATAATCTTGTTAATAGTTATAAGATTGGATTCTCTAGGATCCACTTGGAACCTTGCACTTTGGCATCTTGAGAACATTACATGTTATCTATTAGCATTTGAGTAAAAGAGTGAGCTCGTCATACCTCTATAGCTTTTCATTATACCTTGACTTGCATTGATCAAGCTTTAGTGGTTTCCGTTGGTAAGTAGTCTTGGCATGTTCAGAATCTTCCAAATTTTGCATCTTCAAAAGATCCTTAACTTACTTGTATTGCCATCATTCTTTTGGTTTACTTGTGCTCCTCAAAGAATTGTTCTTTTGGCTTGGTTGAGCTCCTAAAAGAATTATTCTAATGGCCTGCTTAAAGTAATCCCAAAAAGAATTGTAACCATTCCAACACGCTCATCCATACATATTCTGCAATTACTTAGCAAATAATCTTGCACAAGTTTTTGTTAGTAGACCAACATATAACATTTTCATTATATCAGAGCACATATATAACATTATGTTTGTGCCTAGTGATAAGAGAGTTATTAATATGACGACTCTACTAGTTCATATTAAACTGTAAGTTCAGTTAGAGTGTCATACCATGTCCTTGACGATTGCTTGAGTAGTATACTAGTTCATACCAACCTGAAGTGAGCTTGTGAAGAAGAGATATACGTAGTCCAATAGATCTGCAACTGCAAAGTTCATGAACTGTTGTGCATTGACTTCCTCTTTTGACTCACCAACCAGGAGTGCACTTGTACACATCTACTAGAGTCCAATTCCAAGTGTAATGTGCATCATGTGCCTGATATGTCATAATATCCTCAAGTCTCGTCACTGGTGCTATCTGTTAGATACTGCTTCCTGATAATAACCTAGCATCCAGTTTGGCCTTGTCCCTCGTAACAATGCCATTGTCATCCAGTTTGACTTCTGGTTATCCTAGTACCAATTACAAAATTGTCATTTGGTTTGGATACCAGCTTCCCTACAATTTGCTTGCTGAGTGATTGAGTTCATCTTACTTTGTAATCACCCAATCAATCCGGATCTATCAGAGCTTCTGTAACTTTCTTAGTTTCTTCTATAGATAGAAAACTAGAGAGATAATCATTCGCACTCAGTAGCCCTGCTAATCATTACTCCACCATCTGGATCACTTGAGAACTAGACTCTGGGAATAATATTGACATCAAACCCTTTGTCTCAGCAGATATGTTCTTTAGTGTCCTCTTGATTTTCAATGTGGTGTTGTATCTGACTAGTTGATCCCTCTATTGCTCCCCCTAAGCTGTTGCTGGGATTTCCTGAAAATCCTTACCCTTGCTGACTGGCTTCATTGAAATAATGAGTTGTATTATACATTTCCAATCTACTGCTTCGATATGAATCATCCATACCATCAATTTTACTTTTAACAGCTTGGAGCATGGAGTTGTTGAACATTATCTCCAAACACTTTGAGGTTATCCAGTGTTTGCTTCTGTTGGCCATTAACTCATTAGTGGTCTTCATGTATACATCCTGATCAAGGCTTGATCTTACTTGTAGCAAATTGTATTGACTGCTCCAGCCCTTTGGTATTTAGAAAGTCTTGATTAGCTTGATATTTCTCTTGTAGCATTAATCAAGTTCTAGTTCTTCCTTTGTACCACTCCATTCTGACACGGAGCTCCCAGTGCTGAATACGTCTCTACAGTTGCTTCCAGCTTGATCTTCTTTGATGTGATCAATCACCATCTGTAATGTCTTATCTTGAGAACGTACGAACAACAACTTTGTTTCATAAGAGTAGTCAACCACCATCACTAAGGTATATATTTACTTGATGTGATGTTGTATTTGACTTCTCTTCTTGACATGCCTCACATTTATCATCCTTCTGAATTCTGGATGAGGCAGTCCTCTCACTAATCCCTTTTCATAAAAGAGTTCCTTGTGTTGATGTTCAAGGGTGAGAGCTTCCAATGCCATAGCTAAACTTTTGTCAGATGAAGCTTTACAGTAGAAACCATTGACTTCACCTTTCCTGATAGTCTAGCCATGAGCATATCCTTTCCTTACTCTAAGAGAGCAAGCTTCTCAATCTTCCTGCTTCAGATGAGACACTAATCCTTCATTGAATTGACATTTTGTCCTTTGATGCAGAACTTTCTGATAAGAGAATTTGTGCCTTGATTCTCCAGCAAGAAGTTGCTTCAAATGTTATCAATGACTCCAATTATTAGTTGTTATTAGTGATAGCAATTGTTGAATCCATGATGACATCTCTTTTCTATATAGCTTATCCCGTAATAAAAACATTTGCTGTCATCTCCAAAAATTACTGACGGAATAGCTTTCGTTGATCACATTTGATTGTGAGGCTCTTTCTTTGATCATATGCCTTGAGTATGAATTACCAAGAATATATATGAATCAATTGACATGTTATGTCCTACACTCACAAATGGATTAACAGTTTTTGGTACCCAACTTATCAGTTTGAGTCCAGATGGATTAGAGATTTTATTATAAACATAGATACCAACAGCTACAACCTTATCATGCTAATTCTTATCTTTGACTAATCATTTTCTCCATTTTGATACCCTTGACAGATTTGTCTTAGGCTAGGGGATAAATGGTTCCAACCTTACATAAGGAGGACTAGCAATCTTTGCCCTATTGTAATCGTAAACATGCTTTTTCAACAATTAATGCAAATACTAAGAGATGCATTCATGGCATTAAGATAAGCAAGCATTGTATTAAGAATACATGGCATTCATTCAGAAACATTACACATAAGAATTAAGCAAGACATGCATGATATGGAGCAAACGGAATTAATAAGTAAATCACTAATTCTATCTAGTCCAATCCTGTTAATGAATCTCATCTAGCTATCTCAATCCAATTATAACTAATACATCTTAACTGTTAGGTCCCAATATGTTTGTAGAAGGGGGGTTGAATACAAACTATACCGTTAATCGAATAAAATATGGAATAAAAAAAGTGAAACAAAATTCAAGTTAAATAAAACTATTATTAAACTTGAAAGGTGTTACAACAATGGTATCGTTTACAAGGGATTAATCTCAAATAAATTATTCCAAATCTAGAATAAATTCAACATGAACTTTTTCTATTTTTGAAATAAAAAGGATCAAAGGCTAAATGCAATTTGAGATTAAGTTCTAAGGATTTTGATCCGCTAGATAGTTACACAAGAACAAGAGAAGGATTTCTAGTGGTTTAGATTTAACAATAAATACTAGAAATTAATGTCCTGAGAAATTGCAATAAGTTCTCTGCTTTTTCTTTGTTCTATGTTCTTCAGTGTTTGTTGTGATATTCAATGCTCTCTATCTGTTGAAAATCAGCTGCTGCTCTTTTATATTCAATCAACCTATAATTTTAATTGGCAAGACAATCATGTTAGCTCAGCAAGACAATCCTTTTAACTTGTAGAACTTTCGGTAGGACAATCGATTGACCTGGTAGAACTTTCGGTAGGACAATCGATTGAACTGGTAGAACTTTCGGTAGGACTGTCTAAAAAGGCTTGGAAAGACTTTCGGTATGACAATCCAATTATCATACCAGTTCAAATATTTGTCTTGCTGGTTTAATTTTGAATATTAATTCAAAATCATTTCTGATAAATGCATAATATTAATTCAGAATTAATTAACCAATTAATTCAATTAATCAATAAATTAATCTTTGTAGATATAATTTATTTTCTTAATTAAATTATATGACTTAATTAATTAATAGAGAATTAATACTAATCTTGAGCAGCAACCACTCTTCTGACAATCTTCTGAAAATCACTGAAACTTATGAATCCATTTCACCACTTCAATGTTGACACTCGATGTACTGTCTGGTTCATGAATGACTAACATCTGTGATGTTTCTTCATGTCTTGATTTTCTTCAGATTAAATCCCTGTAATTAATTGATACCCTGACCAGATCTCAGTCACTTGATTAAAACCACAATCTTGATTTATATCACTGAGGCTTGATCAATTTCTTGAGCTTCTTCCAGTGAATTAAGTCATCAAGTCTGTAGATGAACAATGTTACTTAATCCTTTGACATATGTTACTTTGAGAGATCTCTCTGACGATAGAACCACTATTTACTTGTTACATCCTTATTTGAGTTGAGTTAAATCCTCGAATAAACAAATAGGCTATGACATATGCCTTTCAATCTCCCCTATTTATTTGTTAGACAATAACAACAAATACCTAGAGGATAACTCAACTAACAAATAAGAAAAAGTTATAAACAGTAATGCAAAGTAAATAGCAGAAAAGTTCTGGATTATATTTAACATTTTCCAGATTCCAAAAGAAATTTACAAGTGAATACAAGATAGATGTTCCTCTAGACTGAACATATAACTACATTATTCTATCTTGATTCATAAAGCTCTAAGCATATTACATTAAGTTTTGAGCTAATTGAATTCAGTTGTCTTCCCTTCCGAATTCACCTTCTTCCAAATCTTGAAGCAACTCGTTGTCAAAGACACGATCATTTTCTGAAGTGAAGCTGGCCGGTCTGACTGGTTGAACTCCTACTAACTTTAGCTTATTCTTGAACTGATTGTACCTTTTAATATTCTTTTAACAATAAGCTTGAATCAGATCAGCAACTTGAGTTTTTAACATGGATAAGTATCCGGCAGTTCTTAAGTGATGTTCCATCCAGACAAGATGCTTAGCAGAGTAGTCTTTAAGAGATTGTGAATCGAGATGGCAGATTTGAAGACAATCAGACTTAAATCTTCTTACCTGATGAGGATTGTTGACCACTTGAGGACTAGCCCTGCTGGCAAACTCTTTGAGCCTTTCTCGAAGAACTTCATTCAATTTTGAGCTTCTTTTGACTTTATTGAGAAGAACCCAAATCTCTGATAAAGAACGATTCTCAAACAGATGAAGTGATACCTTGAAAGATCCTTCGCTCTGACAATATACAAATATGCTCATTTCATTTAGAGATCTGTCAAAGGCAGCTGTGATCCTTGAGACTTCAGTCTTGATAGCATTCATGTACACATCATTGTTTGGATTAGAGATTTCCAGCTTATCAAGAAGATGTAGAAACTGCCTATCATTGTTTGTGCTCAGCTGAGGCATATCAAGTACTCTCCTAGCTTCATCCCATTTTTCACCAATCTTCAGTTTGACATCTCTTCTCCTTTCGTTAGCTTTAATGTCATGAAGATGTTGCTTTTCAAGAGTTTCTGTTCGTTTAATGTTTTTCCTCGTGTCAATGATCCGGGATACCTTTTTGAGTTCAGCTTCTTTTCTTTTCAACTCTAACGGCTATTGCTGAAACTCTTTTTAAAAAAAATAGGATCCACTTGAGCTTCCTCTTCCCATTCTCCAAAATCAATTTCCTCCTCAGCTTCAAAGAAACCATCTTTATCTTCCAAGACTGGTTCAGTGGGAATATCAAAAATATCAAAGTCATCATGTTCTCCACTATAGTAGACATCATCAGCCTTCCCTGTGTCTCCAGCAGAAGAATCTTTTTCTTTTCCCTTTCCACTTCTCCCTTTCTTCTCCCCCTTAGTTGAGGAATCCTCTGCAGACTTTCCTCTAGACCCTCCATGACCTCCATCACCTCCAGAGCCTGAGCCTCCACCAGACGGCCCTTCAAAGAAAGTCTTTTGTTCTTCATTAGGGCAGTGAGAATTTTTTATCATAAAGTACAAGTGCTTCATCCCTTCATTGAGATGTTCCATGCCCATTTCTATCTTTAGAAATCTGGAGGAGTCCAGCGAATGATTCATTTCAACCAGGTCTTCAAGAGAAGTCATTCTTGTATGGAGATAGTAGAAGTTTGAAATGTCTTCAGCTGATAAAGTTGGAGAAGCCTGGATTGAGTTAAGCTTTGGTACAACAGAGGTCTTCAAATCTGATATCTCAGTCCTGATGAGAGCCAGCTGATTATTGACAGAGGTGGAAGAAGAAGACCGTTCAACCACTTGTGCTTGTTGTTCATGACCGGGAAGATTGAAAATTGGTAAAGGAATGTAAGTGGCCATGTAAGAGGATACAAGTACTGGAACTTGCTTGAATTTAAATGTTGTGTCTTGGCGTGTGTAAATCTTTTTGCTTACTGGAGGGGGTTCAGTTACTGATGAGTTAGCAAAAAGAGCCTTATGCTCAGGTGTGAGAAGATGTTCTACTATAAGCATGAGAAAGCGAGTGTAATAGCAAGAAACCCTATGATTTGTAGAATGATCACGTAAAGCAGTAGTGAGACGTCTCAGAAGAATGGGTAAAAGTAGTTTGCCAAAATTGATCCTTTGATTGAAAACAACCGCAAGACCAATATAGTGCAGAGTGGAAGTGATGTTGTAAAAGTTGGATTTAGTGCAGTTGGCAAACACTTGGGAAGTGTATCGAAGAAAATATCCCATTCAGAAACAAAATCGGATTTAGACAACTTGGTTAAATTAATCACCCCCTGATAGTGAATAGCATGGAAAAAGTTTGAAATATCATTTTCAGAGGGTAAATTACAGAAATTGTCCATTGGAAAATTTAACGCTCGATTGATGACTGTTTCATCAACTACATACTGTGTGTTTGCCACGGTGAATGAAAAAGATTTAAAATCATCGGCCACATTAGAGGTTGTGCAAATCAGTCTGAGCAGATCGACATTTAATAGCACATTTGATTTAATAGCAGAGCTAACAATCGAATGGTCATTTAAAAATCTAATCCACGGCTTAAATTTTTCCACATCACACTTTTCTGGATTAAAATAACCAACAAGATTATGCGAGACAATTTGGAAATTGAGAGCCATTAAAAATTATAATAAAACACACACTTTCAGAATTTTAAGAATAATATTAAGAAAATTTGAATTAAAAAAATTTAATAATTCGAATTAAATCAATTATATCCGAAAAAGTTAGAAAGTAATGTATCTCGCTAATGTTCTTAACTCACAATATAGGATCTGCAAACTCACAAGACACAATATTAATTAAATAAAAACACCCAAAAATAAACAAACACAAACTGATTTTGAAGGGAACAAAAAAACAAAGTGAAAATAGTTTTAAAAAAAATCGACAGCACTTCCTTACTGTATGTATACACACGATATGTATATATATAACAGTAAAGTGTGCTGAGTAAAAACTCGAGCAAGAAGACAACAATGGCGATTAGATCGAAGAGAGAGAGAAACACAATACACGACTGTTGGAATTGAAAAACAAATGAACTGATTACAATCATAAAACAAAAAAAAACTTAAGTAGGACAACTTGTATGACAATCGAGGAAAGTCATACCGATTGTCTTCCCGATTGTCATACCAGGCAAATGAAAATAAAAAATAAATACTAAAAATATAACTGGTATGACAATCTGATAGTCATACCGATTGTCATACCAGTACAAAATAAAAACGAATATATCTGATATAAATTTTATTACTGGCAAGACTATTGATAGTCATACCGATTGTCTTGCCAGTATAAAATTAATCTGAACATAAAATTAAACACATATATATACTGAAATGACTTTCAGCAAGACAATTTCAATTGTCTTGCCGATTGTCATTTTAGTAATAAAACAATTATACACTTACAGTTACAGACTTTATATACATACAAAAAAAAATCAGAAATTATTATCTTTTATTCCAAAAATAGATTTCTGTTGAATTTTAGCAAATAAAATTCATAGAAAAAATTTTTTAGAGAAAATAAAATATTCTGAGATATTAAAATTAACAAGTAGAATAAATAAATAAGGTAAGATAATAAAACTTACATAGAAATAAGCAAGAATTATGGAAAATATGATAAAATAAATTTGCAAATGAATTTTTCATTTATGAAAAAATCATTTGTAAATTCATTCAAGAACAGATTTCAGATATTAACAAGTTTAATCACTAAAGCTATTCAACATACCCAATTTACCAACTAATCTGATAAATGTGGATTCATCAAGAGGTTTAGTGAAAATATCTGCTATTTGTTCTTCTGTTGGAACAAAAAATAGTTCAACAGTACCATTCATGACGTGCTCTCTAATAAAATGATACCTGATGTCAATGTGCTTGGTCCTTGTATGCTGCACAGGGTTGTTGGTGATGGCTATTGCACTTGTATTGTCACATAGAATATGTATTTTGTTCAATACAGAGCCATAGTCCCGTAGCTGATTCCTAATCCACAAGATCTGAGCACAACAGCTTCCAGCAACAATATATTCAGCCTCGGTCGTTGAATTGGAAACTGTTTACTGTTTTCTGCTGTATCATGAGACTAGTCTGCTACCTAGGAATTGACAACTCCCTAAGGTGCTTTTCCTATCAACAACACTTCCTGCGTAATCTGAATTTGTATATCCAACAAGGTTAAAACTAGATTCTTTAGGGTACCAAATACCTAGATTTGGTGTTCCCTTAAGATATCTCAAGATTCGTTTAACAGCAACGAGATGAATATCTCTATGATCCGCTTGAAACCTTGCACATAAGCATGTAGCATACATAATATCTGGTCTACTTGCAGTAAGATAGAGTAACGAGCCAATCATACCTCTGTAGCTTATGACATCTACCTTAATGGAGTTTTCACATGGTCCAAGCTTGACAGTTGTAGTTGACGGAGTCCTTGCTGATGCAGAATCCTCTATATTGTACTTTTTGAGGAGTTCCTTGAGATACTTGGATTGACAAATAAATGTTCCATCTAACCTTTGATTTACTTGTAATCCAAGAAAGAACTTCAGCTCTCCCATCATGCTCATTTCAAATTTGCTGTCCATTAACTTAGCAAATCTCTTACAGAGATTATCATTAGTAGACCCAAATATTATATCATCCACATAGACTTGGACTAACATAATATCATTCTTATGCTTTTTAGAAAAGAGAGTTTTGTCTATGATACCTCTAATAAAGCTATTTTCAATAAGAAATTTAGAGAGAGTGTCATACCATTTTCTCGGAGACTGTTTGAGACCATAGATAGCCTTGAAAAGGAAGTAGACAAAATCCAAGTGATCTGGATCTTCAAAACCAGGAGGTTGCTCTACATACACCTCTTCATCCAGCTTTCCATTCAGAAAGGCACTTTTGACATCCATTTGATAAACTTTAAAGTTAGAGAATGCTGCAAATGCCAGAAATATCCTGATGGCCTCTAGTCTAGCCACTGGAGCATAGGTTTCATCATAATAAATGCCTTCAGCTTGAGAATACCCTTTAGCTACCAGTCTTGCTTTGTTTCTTGTAACCACACCATCTTCATCTAGTTTATTCCTGAATACCCACCGAGTACTAACAGCTTTCTTGTGTGTAGGTCTAGGTACCATTTTCCAGACTTGTTGATGTTCAAACTGATTGAGTTCATCTTGCATAACAATCACCCAATCTGGATCAGTCAGTGCTTCTTCAATCTTCTTAGGCTCCATCTCAGAAAGAAATCCTGAGAATAGAAATTCATTTTGAGTAGCACGTCTAGTTCTGACTCCAACATCTGGATCACCAATAATCAACTCAAAAGGATGTGGTTTATTCCAGATAGTCTGTCTTGGAAGATTTGATCTTGATGATTCGCCTCGAAACACATTGGGATGTTGTGTCCTACTAGTTGATCCTTCAGCATCTCCCCCTGAGTTATTGTCAGGTTGACTTGATGATTCTCCGTCAGTAGCAGTGGTATCTCCATTGTTGCCAATGTTTCCATCACCATTACCTTGAGTATCATCATGATTAACAGGTTCTTCACCAGCAACAACCTCAGGTTCTTGATCATGTTCTGATTCTGAATCTGACATATAATCAAACTTTAGTTTCTCAGAAGGATCTTCAGTTTGGATACTAGGGAGTTTAGTGTCATCAAATGTAACATTGACACTTTCAGTTACTTTGTGTTGATCAATGATATACACCCTGTATGATCTTCTTCCATATCCAACAAAAATACCCTCATATGTCTTTGCCTCGAATTTACCACGACGATCATCTCCATCCTTGAGCACGAAGCATCTGGCACCAAATACATGAAAGTATTTGATAGAAGGTTTCTGTTCATTTATAATCTCATAAATAGTTTTCATGAAGTCTTTGTTGATTAGAGTTCGATTCTGAGTATAACATGCAGTATTGACAGCTTCAGCCCAAAAGTACATTGGAAGACCTGATTTACTTAACATCGTTCTTGCAGCTTCAATCAATGTACGATTCTTCCTTTCTACCACTCCATTTTGCTGAGGGGTTCTAGGAGCTGAAAATTGTCTGGTAATCCCTTTGTCTGTACAGAATCCATTGAGAAGTGAATTCTTAAATTCTGTTCCATTATCTGACCTTATTGCTCTAACAGGGATATTAGAATCTAACTCGATCAACTTGATATGATCAATCACAACTTGTGGTGTTTCATCCTTAGAGTGAAGGAATAAAACCCACGTATACTTGGAATAGTCATCAACTATCACAAGTCAGTAACACTTCTTTGACATCGAAAGAACATTAACTGATCCAAATAAATCCATGTGTAATAATTGCAGAACACCAGTTATGGAGGATATGTCAGTGCCTTTGTGACTTGCTTTCTTTGACTTTCTTTTCTAGCAAGCCTCACACAGTCCTTCTGGGGAGAATTCCAGCTGAGGCATACCTCTGACCAATTCTTTTTTGACAAGAGAATTCATTGTTTTGAAGTTGAGATGGGAAAGTCTCTTGTGCCATAGCCAACTCTCATCTGACGATGCCTTTGAATAGAAACAATTGACTTCAGGATTGCTTCCAGAGTTCATGTCAGCTACGAACAGATTTCCTTTCTGGATTCCCATCAAGGAGGGTTTTTCACTTTTCTTTTGCCGAAACTGACACTTCTGCTTGTCGAATAAAACATTGTAGCCATTGTCACAGAACTGACTAATACTAAGCAGATTGTGTTCAAGTCCTTGCACAACATACACATTTTCAATGATAACATTACCAGCTAGCAAACAACCATATCCCTCAGTTAGACCTTTGCTGTTATCTCCAAAGGTAACCACTGGGCCAGCTTTCTCAACCACATTTGATAGCAGGACTCTATCTCCGGTCATATGTCTCGACAATCCGCTGTCAAGAATCCACACTACCGGTTCTTTCTGTTTAATGCCCTGCAATATAAATGGATTAGACCTTCTTCGGAACCCAAACTTGGTTGGGTCCGGCATACTTGTAGAATTGGCCTTTATCAGGCAAACAACATTCTTAACTTTTATGTTCTCAACTTTCTCAACGACTGGACATTTGACCTTGTAAACAGCCTTGACAAATTTCTGTTTAGGCTTAGGCACAAATGTCTCCTTTCTAGCTTTAGGAGGACTAGCAGTCTTAGATCTATTATGCTTCTTATTATTCACATGCTGACGAGGAGTAGTCTTATCATTAGAAACATGCTTATCATTAAAATAAGCAATCATCAAATTAAAAGCACAAGACCTGCAATTAGTAACACCACATACTTTATGAGAGGAATTAGCAACAGGCAAATTATGCATGGTAGGCATGGCATTTTTGTTATCCAACTCAGGTGTGTCTGAGTTAGTCTTAGTTGCTTTCACAACTTTGACTGGAACTTTCGACACACTTGACTTGGAAACAACCTTCTCATTAGCAAGATCTTAAGCACGTATTTCTTCTTGAATAATAAAAGAGGTCTCATCAAATGGTTCAGCAATTGATTTTTTATAGAGGGGTTTATCAACACCCTTAAGCACATGTGGTACTTCCTTACCTTTAGCACAAATATGAGGAGGGGAGTTTATGCCTAATTCTTCAATAGCAACATTATAATCATAACCTACTCCAGATGTTTGATTAATAGCTTGCTTATTATAGAACTCTTTAGCCTTAGAGCAAGAATTAAAGTAAGCTTTGACCTTAGTCTCAAGACCGGTGATCTTTTCTTTGAGAATAGTTTCGAGTTGTCTATAATAGTCAACTCTATTCTCTAGAAAAGATACTTGTTCTTTTAATTTATCTTGATTAATGTGCACAAGTCTTAATTCATTGACCTCTTTCTCAAGGTCTTTGTTTTGTTGAGTTAACATTTCATTATCACGACGAGCACAATCTAAGGAGCCTCCTAGATGATAGACTAATTCAGCATCAGTAAATTTTACCTCTTTTCTTGACGATAAGGTGTTTGCATCACTAGCCATAAGAGCAAGATTCCCAACTTCTTCATCTTCACTGTCAGTATCATCCCAGCTTCTTCCCTTTTCCAGGTAAGCCCTTTCAGATTTACTCTTCTGATTAGAATCATAAGAGTTCTTCCTAACTTGTTTTAGCTTCCTGCATTCTGTGGCAAAGTGTCCCAACTCATTGCAGTTAAAGCATCGAATGGTTCTTCGATCAACCATCCCTGTTTTGTATCCACCACTGCTGGTGTTAGAGGATGAAGATCCACCCTTCTGGAATCTGTTGTAGTTGGACTTGTACTTGAACTTGGGATTCTTCTTGAATCTGGCATTGGAGAATCTCTTGACAATCAGGGCCATTGACTCATCTTCCAATTGCTCCAGTTCTTCCAAGGAATAAAAATCATCTCCTGATTGATTTGTAGTAGGAGGATCAAATTCTGCTACTATCACATTTTCTTCAGCCTTGGAAGACTGTACCATTCTCTCTGACTATTGAGATTGTTGTTGTTGTTCTTCAGCTACTAGAGCAGTAGACGTGCTGACCACTCTTCCTTTCCCGTAGACTTCCTTCTGCTGAATCTGCTCCAACTCATAGGTTTTTAGCACACCATAGAGCCTTTCCAAAGAAATCTCATTCAGATCTCTCGCTTCTCTTATGGTAGTGATATGTTCAAGATGAGTTAGCAGTGTTAAAAGGAACTTTTTGTTGACCTCCCTGATTGAATAATATTTTCCATTTATGTTCAGGTTGTTGATCAATGCATTGTACCTCTCAAACACTTCAGTAATTCCTTCTCTTGGATTGGATTTAAAATGTTCATACTCCGAGGTTAGGATCTCTAACTTGTTCTCCCGAACTTCCTCTGTGCCTTCATTAATCACCTCAATAGTTTCCCAGATGTGTTTGGAATGTTTATAGTTCATCACATGTCTGTTCATCAAGGGATCAAGGGAATCAACTAAAATTAATTGAAGGCTGGCATCCAAGGAGGCTTCTTCTTTTTCAGCAGGAGAAAAATCCTCAGGGTCTTTTACATAGGTTCTAGCTTTGGTAATTACAACATCATCTTCTATAACCTCTGGTTCAATAACCATTGGAATTTTTTGACCCTTCTTTAACACGTCCAGATATTTGGGATTTGCAACTTGTAAAAACAAGAGCATCTTCTTCTTCCACATAATATAATTTTCTTTATCGGACAGTGGAATTTTAACGGTTCCAACTTTTTTTGTAGTCATAATGAATTTTTTTGAGTAAATAAAAATTCAAGGAGTGGAAGAATCACAAAAGTCTAGGATCTTGATTTGTTCGTTAATCAGAAGGCTCTGATACCAATTGTTAGGTCCCAATATGTTTGTAGAAGGGGGGTTGAATACAAACTATACCGTTTAATCGAATAAAATGCGGAATAAAAAAAGTGAAACAAAATTCAAGTTAATAAAACTATTATTAAACTTGAAAGGTGTTACAACAACGGTATCATTTACAAGGTATTAATCTCAAATAAATTATTCCAAATCTAGAATAAATTCGACATGAACTTTTTCTATTTTTGAAATAAAAATGATCAAATGCTAAATGCAATTTGAGATTAAATTCTAGCGATTTTGATACGCTAGATAGTTACAGAAGAACAAGAGAAGGATTTCTAGTGGTTTAGATTTAACAATAAATACTAGAAATTAATGTCCTGAGAAATTGTAATAAGTTCTCTGCTTTTTCTTTGTTCTATGTTCTTCAGTGTTTGTTGTGATATTCAATGCTCTCTATCTGTTGAAAATCAGCTGCTGCTCTTTTATATTCAATCAACCTATGATTTTAATTGGCAAGACAATCCTGTTAGCTCAGTAAGACAATCCTTTTAACTGGTAGAACTTTCGGTAGGACAATCGATTGACCTGGTAGAACTTTCGGTAGGACAATCGATTGAATTGGTAGAACTTTTGGTAGGACTATCTAAAAAGGCTTGGAAAGACTTCCGGTATGACAATCCAATTGTCGTACCAGTTCAAATATTTGTCTTACTGATTTAATTTTGAATATTAATTCAAAATCATTTCTGAAAAATGCATAATATTAATTCAGAATTAATTAACCAATTAATTCAATTAATCAATAAATTAATCTTTACAGATATAATTTAGTTTCTTAATTAAATTATATGACTTAATTAATTAATAGAGAATTAATACTAATCTTGAACAGCAACCACTCTTCTGACAATCTTCTGAAAATCACTGAAACTTATGAATCCATTTCACCACTTCAATGTTGACACTCGATGTACTGTCTGGTTCATGAATGACTAACATCTGTGATGTTTCTTCATGTCTTGATTTTCTTCAGATTAAATCCCTATAATTAATTGATACCCTGACCAGATCTCTGTCACTTGATTAAAACCACAATCTTGATTTATATCACTGAGGCTTGATCAATTTCTTGAGCTTCTTCCAGTGAATTAAGTCCTCAAGTCTGTAGATGAACAATGTTACTTAATCCTTTGACATATGTTACTTGGAGAGATCTCTCTGACGATAGAACCACTATTTACTTGTTACATCCTTATTTGAGTTGAGTTAAATCCTCGAATAAACAAATAGGCTATGACATATGCCTTTCATTAACAAACAATTCAGATCAAATGAATAATTCACAATGTAATAGGATGCAAGAGATAAGCATAAATAAAGGTCTTATATGCTAGAAAACATATATCTCACTAAAGCAATTAATCATGTTCAACAAATATTCAAACAATTATTTAAGATCATCTAAAGTAACATGCACAAGTTAAACATCAATCCTAGCTACCAGAAAATAATCTAGTGAACTAGTTCAGCATTATCTATGTGTGATGCTATAATGTTTGTGCGAGTGTTAAACATTTAAACACTATGATCTTATTATGCATTGAATATTGAGAGCAAAATATTGCAATGGTTCAAGAATTTGAAACCTGAGATATGTGAGTTGGACCATCTTCAGAGATTGCTATGAAAGCAAGATATTCATGATTCTCGTCATCTGATCCATCCCAACTCTTTCTCGTGCACTATAATTTTGACTGGCTGCTTTCCTAAGAAAACATTCCACCTTTGTCTCAACTCTTCAACTGAATCCCTACTCATCCTTGTTTGTCAAACTTCTTGTTCTGTTGTAGCAAAATCCCTGATAGTTACTTGACACATATTGCTTGTCAAACTTGTAGGTATCAAATCTTGTTTATGTCCCAACCTCAGTCTTGTAATCACCCCTTGAACTGAATCAGTAAGAATCTCTGCTTCGGAATAGATAGGCTTGATCCTTGGATATAGCTTATGTACTCCTTGTGAATCTGATGCGACTAAACTTCCCTGACAAGTGAAACACTGTCCTGACGTCCAGTCCCTCAAGTACTTATACCTGAGCTTCCTTTGATTCATCAATCAGTAACTCTTACATTCTGTCCCGAGGTTCCAACTATACTGCATGTAACTGAGATGTTTGTTTGTCCTCACTATTCTCTCTGACCTCCACAATTCCTGTTCTTTCTGACCTCCACAACTCCTGCCTGTATGATCTCATTGATTCCCGGATAAATATAGCATTGGTACAAACCACTGTGTGACTGTATAATCTGGAATCATAGAGTTGTCTTAAAATCTCTGAGAAAAATAACCATTATCCATCTGAATAACACATGGTCTTCGTTTTCTTCGAAAGATTAAAATCCACTTTAAAAACTCGGAGGAATCTTGAGTATCCTTAAATTAATATTTAAGAGAAATTTAAATTTTCAATATTTTTAATTTTCTTAGAAAATAAATTAATCAAAAATAAATATTTACGTAAAATCTAATTTTCAAGAATTTCAAATTTTCTTAAAAATTAAATAAAACATAAAATATTATCTAAGTAAAATTTAAATTAAAGAAATTAAAATTTTATAGAAAAAATAAATAAATCAAAAAATTAGGGAGAGAGAAAAAAAATAATCGCGCCGTCTTTTCCTATATGGCGACTACTCTATGGCGATTAGAGTCACAAGAAGTTCATGCCTTAGAAAATAAAATTATGTGGCGATCCATCAGGAATTTGTCGCAACACAAGAGAGGACTGTTAAATCTCCTATGGCGATCGAACCATCTGTGGCGATCTGCAATACAGTCGCCTTAGAGATTAAACATTTGCACAGGCTTGTTGAAATTTAGATGACCATTCCTTTTATACAGCGCGTGTCAATCTTTCCTGCAAGTGGCTCGCGTGAGCTGCACTCCCACGTGACCATGTTTTAGTTAACAGAGGTGCCAAGCAAGTTGGTTAACACATGTACCACTACAAATAGTCGAGACAAAACAAGAAAAATGGCACCTAAATGGCTAAGAAAATGGCAACTATTAAAACCAAAAAAAAATCCTGAAATACATTTAAAAATAATAATTTTCATTTACTCAAATTTAAATAATAAATCTATTTAAGTCAAATTTATAAAATAAATTTATTTTAAATAAATTCATAAAATAAACTTACTCAAGTTTAAATTATAAATGCATTTAAATAAATTTACAAAATAAATTTGCTAAATTAAATTTATAAAATAAATTTATGTAAATGCAAATTAATAAAATAAATTAATTTCCGGATCATAATTTGTGTATCAATCAGTCAGCTCTGATACCAAATGTTAGGTCCTGATTTATCGTAGAAGGGGGGTTGAATACGACAATCACTAAATTAAAAATTCTTTCGAATCTTTAGCGGATAAAATATTTAGTACTCGGTTAGTGGTTTCGTGTTCTTGAGAGGAATAGTATTTGGAACGATAAAAACGAGGAACACAAGATATTCGGGGAAATATATATTCGTATATAAATCCTCGAGGGTGTTGCTACACTCCGGTAAATAAATTAACCAGCTACAATCTAAGAACAATAAAGTTCCTAGCTACTACAAAGATTTATAAATCAAATCCTATACAATAATCTAGCTTTTGTTTGTACTAGGATTTAATTACCGGGTGACGATTATAATGCCCCTAAGAATATACAAGAATTAAATCGGGCATTATAACGTTACTTCGGTGAGAAGTTAAACGGATATACAAATAGCTTGAGCTTCTCTGTAAATCAATGCTTATTGTTTTTATCAGCTCTCTTTTTGTTGGAGAAGAAGATAAACAGTACATATTCTGATCTGCTGCAAAGTGTAGACTTTATACATAATAAAATTGTGTGGCTGAGAATTAAGGAGCTCTGTGGCGACCAATTCATTTCTGTGGCGACAAGGAATATTTTTTTCTGTGGCGACAGGCTGTGTGGCGACAAGGAGGGCTAGTTGTTTGCATGTGTGGCGACAGGTCCTTCACTTGTACATCAAGTACATGTGAATGTACTTAAACTGAACCTCCAGTCACCTTCTGTGGCGACCAGGGAATAACCCCCTTGGTTTCCATTTTTTCTTTTATCCTTTTATTGTTTTTATTTTATTTTTCCTTTTCTTTTTTGTTTCCTTTTTCTTTTTGTTTTTCTTTTGTTTTATTTTCTCTCTTTTTTTGTTTCTTTTCTTTTTCTCATTTTTTTGTTTCTTTTCTTTTTCTCTTTTTTTTTGTTTCTTTCCTTTTTAAGTTTAATTTGTAATTAAATTAATTTATAAAATAAACTTAAATATAACTTATATAAATAAACTAATTTAGATTTATAAAATAAACTTATTTAAAGTTTATAAGATAAATCATTTTAAGTTTATTAAATAAATTATATTAAAGTCCATTAAATAATTTATTTAATTTAACAATTAAACTTTGAGCTTCGCCAGTCCCCTGAGCTGTTTGGCTGTATACCCCGCGCACCTCTTCTCGTACTTTAACAGATATACGTTCAATCCAAGTACGTTCCTCAACTTAACAATCCTTCTATAAATAATACCCAGATTCCTTTCACGAGCTGTTGACGCCTAGTGCAACTGGTATGGTTCACAGACGACTAACCCCGATTCAGGTCTTCGTATTATAGCCTTGATTACATTGTTAAGCTTGCCTCAACTATATTGCTTCAGACAATGACTGTCAATAAACAACTGTACTTTCACTGGAATCCTTTATGGTACTTTAGACAATGTCTTCATTAACCCCTGTCTATACCCTGTCTTCAATTCTTCAGATTCCTATACTTCGAACACTGTATATCTTCAATCAATGCCAATACACTAAAATCTTCCGATAGCACTTGTATACTGGATCTTCAATATTTCTGAAACCCTGAAGTCTTTAACCTTTGTTCTTCACTGAGGCATGATCATATTAATGAACTTCTTTTAGTGACCTGTAAAGACTTCAGGCTTTCTTCTAATCTTCTGATTCTTTGTATTTGCCTTATCTTCATTCTTCCTGATTTCTTGTGTAGACGTAGTATTATTAACCCATTATGTTCTAGTGTTGTTATTATGTTGAATTATCACATAACTGTTAATACAGCTATGTAGTCTCACTAACAACAGTTTTTAACTTGTGACTTGATCTTTTCATTTTTCCTTTCTGACAGGCTTCACAGACTTCAATTTGAGCAAACTCTAATTTTGGCATGTCTCTCACCAACTCTTTCTTGACTAGAGTGTTGATTGCCTTATAGTTTAGATGTGAGAGTTTCTCATGCCATAACTTGTTTTGCTATATGGATGCCTTGGTGAAGAAGCAACAAATTCCATCCTCATTTGTTAAGTCCAAGCCTGCAATAAACAAGCTTCTTCAGAGCAACTTCATTGGTTTTCTTGCTGATGAAAATACATTCTTCTTTGTCAAATAGAACTTTAAAACCTTTGTCTACAAACTGAATGACACTGAGAAAATTTAATTCAAGACCAACTACCAATGCTACATCATCAATGACAATATTTCCAGAAACAATCCTGCCATATCCCATTGTGAATCCTTTGATGTTGTCTCCAAAGGTCACCAAAGGGCCAGCCTTCTCCTCAAATTGTGATAGAAGGGCCTTATCACCTGTCATATGTCTGGAACATCCACTGCCTATGATCTATATGATCTTCTTCATTTTGCCCTGCACACAATGAGTTTTAAGTGTGTTTAGCAGCCCAAGCAGTGATGGGTACTTTCTTCTTGTTAACTGATTTAGCAGAAGTAGAGTTAGAAGTCTAAGAAAGAATAACATTCATAGATATTTGTGCATTTTCCCTTGCAGCTGTAGATCCAATACTGACTTCTTTGAGATCTACTCTCAACTTGTGACAACTTTTCAATACTTTTAAGTTACATGGAATTCAATCAAAATTATCACAAAATGAATATGGATCATTTGCCTTGGCTTCATTATACTTGCAGGCTACTTCAGCTAGCTTGCTAACAACCTTTTTACAAAGGTGAGTTAGGTGATTCACAGAGCCACACTTTTCACATTTCTTCCTTGGAGCATCTACAACATAAGCAAAATTGTTGCTTTTGTTTATCCCAATCTTCCCGTTTCTATTCTTATTTTTCTTTCTTGCATCTTTAGTTTTTGTTTCCTTGACAGATGTCTTGGAATCTTGGTTAACCATGAGCTTCTTTTCAGCTTTGGAGGATTGAGTTGTTTCCGTATTTTTCTTCTCATTGTCTTCATCAACAATTTTTTGCTTTATGATCAACTCTTCTTCACTGAAATCTATTGAAAGAGATTTATCCTAAATCCAATCATGTGTGAGGATTTAGGAATAACTTTTATGTAATCTGTTTTGATTTCATTGATATTAATAAAAGACTTGTTTTGTTTTTATTGCGGGCTCTATCTATTTTAAGTGTTTAAATAAGATATACCATATTTTAGAGTAAAGATTTTTATGGATTGTGATGAGATCATAATAATGAGACCTAAAAGATGATAACTCTAAACTTAAATAGTTCTTGGTCGTAGGATTACTAACTGGTAATTAATAATCCGCAAAGATCGGTACATACTATGCTTGCTTCATTATGAAGGATGTCTGTTCTCATAGACATTTATGTGGTGACATTATAGCTAGTATGTAGGTGCTTATTATAGAATAAGTTCACTGAACATGACTCACACAGCTGAACAACTGATGGAGTTCACTCACGTGTCAGCAGTTGTTCACATAGTGATAGTTGTACAAGTATCCTTAGACTTGAGGTCATCATAGTCATCTTGTGTATACTGAATTATGTTTTGGTTTAGTTCTTAGTCTCTAGGGATAATTATAAGGGCTCTACTGGGTATAGGAATTTGTACACGAAGATAGTGTATTATCAATAAGGATCTACCCCTTCCAGTGAAGGAAGAGAATGTTCAATGCTGGTCCACTTATGATAGTTCAGGAATCTCTGGCCAGAGTGAATGAAATTAGAAAGGAGTTTCTAATTTACATTAAATAGAACTAAGCATAGTGAATGGGAAAGCAAGTGATTAAATAAGATAGGCTTGACACAAGTCCCATGCCTTATATTTAATCGTGACATTGCAGGGTAGAATGAATTGATTGTACGGTAACTACTCACTGAATAGGTTCTTGGTATTCTAAGCAGTGAATTCGTATTATCCGGATAGTCGCGATATGCTGCGAAGTATCCCTCACGATGTAGAATAAATATGATTAATTAATTAATCATATTTAATGAATTAGAGAATTTATATAAATAATGATTAATTAATCATATTTAATGAATTAGAGAATTTATATATATAATGATAAAATAGTTTTATTATTATTTATTTCTACTACCGGCTTAATATTGAACCTACAGGGGCACACCATAAAAGAGAATGATTTAATGGTGGAGGAATTAATTAATAATGGCTGATAATTATTTATTTATGAAATAAATAATTAATTGGAAAATTTAATAATTGATTAAATGAGATTTAATTGATTATAAATTAATTAAGAAAAAGTTCTTAATATTATTAATTAAGAATTTAATTTTTGGAAATGAAATCAAGTGAGAGAATTATTTCTAAAGTGTTTAGAAAAAGGATTAATAATTAAAAGGTGTTTTAATTATTAGTGAGAATAATAAAGGGTTAATAATAATAATATTTTATGGGAAAATTTTCAGCTGAAAATTTTGCCTATAAATATACTATTATAAATCCTACTTTTGCCTCAACCTAAAAATTTACAAAAACCCTAATTCTCTCCACCTCCTCCTCCTTCATTACATCGATTTCTTGGTGGATACCGGTGGAGTGCTTTACACTTGAGGAGCAGCTGCTAGGGATCTCCGCTCGTTGTTCTTGGATCGTTTTTAAAGGTTAGAAATAGATCCCATATATTTTAATCACGATTTGTATGCTTTATTTGGATTTTATATCAAGAAAATTGTTTTACCATGCTTCTGTGATAGATAAAATCCTACAATGGTATCAGAGCATAGGTTGTATGCATATAGATCTGTGATAAAAATTTCAGAATTTTATGTGCTTGTATGAATTAATTATGATTTTTACAAGTTATATCATGGATTAATTATGACTGATGAGAAATTGTTTCTCAGAATTATTTTGACTGTAGATCTGGGTTCTACAAGTGTTGTAGATCGTCTGGGTATTTTTTTCATAATTTTATGATGTATGGAGTAATTGTTATGAATTTTTGAAGTTGTTTTAATTAAATTCGTAATTAAATATATATATATATATAATCCACTAAAGTATATATATATGTTTTCTTGCTGATGTGGTATATATTAATGGTGACATGGAAAAGAGAAAACAGCAGCAGAATTAAGGACCGGCGGCGGCTGTCAGGAACAGAAGAGGAGGACCGCGCGTCTGGCATGCGCGCATGGGGCACACGCGCTCAAAGGTCAGCGTAGTGCTGACGTCATCAGATGACGTCATGCTGACGTCAACTTAGGGTTTTGGGCGTGTGTGCGCGTGGGGGCGCGTGGACGACAGTCTGACACACGCCTGATAGCGCGTGTTCGCGTGGCGGCGTGTGGGTTTTCTTCTTGGGGCGCGTGCTTGGTCAGAATGGGGCGTGCTTGGTGCCGTTGGATTCGTCTTTTCGAGATGCATCTAATGGTATATTATATGATATTTTCTGAAATTGTTTCGGACTGTTTATAGCTAACAGTAGTGTTTTAAAGCTGTTTTTGACTGTTTTAATTGCGTTTAAATGCCTCATGTGATACATAGAGATGTATAATGCTTAGACCAATATGCTACATGATTTAACATGCCTACCTTTACGTTTATTCATGCTTATATATGTGATATATGCTTAGTTTATCATGCGATGATAGATTTAGGTGAGCTTAATTAACATAAGGCGTTTGTTAGACAATCTAGTATAGTGAAATTGTTTCATGACCTTAATATAAATATTATGAATACGATCATGAGATTCTTGTGTTTGTGAAACACGTAACTGAATATGAATTTTCAATATTGAGAGAAAGGATGATTCTGTCAACAACAGATTTGTATCTGTAAGAAAGGGTTATTAAGTGACGCCTCTTGACAATGCTCCACCCGATCTGGGAATCAACTGATTATCGATTATTGATTTGAAATATTTAATTTAAAAGTAAGAATCTCTTTATAATATGATTATGATTGTAACGTAATATAATCCCTCTAAAATTAAATAATATCAAGTAGTAATTGGCCAATGACACAACAGGCTTGTGTCGGTCATAGCCTTCCAATATGATAGAGAGTGGTTCTTATTTTTAAATCATTGTCGTTTCGTGCTACAGCCGAGGGCTTTGATTTTGAAATAAGAAATACTTGTCTATTACATAGAGATGTGTACATTGAATTAGAATCTAAAGGTCGTTACGTGCTACAGCCGTGGGCCGTTGGAGACTGATTCAATTATAAGAAATGTTGGGTTAGACTTGACTTAGAATATTGAGTTTGTCATGCCACAGCCGTGACTCAATTATTCAAGAGGATAAAGTTATATTAGGGAATAACATAAGATGTAATTGACAAGAGTTGTCTGCCTATTGAACATCACATGACGTTTCGTGCTACAGCCGAGGTTGTGTGATGGAATGTAGGATCCCTATTCCCACTAGCATTATGAATGCTTAATTTTCACTTAGGGGTTGAATAAATTAGATAAACTAGTGGAAGACACTTATGAATAAAGACCCGATTCATATAGTGTTTTGAAATGAAATTGAATATTTGCTAAGTGTTGTTATGTGTTTATCATTTACAGATTTACTATATTCATCATGTCTTCTGCACTATCACTCCGGAGCATACTAGATGCTCACAAGTTGACTGGTCTTAATTTAGCTGTTTGCTTTCACTGTAACAAGTTGGGGCACTGGAAGAGGAACTGCAAGGTTTACCTTGCAGAATTGAAGAAGAAGAAGGGTAGTGAGACTACCGCTTTTGATTCAGGTATGTTCATGATCGAAGTTAATATGTCACTAAGTCAAATTTCTACTTGGGTATTAGATACCTCCTGTGGTTCTCATATTTGCAATTCGTTGCAGGGACTAAGGAGAAGTAGGACTCTTGAAGAAGAGGAGGTGATTCTACGGATGGGAAATGGAGCAAGAGTTGCTGCTGAAGCGGTAGGATCATTTCATTTACATATGCCTACGGGCAAGACTATTGTTCTAAATAATTGTTATTTTGTTCCCTCGATTGTGAGGAATATTATTTCTATTCCATGTTAGACTTGGCTGGATTTTTGTTTGTTATTCAGAATAATAAATGTTTAATTCTTAGAGATAACGTTCTTTATGGAAGTGGTATTTTAAACAATGGTATGTATGTATGTGACGTAGAGCATAATTTACTACAAATTGAACATACTAATAAAAGAAAAAGGGATGATGAAAATCTCACTTTCTTGTGGCATTGCGGATTTGGTCATATTAGTGAAAATAGACTGCGGACATTGCATAAGGAAGGGTTATTTGACCCCTTTGATTTTGAATCATATCCTACATGCGAGTCTTGTCTATTGGGTAAAATGACCAAATCTCCATTTAGTGGACATAGAGAGAGGGCTGCAGATTTGCTAGGATTGGTACACACAAATGTATGTGGACCAATGTCTACGCAAACCATGGGTGGATTTTCATACTTCATTGCTTTCATAGATGATCGATCTAGATTCAGATATGTGTATTTGATGAAACACAAGTCTGAAGCCTTTGAAAAGTTCAAAGAATATAAGTATGAAGTGGAGAAACAAACCAAAGATAGTATTATAACTCTTCGATCAGATCGAGGTGGTGAATACTAGAATGGAGAGTTTCTATCTTATCTCAAAAAAAATGGTATAGTCTCCCAGTGGACTCCTCCATATACTCCACAGTTGAATGGGGTATCTGAAAGGAGAAATCGAACTTTGTTAGACATGGTTCGGTCCATGATGAGCTATTCGAATCTTCCAGTATTCCTGTGGGGTTATGCATTGGAAACCTCAGCATATTTACTGAATAAGGTGCCTTCCAAATCTGTTCCTCAAACTCCATATGAGATATGGAAAGAATGGAAACCGAGTCTTAAACACGTTAAGATTTGGGGATGTCCAGCTTATGTCAAGAAAGTGACCCAGATAAGCTAGAATCTCGATCTGTAAAATGTAATTTTGTGGGATATCCTAAAGAGACTTTAGGGTATTACTTTTACACCGATAATCGGGTGTTTGTCTCCAGACATGCTACCTTCTTGGAAAAGCAGTTTATCCTTGAAGGAAATAGTGGGAGCAAAATTGAACTTGATGAAGTTCAAGAAGCACAAACTACGACGGATCAAGTGGAAACACCTGTTCAGACTGAACAACCTTCTGTGGAACAGCCCATTCGTAGGTCAGGGAGAGTGTCTCGCCAACCTGGGAGGTATTATGGCCTTGTCATTGAGAATGACAATGAGTTGTCAATCATTAATGATGACGACCATGTGACCTATAATAAGGCTATGAGTAGTGTTGACTCAGAGAAATGGCATAGTGCCATGAAATCCGAAATGGAATCTATGTATACCAACCAAGTATGGACTCTGGTTGAGGTGCCTGAAGGTGTTAAGCCTATTGGGTGCAAGTGGGTATACAAAAGAAAGATTGGAGCAGATGGGCAGGTGGAGACCTATAAGGCCAGGCTCGTGGAAAAAGGATTCAGACAAAGGCAAGGGATTGACTTTGATGAAACTTTTTTGCATGTAGCCCTGTTAAAATCAATTCGGATTTTGCTTGCGATTGCTGCTTACTACGACTATGAGATCTGGCAAATGGACGTGAAAACGGCCTTCCTCAATGGGAAACTTGAAGAGGAAGTGTATATGACACAGCCAGAGGGTTTTCTTTCCAAGGGAAATGAACACCTAGTGTGTAAGCTGCTGCGAACCATATATGGTTTAAGGCAAGCTTCTCGTAGATGGAACATCCGTTTTGATGAGACAATCAAAGAGTTTGGTTTTATCAAAAACATAGATGAACCATGTGTCTACAAGAAGGTTAGTGGGAGCGCAGTAACATTTCTTGTATTGTATGTAGATGACATACTTCTTATAGGAAATGATATACCGATGCTGCAATCAGTCAAAGTATGGTTATCAAAGAACTTCACCATGAAGGACTTGGGAGAAGCATCCTACATTCTCGGTATGAAGATCTATAGAGATAGATCTAGAAGAATGATAGGTCTTACCCAGGGTACATACATCCAGAAAGTGCTTAAAAGGTTTAGCATGAAAAACTCCAAAGGGGTCTCATACCGATGAGCCATGGAGTGTCCCTTTCCGAAAAAATGTCTTCTAAGACACCTGAGGAATGGTGGTGCGATTAGTTGGAAGAGTTCCAAACAGTCTACAACGGCTGACTCCACAGCGGAAGCGGAATATATAGCTGCAAGTGAGGCTGCAAAAGAAGCCGTTTGGATGAGGAAATTTGTTTCTAAGTTGGAATTTGTTCCTAGCGTTGAAGAGCCTATTGTGTTATATTGTGATAACAATACAGCAATAGCACAAGCCAAGGAACCTAGGTCTCATAAAAATTCCAAACATGTCCTGCGGCGCTTTCATCTGATTAGGGAGATTATTGAAAGAGGAGATGTCAACGTCGGGAGAGTTGACACACATAACAATATAGAAGACCCTTTAACAAAGCCACTTTCTCAAAGTCACTTTGATCGTCATAAAGACAAGATGGGTATTAGATACCAGAGTGATTGGCTTTAGTACAAGTGGGAGATTGAAAGAGATATGTCCTAAATCCAATCATGTGTGAGGATTTAGGAATAACTTTTATGTAATCTGTTTTGATTTCATTGATATTAATAAAAGACTTATTTTTATTGTGGGCTCTATCTATTTTAAGTGTTTAAATAAGATATACCACAGTTTAGAGTAAAGCTTTTTATGGATTGTGATGAGATCATAATAATGAGACCTAAAAGATGATAACTCTAAACTTAAATAGTTCCTGGTCGTAGGATTACTAACTGGTAATTAATAATCCGCAAAGATCGGTACATACTATGCTTGCTTCATTATGAAGGATGTCTGTTCTCATAGATATTTGTGTGGTGACACTATAGCTAGTATGTAGGTGCTTATTATATAATAATTTCAATGAACATGACTCACACAGCTGAACAACTGATGGAGTTCACTCACGTGTCAGCGGTTGTTCACATAGTGATAGTTGTACAAGTATCCTTAGACTTGAGATCATCATAGTCATCTTGTGTACACTGAACTATGCTTTGGTTTAGTTCTTAGTCTCCAGGGATAATTATAAGGGCTCTACTGGGTATAGGAATTTGTACACGAAGATAGTGTATGATCAATAAAGGATCTACCCCTTCCAGTGAAGGAAGAGAATGTTCAATGCTGATCCACTTATGCTAGTTCGGAAATCTCTGGCCAGAGTGAATGAAATTAGAAAGGAGTTTCTAATTTACATTAAATAAAACTAAATATAGTGAATGGGAAAGCAAGTGATTAAATAAGATAGGCTTGACACAAGTTCCATGCCTTATATTTAATCGTGATATTGCAGGGTAGAAGGAATTGATTGTACGGTAACTACTCACTGAATAGGTTCTTGGTATTCTAAGCAGTGAATTCGTATTATCCGGATAGTCGCGATATGCTGAGAAGTATCCTTCACGATGTAGAATAAATATGATTAATTAATTAATCATATTTAATGAATTAGAGAATTTATATAAATAATGATAAAATAGTTTTATTATTATTTATTTCTACTACCAGCTTAATATTGAACCTACAGGGGCACATCATAAAAGAGAATGATTTAATGATGGAGGAATTAATTAATAATGGCTGATAATTATTTATTTATGAAATAAATAATTAATTGGCAAATTTAATAATTGATTAAATGAGATTTAATTGATTATAAATTAATTAAGAAAAAGTTCTTAATATTATTAATTAAGAATTTAATTTTTGGAAATGAAATCAAGTGAGAGAATTATTTCTAAAGTGTTTAGAAAAAGGATTAATAATTAAAAGGTGTTTTAATTATTAGTGAGAATAATAAAGGGTTAATAATAATAATATTTTATTGGAAAATTTTCAGCTGAAAATTTTGCCTATAAATATACTATTATAAACCCTATTTTTGCCTCAACCTAAAAATTTACAAAAACCCTAATTCTCTCCACCTCCTCCTCCTTCATTACATCGATTTCTTGGTGGATACCGGTGGAGTGCTTCACACTTGAGGAGCAGCTGCTGGGGATCTCCGCTCGTTGTTCTTGGATCGCTTTTAAAGGTTAGAAATCGATCCCATATGTTTTAATCACGATTTGTATACTTTTATTTGGATTTTATATCAAGAAAATTGTTTTACCATGCTTCTGTGATAGATAAAATCTTACATCTACTTCACATGCTTTGAACATAGGTGAACCAACCTTTTTCTGTATAGCTGGAACATCTTCATTTTCATTTGCTTTCCCTTTCTCACCTATAGCTTTCTTCTTGTGTTCAAGGCATCATAATCAAGGCCAATAACAATATTTGCACATGGCTTGTTCTTCTCATGGTATTTTCCAACCAACTCAGATGTATTCTTGAAAGATTTCAACTTGACTTCATTCTTTTCTAGCTTCTCCCTTAACAATGTTTCAATCTCACTTGCACACTTAAGCTTGTTCTTCATATATGCATTTTCTTGTTTCACAGCTTCAAGCTCTACCATCAACAATTCAGTTTCTTGTTTCTCATTTTCAACCTTCTCATTTATTTCTGTCAGTATGTTAACTTCTTCATTAGCAACAACCATACTTGTATGAATGTGAAACATTTATGTGCTCATCTTTTCAACAGTTTCCTTATATTGACTCACATTTAAATCAATGGCGGTAAGAGTTGGTACCTGTGTTTTTGATGAGGATGACTCTCCTTGCTCCAAGGCTATAAGTGCATAATTTCCAACTTCCTAATCTTCATCATTATCAGAATCATCCCAACTTTTTTCCTCTGCAATATAGGCTTTGCTTTGCTGTTTCTTCAGAAGAGCTTCATACTTTGCTTTCAGTTCAAGTTAAGCTTTATCTTTCTTGGCTTTCTTGGGTTTCCTGCATTCTATAGCAAAATGGGCTAGCTCATCATAGTTATAGCACCTTATCTTTGATCTGTCAACAGATCCAGTTTTGTAACCATTTTTGCTATCAGATGTGTATTTCCCTTTTCCTTTCCAGTTGTTATCTTTGTTGAATGATTGTCATTTACCCTTGAAGAATCTTGACTTCTTTACTCTAATATTAGAGAACTTTCTTGCCAGATAGACCATTGACTGAGCAAGCTCATCAAGTTCATCCAGGGTGTAGAACTCATCTTCTTCCAATTCCAGTATGACTTGTTCCTGTGAATCATTATTTCTTTGCTCACTTGTTGAGGCAACTGGAGTCTTGGATCTTGGCTCATCATTAGAGGTTTGGCTTTTATTGACAATTAGAGCACTTGAGCCATCTACAACATGCCCTTAACCAGCTCTTAATGATTTTCTTTGAATCATTTCCAATTCATATATTTTTAAGATTCCATATAGAACTTCCAGAGTTATTCTGCTCAAGTCTCTTCCTTATTTGATTGCTGATATTTTATGTACCAATTGATCAGGGAGTGTGAGCAAAACCTTCAAGTTCACTTCTTCAGCTTCATAATATGTACTACGCAGCTGCAAGTCATTAATCAGCTTGTTAAACCTTTCAAACATATCAATAATACTTTCCTTTGGCTTAGCCATGAAACCCTTATACTGTGAAATCAGTTTTCTTCTTTGATTTGACCTCACTTCCTGTAACACCCCCAAATCCGGGGCCGGGGATCCGGGTTGTCACGAGTTCCATTTCCCTTAATAACACCCAATCTTAATAATTACTCAACTACCCTGTACTGTGACCCCACAATAAACACACACACCACACGTTATAGTCTCAGAGATGAATATCCAAAATAATCACAAGTCGTTTTATTCCACAATTATGTGTCAATACACCTTAAAAAGGTTTTCTGAATAAATTTACATTTCTTTGCCATTATTACAATTCATAAATATACATAAATCTGGTACATCAAAAGTTGAAAGCCTAGCCTATTGATAGTTCCTACCTCAGCTACGGCGGCATCAATGCTTCTAGAAAACTGCGGAACGTCTCCTAATCGCTTGCGAATCGGGAGCTTGGTTCTGTTCATCTTTTCTATCTGTTGTTGTGTGATGAAAGAAGAAAGCAAGGGTGAGCAGCAAGCCCACCAAAATAATATGTATAATGATTAATAGTATATGAGCCTTCTCTTAGTACTCATGAAAGTCTTGGTCAAAAGAAATGAACCAAGTTGATATCTTAATGCGATGAAGTCGCAAAATATTCAGTATATATATATATATATACATATATACTTTTCAAAATCTTGGAAGTCCTCTTCCATGCATAATATACACAAAGTCCCAGTGTATAACCGTATAAAAAAAATATCGTTGCAAGGTGATCTCATATATCTAACCTTGTCTCAACGTTTTTCTGAAAATCTTTGTCATACATAAGACAATTATTAATTAGATATAAGTTTAAAAGATGAAGTTACCAAATACTTGACTACACTTATATCATTTATAAAGCTACTTGAACTACCATTGTTCAAAGTATAATGAGCTTTTACCAGTTCATCACATAGATGAGACTACAAGACAAGATTTGAATAGATTAAATCTTTAAAATATTATTAAAGGAAATGAAGTTATGACATACTTCATTAAGTCTGATCTATATATATATATATATATCCACATATACATCTTCCTTTATACATTTCCTGAAAACCTCTGTCATGTAAAGTATGAACAGAATTGCAATATCCAATAAGTTTGGAAAGGAAAAGAATTTTGGCATAAACCAGATATCTTGCTGATCAGGCAAAGATACCCATAAGTAACCTTTTCTACTAGTAGATGGACGAATTCCCCACTGGTCATCACCCTGGTCTCAATAGGACCTAATGCTGGACTGCCACTCAGCCACTTATGCATTTGATGGACTCCCACTGAGCCACTTACACTATTATGGACGCCCACTGAGCCCATGTTGCTTATGCCGACTCAATAGATGGACTTACTTCCCGAACGTTGGGTAAGTAATCAAGTCATTTACCCAAAACTGCAATCGTGTTGCGAATATAAAATACACCACAGAGCCGGATCCCTCAGGTTTTGAGCGAGTATTTAAATCCCCTTAAAAACGAAGATCTTAAATATAAAAATGAGTTTTGGGATCCGCTCTAACTTTTAAAAATTATTTTGAAGACTCGAAAACACTTTATAGAGTGTTTGGAGTAAAGCTGATTTAATGAAGTAAATCAGTCCCCAGAATATTTAGAAAATGACTGAATATTATTATTTAAATAATATTCCAATAAAGAATAATCTTTATAAAAATAATTGAAGTAGAAGTATTAAAACTTATACTTGAAACGAGTATTAAATAACCAAAGATATACTTATATGAAAGTACTATCTTTATTTGAATAATCGAAAATAAGTTTGATTATTGACACCTTATTCTTTAATAAAATAAAGAATATACCTCAGCAAATAATCGGAGTCATAGATCCTCAAATGAATATTCAAATAATATTCATTAAATAATATAAACTGAGTCATAAGCCCTCGAATGAATATTCAAATAATATTCAATAAATAATATAAAAGAGTCATAAGCCCTCGAATGAATATTCAAATAATATTCAGATAATAAAATCAAAGGAGTCATAAGTCCTCGAATGAATATTCAAAATAATATTCATTTAATATAAAGGAGTCATACGCCTTCGAATAATATTCGAAATAATATTCAATAATAAAATAAAGGAGTCATAAGTCCTCAAAAGAATATTCAAGTAATATTCAAATGATAAAACAAACTGAGTCATAAGCCCTCGAATGAATATTCGAAATAGGATTCAATTAATAAATTAAAAGTTATCGAATAAACCTTATTCGATTAATAGTTTGGAAAACTATAACCATATATATATATATATATTTATATACATATATACAAAATCTACTCGAGATTCTCGACTCCCGGTTTAGAAATATGTTCACCTTTTATCCCTTATACTAAGGGTATACGCAACTACTTGCTTATTTCTAGCATAGGTATTATGCAACTATAAGCATTGAAATCCACAGATAGATAACCAGATTACGAAACAGACATGCATATATACCATATCAGCATGCTCCAATATATCGCAAAATTTGCTAATAACAATCATGCACTATCACAAGATAATGCATATACATATATTTACATCACAACAACAGTATAACGGGTAGAAAACTTGCCTGAGCGACTGGGGGTTACGAATGGCTCGGGACGAGTCTGGTAACCTATAAACAACAAGTAAGTTGGAATTAAACCAAAGTCACTTGTAAATCTATACTTTAACTAACTTAGACTCTAACGCTTGTTTTGCGCTTACTGATTCTCTTAAGTCACTCGAGTACCCTCGGCTCCACCATTTTTAATAATTTAACCTTTACGAGTTTTAAGGCGATTCCTTCGAAAGTGTCTTACCAACTGCCTAACACACTTACCATAAATGTTTCATACATTAATTAACCCTTTTTGGTCTTTAACCTATGTTTCAAAGTAAGGCGAGGGGAAAAGTTTCGTTCGCGAAACGCCGTTACTTGAAACGGTCGTTTCTCCTAAACCGTGCATCGGAATCGAACGAACTACATATCAAAACGAAGCTCGTAACATGAGCTATCTAAACATGGCAGTGGTCATAATCTAGCAGGGGGTTCTCGGGTCCTAATTCTATGCACAAAAACAGTCCAAAGAAAATTGGACGTTACGACGGCTATGTTTACGCGATTTCCAATATTTTAAACCATTCAAAACCATTCCAAATCAACCTCAAATCCAACATACAACCAACATCCATCCTCATCACATCATAACAACCCCAACCAATTCAATTTAATCATTCATACTTATGCCTAAGCTTAACTTTAATCATACTTAAGTTCTTTTCATCAAAACCTCAACATTTACCATTCCATTTCACTACCATTTCAAATCCCAAACTCTAATCACAACAACAAGCTACAATATCATCCTACTAATCAAAATCATCTTATAATATATAGGAATCTAGGGTTTGGAGATGGTATACCTTCCTTGAAGTGGTGGGAGGAGCTAGGAAGCCTTAAGAAGCTTTGAGAAGTCTTAGGAAAGCTTGGATCTTCAAGAAAAACAAGAAAAACTTCAAGTTAAAAACTTGAAAACACTATTCATAGTCTTCTTCTTGGATTAAATGAAGAAGATGGAGAAGGAATTGATGGCTTAAACTCATGATATAGCCCTAACTAAGCATGAAGATGATTAGGGAATTAACTCACCAATTTAGGAAGCTTGGATCTTTGATTTTGAATTTCTCCTCCATTTGCAATAGTAAAAGCCGAGAGCAAGCTTGCTTGGATGAGAGAATGGTTTTTGTGTTTTGATGAAAATGATTTGCTTGGCTTGGTTGGCTTGTTTTTGTGTTTGATTTAGTAAATTTCCTAGTTGCCCTTGGTTTTGTGTGGTTAAAAAGTCACCACATCTCCTTCCTTTCTTGTCATGCCTATGTCATCCTCATGATGTCATCCTCCCCTCCTTGTCCTCTTTCTATTGGTTGGATGACATCATTCCCACTAATCCCTTTGATTAACTTCCTAATCGTTTGCCTAATGACCGCTGATCTGTTATATGGTTCGCTTAACTTTCGTTCTCGTTTATCGTTTGAAGGATCATACCCGGGATCTTATTACTTAGGTTCCCTTAACCTTTCTCAATACATTGTATTCCTTTTATGATCCTCTCTTATAATCCTTTAATTTTAATCCTTTTTATCCTGTTACCTTATACTCAATTCTTTCCGTATCTATTGGATTTCCGGGAAAAATCAAAGTGTTCGGAATTGGATTCTGACGATCTTTACATACACTTATATACCACATAGAGTACTAATAATATCCCATAAGATCAATAACAGAACCCCTACATAGCGTGGCATGAAAAGTTTTCTCGTTCAGCAAAAACACTATTCATAAGGGTTTCAAAATTTCTCAAAAATTGGGGTTATTACAGTCTCCCCTCCTTAAAAGGATTCCGTCCCGGAATCAAATAGAAAACAAATGGGGATACTTTCTTAGCATTACACTTTCTAACTCTCGAGTCAATTTTCCCACATTGTGGTTCTACCACCAAACTCTGCCTAGTTTGATAATCCTTCTCATAAGCACTTGTTCCTTTTCACTCTATAATCCTTCCTGGTTGCTCCATATAGGTTACGTCGGGTTGCATATCTATGCGCTCATATGCCTCTATTTATCTGGCATCTGAATTACACTTCCTTAACATTGATACGTGAAACACGTTACGACCTGCTACATGTTCGGGGTTAGGGCTAGCTCATATGCTAATTTCCCAAACGTCTTAATATATCCAAGGGTCCAACAAATTGTAGACTTAGCTTTCCTTTCTTTCCGAACCTCATCAATCCTTTCCAAGGGATACCTATAACATTACTAGGTCCCCTATTTCATACTCTTTATCCTTTCGTGTCAAATCAACATACTTATCATGTCCATCTTGGGCTACTACCAGCCGTCCTCTGATTAGATCTATTATATCCTTGGTCCTTTGGACTACTGCGGGTCCGAGCATCTTGTGCTCTACAACTTCATCCTAACATAAGGGAGATCGACATTGTCTTCCCTCAAGGATCTCATAAGGCGACATCTCGATAATGACATATGATCTATTGTCGTAAGATAACTCAATCCGAATTAAGTGATCATTCCAAATTCTTTCAAGTCTATTACACAGACTCTCATCATAGCTTCCAATCATTAGAACTCTTGCTTCTCAATACCCATTCTTTTCCAGTTCGTAATCGCTACTACCTTCCGTTCCTAATATTATACTGGTTATACTTTTGCTCGTTAGCGTTCTATAACCTTTTAATAACCACGTCAACCTTAGTATCACGAATGTGTTCCCATTCCGCATACTACCACCACTTTATTACTCCTTTTTCAGTTGTTTCTATTTTCCAAAATTTGATCAATCAAATAGAAGTAAAGGAATTTGTTGAGAGATCACTATGATCATGAACACTTGTTATATCGCTTAGTTAGTACAGAAGGTGGCCAGCCTTTAGTACTTGACAAGCGATTAAACAATAGCTGGTACCCTACTAGGCTTCTATCACACAGATAGATAGTCATTCGGCAATACCTCCCCTTTCCGGAAGGTTTGTTCTTCTCAGCTTACATGAAATGAAAAGAAGAGAAAAGAACGAATTGAAGAGAACTGTATATGTGAAAAAAAATATACTGCCACAAAATATCTGGCTTGGAACCTACCTCTGAACTATAGAGGTTTATCATAGGAGAACGAAACATATGAGTATTTATATCAACATCAAGTATTATAGCATCGTATTTCACATGCCTAAATATTTGCTATTCCGTCCATCATTCTATGGACCCATGCTCTTCCTCGAGCTTATATACAATCACCTTTGAAACTCCCTCGATTTCGAAAATCGAACTTGGGATCTCATTCTATACATCATCGTTACTAGAGTTCTATGCTTGCACCGCAACCTTCCTCGTATAATAATACGACTCTCTATTGATAAGAAAGAATAAATATACAATAGGTAGATACTCTACTTAATTAGTCTATCAATGATAACTTATACACTACCACGACCCGATTAGTGGTACTCAATCTCAACACCCATTCCAATACAACTCTCACGGTTGTAATCAGCTCAATACTCGCAGAATTATTGCTGCCTTACTATGGTCCATCACTGACCTACTGTAGTCATTCATTTTCCATGAAGTCTTAATAGCTAACCATACGGAGTCCATACATGTCGTATCAAATCCTTCTAAGAAGGTAACATAATCACCATTTCTGATTCATGAAGAACACTCCTGATCCTGACATACATACATGACATGAAGCAGATAAAATTGCAGAAGAGTTTCAATCAAAGCAACGATAGCAGGTTAATACCATTCTAAATCATATGCCTTAAATAGAAGACTTACTCAAAGGTTCGTCTAGTCCTTTTTGAAACATGGTCCTGGCTTATCTCAAGATAGGACCTTCTAAGATAGATAGCCCGTTCATGGCGATTACACGAATTAAACCTTTACCAACTACTATTACGGTTGGGTATTGCACAGTCATCAGAAGGAATGTCAATCTTCCACACCATAATACAACCTTCACAGCTTTAACCATCATCACTGTATTCTTCTGGCACGAGCGCCTATAATTATACTCTTACCTTTAAAGTGTCGGCCACCTCTTTGGCCTTTCCTGATAGTAAAATTTCCTTACAGTCAATGTCATTTTAACCACCTCCAAATAAATTTTCTACCTTATTTCAATCACAGCTTATGTGAAAATGCTTTTCTTTAATATCTGATGAGTAAATAAAAAAAATATCACCATTTTTCCATAAGTTATTGCCTCAATCTTTAGAGGTTAATCACTGTCACGACTGACTCTCAATCATACTTAGAACATCTTTTATCTTAGGTCCTAATTGCCCTGAACAATTTCGACCTTTACTGGTTCGATCCATACTTTCTCGTGGTTTAACACGTGCCCCACTTGGCATCATTATAATTATATCATATTTCCTTTATCAATATTTTTATTCTTGAGAATTTCGAATATTTCCTTTCTCCTTGTAAAACCTCTAAGGTTATCCTTCAATCGTTCCTCCTGTATTCCCTATATACAGGGCATATCAAAATACCATTTACTAATACTAGAACCATTGTCTATATACTTCTGAAAAATTTCTCCACTGATCCTTAAAGGTTATTATTACCTTAATCCTTTCCAATTCATACTGTCAAAACTCATATTATCCCTATTAAGGGTGAAATGCCAACCTTTATGCATTCCCCTAGGATTCGTTTTAAGTTACCGATGTTCTATCCTTAATTCCACCTTTAAAAAGGTACAAGCATCCTTTCATGGATAAATAAAGTCATATATCCCTGATAAGGGTATCTTATTCAATCATTTCCACCTCGATAGTCTATACCGAATTTCACAATAGCATCCTTATTCAAGTTAAGGTCAATCCACATGGCCTCCAAAAGATAAAAATGGTTATCCGCTTTTCTTTCCTGATTTGGTAATGATCACATGGATGATCTGGAAGATATTGGTCGTGTTCAACGTGAACTTCTTCTTAATAAATCCTTATTTACTTTTGTTGTTTATCTCAACAGTCATCTCAATGTTGGGATATCTTTCATACCTGGCGTCTCCCTTCCTGGGTATCAAGCCACCGGTCTTACACTTCACATTCTTGAAGGTCACTTCCTTCATCCAATTTTCCTAATTTCTTACTTCCTTGTCTCCTCAGTCTATCCGCGTCTCAATATTTATCCTTCGAACTATCTCAAGGTTTCCTCAAATCCTCCCAACTTACAGGGGATAAAATATATTTATCTCTTATGCCTTCAACCATCAATTTAACTCATGGTGAATCACCCTCATCCTGACGATTACATACTTTTCTATTTCTATTGCTACGAGTCTTTTGGGTTTCCTCATACCCAACTTCCTTATCATTCCTCAAACTCTATTGCCTTTATATTCCTTTCCACTTCAGTTTCTTTTTATTTTCCTTTCTCTTATCATTATTTCATGAACTAACACAACATAAGCATTGATTTCAAATATCCCGTCATTCTGGATTCGTGTCCTCAGAACGAATCTTGATAACTTTTACAACTTAGATTCATAATTCATCATACTCATCCGCTTTTGTTCTAGCTCCAAAGCTTTTACACTACCTCCATAACCTTGGGAAGTACTTTCCCGAAAATAATTGTCTGAACTTAAATCAGTTTATTATAATCTCTTGCTCCGTGCCTTCCTTGGCCTTTCACCAGCGGGTGGTCTCTCTCTTAGGAGGGTAAGTGATAAAAATAGTCTTTTATGGTTCATCAATCATTTTGAATCTCAAATGATTCCTATATTTCCTTTAGCTAGGCTCTTGCCTCGGCTGGGTCAGCTTGTTCCTTGGAACTCTGAGAGCTTAGCGACTTAAAGGTCATGAAAAAATTTCCTACCGCATTGTTTCCTCAAGGTGGTGGTTGGGGATAATAGTCTAAGTTCTTTTTAGACAGGTCCATGAATTGCCGTATAGGAGTACCGTCTCGGGTCTCCTTTCCTTACTCGACTTTCTGTTTCCTTAGTATGAAATGTTTCATCCTTCTCCCATACTTGGGGTTATCTTATACGTTAAAATCCTCATTTTCCACTTCATTATGTTATGGGTTCCTTCTATCTTGATAGCGTCCTCCCTGACTATCACATTCAGGGTTTGCCCTTAATCTTATTCCTTGAACTATGACTTTTATCTAAGATCTCATCTTTAAGCTCTTGAACATTTGGAACCCAAATTCTATAGGAATACCTCATTATTCCCTTATCATCTTTCTCGGTATAAATCTCATATCTATTTGTTGGCTCTCTGCCTTCATTCATCACTTTTTCTGGCACAATATGTTCTTTTCCGATAATTCGGTCTGTATTGCAATCTCAAACAGCTTTTCGGTACCGGCTCCGGTTACCTTCACTTCTATTTCCATTTTCTCAAAATCTCTTATAACTCTCCCAAGGACATTATCATCTTGAGTCTCTCCTTTCTACTAAGGGCATCAGCCACCACATCGGCTTTCCCCGAATGATAAAGAATCTCTCAATCATAATTTTTGATTAGCTCTAACCGCCTCCTCTGGCGTATGTTGAGCTCTCTCTACGGGAAAATGTACTAGAGCACTTATGGCTTAGGTAAATCTCGCACTTCTCTCCATACAAGTAGTGCCTCCAATATTTAGGGCAAAACTATTGCCATGAGCCCAAGCTCATGGGTGGGGATATCGAATTTCATATTACCTTAATTGTCTTGACGTGTACGCGATTACCTTACCGTGCTGCATAAGCACGCACCCTAAGCCCTTGTGCGAAGCGTCACTCACTTCACAAAATCTCCTTTTCCATCCGGCAATGCCAGCATAGGGGCCGTCACCAACCTTTGCTTCAGTTCTTGAAAGCTGTTCTCGCATTTCTCTGTCCATTCGAACTTCTCAGTCTTACGAGTAAGCCACGTTAAAGGGGGCTACTATCTTTACAAACTTGAACGAACCTCCGGTAGTGATCGACCAATCCTACCTCTGGTAGTCGACCTAACCATGGTCATCAATTCATCAGTGGTCCTTTATTCATTCTTGTCAGGATCCTCCATGGGATCCTCCTCAGCAACTATCCCTTCTAGGACAACATCCTCAACCGCTATATCCTCAATATCAACATTATCCGGTCCTGCATTAGGACGCTCCATCGGATCCATAATCTAATCTCCAATAAGTAATAAAACATCATCGCGTTGTTGCTCCTCAACCTCAGGGTTCGGAGTCCCGCTACCATATACGATAACGAACTACGCTTCTATCACGATATTTATAAGGGTTCCCATAAGGGTTTTAACTGTCAGTACTACGTTAGGTAGCCCGACTATGAACTTGGCAAGAGTTCTTATTATCTTAGTTATTATCTTAACGTCACATCATCTCTGAGGTTTATAACGCTTAGCTCTGATACCATTTCTGTAACACCCCCAAATCCGGGGACGGGGATCCGGGTTATCACGAGTTCCATTTCCCTTAATAACACCCAATCTTAATAATTACTCAACTACCCTGTACTGTGACCCCACAATAAACACACACACCACACGTTATAGTCTCAGAGATGAATATCCAAAATAATCACAAGTCGTTTTATTCCACAATTATGTGTCAATACACCTTAAAAAGGTTTTCTGAATAAATTTACATTTCTTTGCCATTATTACAATTCATAAATATACATAAATCTGGTACATCAAAAGTTGAAAGCCTAGCCTATTGGTAGTTCCTACCTCAGCTACGGCGACATCAATGCTTCTAGAAAACTGCGGAACGTCTCCTAATCGCTTGCGAATCGGGAGCTTGGTTCTGTTCATCTTTTCTATCTGTTGTTGTGTGATGAAAGAAGAAAGCAAGGGTGAGCAGCAAGCCCACCAAAATAATATGTATAATGATTAATAGTATATGAGCCTTCTCTTAGTACTCATGAAAGTCTTGGTCAAAAGAAATGAACCAAGTTGATATCTTAATGCGATGAAGTCGCAAAATATTTAGTATATATATATATACATATATACTTTTCAAAATCTTGGAAGTCCTCTTCCATGCATAATATACACAAAGTCCCAGTGTATAACCGTATAAAAAAAATATCGTTGCAAGGTGATCTCATATATCTAACCTTGTCTCAACGTTTTTCTGAAAATCTTTGTCATACATAAGACAATTATTAATTAGATATAAGTTTAAAAGATGAAGTTACCAAATACTTGACTACACTTATATCATTTATAAAGCTACTTGAACTACCACTGTTCAAAGTATAATGAGCTTTTACCAGTTCATCACATAGATGAGACTACAAGACAAGATTTGAATAGATTAAATCTTTAAAATATTATTAAAGGAAATGAAGTTATGACATACTTCATTAAGTCTGATATATATATATATATATATCCACATATACATCTTCCTTTATACATTTCCTGAAAACCTCTGTCATGTAAAGTATGAACAGAATTGCAATATCCAATAAGTTTGGAAAGGAAAAGAATTTTGGCATAAACCAGATATCTTGCTGATCAGGCAAAGATACCCATAAGTAACCTTTTCTACTAGTAGATGGACGAATTCCCCACTGGTCATCACCCTGGTCTCAATAGGACCTAATGCTGGACTGCCACTCAGCCACTTATGCATTTGATGGACTCCCACTGAGCCACTTACACTATTATGGACGCCCACTGAGCCCATGTTGCTTATGCCGACTCAATAGATGGACTTACTTCCCGAACGTTGGGTAAGTAATCAAGTCATTTACCCAAAACTGCAATCGTGTTGCGAATATAAAATACACCATAGAGCCGGATCCCTCAGGTTTTGAGCGAGTATTTAAATCCCCTTAAAAACGAAGATCTTAAATATAAAAATGAGTTTTGGGATCCGCTCTAACTTTTAAAAATCATTTTGAAGACTCGAAAACACTTTATAGAGTGTTTGGAGTAAAGCTGATTTAATGAAGTAAATCAGTCCCCAGAATATTTAGAAAATGACTGAATATTATTATTTAAATAATATTCCAATAAAGAATAATCTTTATAAAAATAATTGAAGTAGAAGTATTAAAACTTATACTTGAAACGAGTATTAAATAACCAAAGATATACTTATATGAAAGTACTATCTTTATTTGAATAATCGAAAATAAGTTTGATTATTGACACCTTATTCTTTAATAAAATAAAGAATATACCTCAGCAAATAATCGGAGTCATAGATCCTCAAATGAATATTCAAATAATATTCATTAAATAATATAAACTGAGTCATAAGCCCTCGAATGAATATTCAAATAATATTCAATAAATAATATAAAAGAGTCATAAGCCCTCGAATGAATATTCAAATAATATTCAGATAATAAAATCAAAGGAGTCATAAGTCCTCGAATGAATATTCAAAATAATATTCATTTAATATAAAGGAGTCATACGCCTTCGAATAATATTCGAAATAATATTCAATAATAAAATAAAGGAGTCATAAGTCCTCAAAAGAATATTCAAGTAATATTCAAATGATAAAACAAACTGAGTCATAAGCCCTCGAATGAATATTCGAAATAGGATTCAATTAATAAATTAAAAGTTATCGAATAAACCTTATTCGATTAATAGTTTGGAAAACTATAACCATATATATATATATATATATATTTATATACATATATACAAAATCTACTCGGGATTCTCGACTCCCGGTTTAGAAATATGTTCACCTTTTATCCCTTATACTAAGGGTATACGCAACTACTTGCTTATTTCTAGCATAGGTATTATGCAACTATAAGCATTGAAATCCACAGATAGATAACCAGATTACGAAACAGACATGCATATATACCATATCAGCATGCTCCAATATATCGCAAAATTTGCTAATAACAATCATGCACTATCACAAGATAATGCATATACATATATTTACATCACAACAACAGTATAACGGGTAGAAAACTTGCCTGAGTGACTGGGGGTTACGAATGGCTCGGGACGAGTCTGGTAACCTATAAACAACAAGTAAGTTGGAATTAAACCAAAGTCACTTGTAAATCTATACTTTAACTAACTTAGACTCTAACGCTTGTTTTGCGCTTACTGATTCTCTTAAGTCACTCGAGTACCCTCGGCTCCACCATTTTTAATAATTTAACCTTTACGAGTTTTAAGGCGATTCCTTCGCAAGTGTCTTACCAACTGCCTAACACACTTACCATAAATGTTTCATACATTAATTAACCCTTTTTGGTCTTTAACCTATGTTTCAAAGTAAGGCGAGGGGAAAAGTTTCGTTCGCGAAACGCCGTTACTTGAAACGGTCGTTTCTCCTAAACCATGCATCAGAATCGAACGAACTACATATCAAAACGAAGCCCGTAACATGAGCTATCTAAACATGGCAGTGGTCATAATCTAGCAGGGGGTTATCGGGTCCTAATGCTATGCACAAAAACAGTCCAAAGAAAATCGGACGTTACGACGGCTATGTTTACGCGATTTCCAATATTTTAAACCATTCAAAACCATTCCAAATCAACCTCAAATCCAACATACAACCAACATCCATCCTCATCACATCATAACAACCCCAACCAATTCAATTTAATCATTCATACTTATGCCTAAGCTTAACTTTAATCATACTTAAGTTTTTTTCATCAAAACCTCAACATTTACCATTCCATTTCACTACCATTTCAAATCCCAAACTCTAATCACAACAACAAGCTACAATATCATCCTACTAATCAAAATCATCTTATAATATATAGGAATCTAGGGTTTGGAGATGGTATACCTTCCTTGAAGTGGTGGGAGGAGCTAGGAAGCCTTAAGAAGCTTTGAGAAGTCTTAGGAAAGCTTGGATCTTCAAGAAAAACAAGAAAAACTTCAAGTTAAAAACTTGAAAACACTATTCATAGTCTTCTTCTTTGATTAAATGAAGAAGATGGAGAAGGAATTGATGGCTTAAACTCACGATATAGCCCTAACTAAGCATGAAGATGATTAGGGAATTAACTCACCAATTAGGAAGCTTGGATCTTTGATTTTGAATTTCTCCTCCATTTGCAATAGTAAAAGCCGAGAGCAAGCTTGCTTGGATGAGAGAATGGTTTTTGTGTTTTGATGAAAATGATTTGCTTGGCTTGGTTGGCTTGTTTTTGTGTTTGATTTAGTAAATTACCTAGTTGCCCTTGGTTTTGTGTGGTTAAAAAGTCACCACATCTCCTTCCTTTCTTGTCATGCCTATGTCATCCTCATGATGTCATCCTCCCCTCCTTGTCCTCTTTCTATTGGTTGGATGACATCATTCCCACTAATCCCTTTGATTAACTTCCTAATCGTTTGCCTAATGACCGCTGATCTGTTATACGGTTCGCTTAACTTTCGTTCTCGTTTATCGTTTGAAGGATCATACCCGGGATCTTATTACTTAGGTTCCCTTAACCTTTCTCAATACATTGTATTCCTTTTATGATCCTCTCTTATAATCCTTTAATTTTAATCCTTTTTATCCTGTTACCTTATACTCAATTCTTTCCGTATCTATTGGATTTTCGGGAAAAATCAAAGTGTTCGGAATTGGATTCTGACGATCTTTACATACACTTATATACCACATAGAGTACTAATAATATCCCATAAGATCAATAACAGAACCCCTACATAGCGTGGCATGAAAACTTTTCTCGTTCAGCAAAAACACTATTCATAAGGGTTTCAAAATTTCTCAAAAATTGGGGTTATTACACTTCCTCTGTTTCTTCACAAAGTATTTCAATTTTCTCCCAGATCTGTTTAGCAGTGTCACAGTTGACAATGTTATTGTACATTACATTGTCAAGTGACTCTATCAAGATCAGCTGCAAGCCACTGTCTAGGGAGACTTTTTCTTTCTCAGGCTCAGTGTACTCTAAATGATCTATAGGAGCATAATGAGCTGGAATGAACATATCTCCATCTGTAGATTCCTCAACTTTTACCATAGGAGTGAAAGGCCGAGATACTATGTAACCTCGGAGGATTATTGTGGCCCATTCTTGAGAATCTGAATATATAATGGATTGGCCATCCTTATAAATAACAACATTTTCTTCTTCCAAAGAGTGTAGTTAGTCTTATCAAAAGTAGGGATTTTGATGCTACTGATTTTCTGTGTATTCATTCTTCCAAGATCTTGAATCTGTTTACTTTCATATTTTGCTCTGATACCACTTGTTAGATAATGAATCACACATAGAGGGGGGGGGGTGAATATGTTTTTGTGTTTTTCTGTTTTTCTTGAAGTGTTTATGGTGATGAAAAAAAGTAAATTAAAATCTTGTAGTTAAATGTGTTAATACTGAATTTAGACAGATAAAACAGTGAACACAAATCTTTCAAAACTCACTTAATTTTATATTAAAATTAAGAATGTTTTGCTACAAAATTTCTAGGCTCTTTGTTGATAAAGAGCTTAGCTTTTTACTTAAGAGAATACAAGAATTCTCATCTCAATTATTACTACTTACAAAGCATCCAGTGTTTACTTTATAGAACAGTAAATACTGGTTATTACACTGCATGCATTAGCATGTACTAAACCCTATTTTTGGATAATCAAATCTTTATATTTATGGCTTAGTGTATCTTTGCTAATCTTGCACGCCTGTGATTTTACTTTGCCAGTTAATCTTGGCCTTTGATCTTGTACTCTTCAAGTTGCTTTTGTAGACTTGTCAATCCAGCTGATTAGATTGTTTGATGATTGATAATATTAGATATTGAACTGATCTGCACTTTGTATTTTTAGTTTTACCTCGAGATCTCTAGTTTGGTATATAGAGAACTTGACATCTCGATAAGTATATTGGCTTATCGAGATCTCGAATCACTCTATAGTTGTTTTGACTTATCGAAGTCTCTGAGTTCTCTATAAGAGAATTTGGCTTGTCGAGATCTCTCATCTTCATGTCTTCACTTTTACTTATCGATAACTCTGAGTTCTCTAGTGACAACTTGGCTTGTCGATAACTCTGAGTTCTCTAGTGACAAATTGGCTTATCGATAACTCTGAGTTCTCTAAGACAAATTGGTTTATCGATAACTCTGAGTTCTCTAGTGAAGAAATGACTTGGCGATATTTTCATTCTTCATGTCTTCAAATTGGCTTGTCGATATCTCTGAGTTCTCTAGTAGTTTTTCTTGACTTGTCGATAAGTCATTCTGGAGTTCTCGAATGACTTCTCTATAACACTTAATCTGTGACTTGTAGAGATCTTGACTTAGAATAGTTTTCTCAAAACAGATTTATTCAACTCCAAGCTTCTTCATAATTCTTCTGAGGCATGATCTTCTTGATCTTCTTCCAGATAGAATTCTTAGGCTTGACATTGTTTAAAAAAAAGACTTCAGTCTGCCCTTGAACATTTTTACAGACTTAAGTGGTACAATACAAAATGTAAATTTAGATTACAATACAACATACTTAGGGTTGTCAATTTGACTTAGTGTTGTTATTGTACAGGCATGTCTTGCACAACAATCTCTAAGTATGTATAAGTACAGACGTTGATTTGATATCATTTCTGTTTTGTTTGGTTCAGGATGTGGTATCGGGTTGGAATCAGGAATTGGGTTAGAATGGTATGGGGATCTGGTATCATATCTGATATTATGTGTTTGGTTGAGTGGTATAATAAATATTTTTAATTTTAAATATGTTAAGTCAATAATTTTATTTTAAGTAATTATATTATTTTATTATTATTTTAATATATTTTAGGTTCATAGATTTCTTTTAGTACTCAATATTTATATTTAATTGCTTAAATAAAAATTAAAATAGTGAAATAAAAGTTGATACTCATATTACTACCTCATACCCACATTCCTACTTGGATATAAAAAACCCATATCTTGGGGGTTTGAGGAATGGGTATAAATTTTTATTTTTCTGAACCAAATGTCAGGTATAGGGTTGGAATGGCTGAAATTTAGACCTGAATGCAGAATGTAGAGAACCAAACGACCCCTTAGTGGGTATAAGTTAATACACAAAAGGAGGGTTGAATGTGTGTTAGGAGTATTTTGAACTCTATTTTTGGCTATAGTGATTAAGTGTAAAAGATAAAGGTAGCAAATAATTGTATGAAAAAATGACAATAAGAACACACAATTATAACTCTAAACTGTTTGTATTAGTCAATTTAAGATGCTACAATTATCAGAATTAAAGAATAAGAATTTTAAGCTTTTTCTGAGAACTTACACGAACAGAAAATATACAAAGCTCAAAATCTTCAATATATTCTCTTTGTATTCTCTCACTTTTGAAAAACCGAGAGCATGCTTTATAATACAAGCAGTGCACTATGTTACATGAATATTCTTAAAATGGGCTAATAACTATTCTGCACAACAGATTGTACTTTGCCACTATTTTGGAACCTGCAATTCCTGGACCACTACATTTTCAGTTAAATAGCCATTTTCCGGTGAATCACAGTCCTTGATCTTTTGTCTAAACTCTAAATTTTTGTAGGATTGCCGCATGTTATCCAGAAAATTGTATCTCTGAATATTACAAGGATTGATTTGTTTGTCTCCATAATTTCTCATGGCATATTGTACCAGCTGTACTCATTATTTTGTCAATTTTCCAATTGTCATTGCATGATTAATCGAAAATGAGATCAAATTACATATTTTTAGGAAAAAACTATCAAAAATCGGAATTAATTGGTCGATTCGGTTCAAAAATCTTCCGAATCGGTCAAAGGCGTATAAATTAATAATTTTTTTCAGAAAAATGAAAATTCAAAAATAATGGTTAATATTTATTATTTAACGATTGACCGACTTATGTTTAATATTTTTTGCTCTGAAACTAGTGATGATTTTGTGTTTGATGACTCGAATCATGCGTACTACTGAATAATATTAGAATTTATATGTAGTAGTTGGTAATAATTTTCTAACTATTTATTAGATTGAAATCGCTTAATTATCAAATCTGGACTAATAGGTAATGATTTTAATCTTTTCACTTAAATATTAATACAATACTAGTGATATGTGGTATTAATTTTTAAATCTTATAAAACTTTTAAAAAAAAAATATTATTAATTATTAAATTAAATTATATCTGATTAATATTTCAATTAATGAATCTTACCGTTTATTTGATTACGCGTACATCTATTATATAATGTCGATTTGCGATGTATTAGAACCCGGCATACAAATTAAAATATATGTGATACATTTTAAATTAAATATGAATTTTAACTTAAGTGAATATATATACCATCGACTATCGAGTGCTAACAGCTTTCATATAAAAATATGAAATTTTGACCAAAAAAAGAGAGTATAAAAAATAAAAAATAAAAAAGTTGAATGCATGAGTCGGTAAAAATGTGAGGCTGCATTCAAATCAGACATACCGAGGCTGGGCTGCCAATGTAGTTTATTTGGGCCCAAGTTTAGTCTATTACAACACTCTTTCAAAGCCCATTACAATCCTAGCTAAATCAGTTGTCCAGAAGCTAAATCGCGGTTACTTTGCACTCAATTGGGCGGCAGAAATCAAGCAAACAGCCATGGTAATCTCTCTTCCTTCTTCTCCAAACGTATATACACGTGTCTTTTATTACTGGTGCTTTCAATTAAGTAGGTTCCGATTAAATTTTGTCCAGCTAAAGTTCAAGGATTGCTAAGTGCTATCTAGTAATTCTTTACTAGTTGTATAACTGTGCACATATTGATATATTTGAAGATTAAATGGTTTATAGATTCCTAAATACTATTTTTTCTAGATTTAGAAATTCTCTTTGATATGGATTTACGGATCGTATAAAGGTGCTATTGAAATGGTATTTTTAAGGTTCTTTGGTTCATTTGAATTGATTTTATGACTTTGAAAATTGAATATTAGTAAGGTTAGGCAATGCAACAATTTATCTGAATTGGAACAAACTTGTGTAGTTGGCCTGTAGATACAACTAGAAGCTTGCAAAAATAAAGGAGCACATTATTTAACATGGTTAAGATCACTTGTTCCCTGTACTAAAAACGGACTTGTAAATGTTGAATTAGTGGAAATGTATTTTGTGTTCTGTTTTTGGATAAAATGGCTACAGTGTATGCTCAATTTTATTTGCAACATGAATTGCTCTGAACTAAGCTAATCAATTGGACAATTTTAGGAAATGATGAAATTTATGTTCAAACTACTCTTTAGCAATGCAACAAATTTATGTTCATATGTGGAAGTTATGATTCCACAAAATTGATTCGGATATTGTTACGAATATGCAGTATCAGGAGAATCAAAATTCAAGTGACAACACACATGATGTCACTAAGTGCCAACTCAACAAAGTTTGTTACAACTAACTGCATCATACCAACTCAACTAGCAGCCTCTAGAGTACTCTATAAAAGCAGCTATTTGCTACTTGCTTAGTTATTGAGTGAAAATGAGAGTACAAATTTGTATGTAGTGTGTTGCAGATTGTAATCAGTAGATAGTAGTATGATTCCAATAAGAGTGATTGTTTTTCATTGATTTGTGTTACATTGTTAATGAAAGATATGATTTGATAAAGCATCTTCTATAAAAGCTGCTAATTTACATGGTATCAGAGCGGAGAAGACGATCTTGTGACGATACTACTACGATCTGACGATGCTTCACGATGCTTATCTCTGGTGAACTTTTCTCATTTCTTTTGTTGTTTGTGGATCGATTCTGTTCATTTTTGGTGAATTCTTCTCATTTTTGTTGATCGATTCTTTCTTGACTATTTCGTATTCCAATTTTCTGGTGTTTTGATTGATTGTTTCTGAGATTTACACATTGATTCTCATCATTATCTTCTTGTTTCTGAGTTGATATACATACTGGTTATTCCTTGAAAACTCTCTCAACTGATTGTTGATAATCTTGTTTCAGAATCAATTAGATCTGATATTTCTTGATAAGTTTATTTTGTTTGCTAATCTGAAATTCTGTTTTCTTCGAGTCTCAATATGGTATGGCTGAGAATAATGAAAATCAGACTCCTGTTATGGATCAATCTCAAAATCCTACTTCTCCTTATTATATTCATCCTTCTGATAATCCTGGTATGAAATTGGTTAATATCAAGTTTGATGGAACTGGTTATGGTGATTGGAAGCGTTCGATGTTAATTAGCTTATATGAGATCAAACAAGGAGCTGATTCTGTTTCTAGTTACTATACTGAAATCAAGATGATTTGGGATCAACTAGATGTTGTAGACCCTATAACTTCATGTAAATGTGCTGGATGCACATGTGAGATAACACAAAAGATGATAAAATCTCAGGAAGACAGAAGATTAGTTGAATTTCTCATGAAGTTAAATGATGGCTTTGAAGTAATTAGAGGCAGCATCCTTGTCATGAGTCCATTACCTGCAATATCACACGCTTATAGATTGTTGCTTCAGGAAGAAAATCACAAGAAGTTGTTGCATCCTGTTCAATCATCAGAAGAGGTCATGGCTTTTGCTGCAAATAGGAGAAATTTCAATTTCAGATCACAGGGTGGATCTGGTTCCAATTTCAGGTCTCAGACTGGAGAAAACAGAGGAAAATTCAATTCTTATTTTTGTGATCATTGCAAAATGACTGGCCACACTGCTCATAGATGTTACAAATTACATGGTTATCCATCACATTTCAAGACTGACAATAGACCAGACAGCATAAAAGTAGCTGCTAATGTCAATTCTGAAACAAATGAAAGTACTAATGTTTCTGATAACAAGAATGCAGGTTTCACAGATGCTCAATATGCACAACTTTTGCAGCTACTTGGAAAGGATGCAGGAGAATTATCTACTAAGAATAACATGAAAGCAGCTTGTGTTGCAGGTAAGATTTGTCTTACATCCCACACATCGGTTCATTGGATTGTGGACAGTGGAGCTACTGACCATATGTGTCATGATTTGTCTCTTTTTATGCAATTTTCTCCAATTCCAAATCTGGAAACTTATATAACTCTTCCAGATGGGAAGAAGCTATTAGTATCACAGATAGGAGATATTCAAGTTACTGACAGCATAATTCTTAAGGATGTACTATATGTACCTGATTTCAGATACAATTTGGTATTTATACCAAAACTTTGTCAGGATCTTAAGTGTTCAGTTACTTTTACTAATGATCAGTGTTTTCTTCAGAGTCCTTCAATGACACAAATGCCTCTTGGTAACTTCAAGAATGGACTTTACTACTTAGCAACAAACCATATCAGTAATGATGCAAAAGGTTTTACAGCTGCAATTTCTGTTGAAGAGAATCAGAACAAGATCAAGCTTTGGCATCTCAGAATGGGGCATCTGCCTATTTCTATGCTTCATCATTTATCAAATGTATTTGATAAACCTTGTAGATTACATACAATATGTCAAGTATGTCCTAAAGCAAAGCATACTAGAGTCTCTTTTCCTCATAGTTCAATAAAAACTGATGTAGCTTGTTCAATGGTGCATTTGGATGTATGGGGCCCTTATAAAGAGCTAACTCGTGACAATTACAAGTATTTTTTTACAATAGTTGATGACTTTAGCAGAATGACTTGGGTATTCTTATTAAAGAATAAATCTGAAGTTTTTCCAGTTTTTTGTGATTTTGTTCTTTACATAGAAAATCAGTTCAAACTTTCTATTCATGTAGTCAGAACTGATAATGCCCCTGAGCTGAGTAAAGGTGATATGCTGCAATTTTATAAATCTAAAGGCATTCACTTGCAAACTACTTGTGTCAATACACCACAACAGAATGACATTGTGGAAAGAAAACAAAGGAATATACTGGAGGTTTCAAGAGCACTATTCTTTTAGTCCAAGCTTCCAATTCAGTACTGGGGAGAGTGTGTACGGTGTGCAGTACATATTATCAACAGAGTACCTTTGTCAATATTATCCAACTCCAGTCCTTATGAAATTTTCTTTAAGGAGCCACCAGACTTATCCCGTATGAGAGTATTTGGCTGTTTGTGTTTTGTTTCTACTTCTCAGGTTAATAGAAGCAAATTTGATGAAAGAGTGTCCCGCATGTGTTCTTAGGGTACTCACCTGGGAAGAAAGGCTACAAGGTACTGAATACTAAAACTCTTGCTGCTTCAATCTCTAGAGATGTTATATTTCATGAGCAACACTTTCCATATCATCTGAAATCATGTACAGATCATTCATCTAAGTTTCAAATTTTTCTTCCCATAGTAACTCTAGTAACTTCTTTCACAGAATTTACACCCATACCAGATGTTTTTCAACTTCCTGCCCATGATCATGATGCAAACTCTCAAGATTTTGATTTTCATCATTCTTCACACTCTGATAATAACACTCATTCTTCACACACTGATGAAAATCATTTTTCACACACTGATGAATTTACTTCTGACAACAGAGTTATTCTAAGAAAAAGCACCAGAGATGTAAATCCACCTTTATTCCTAAAAGATTTTATTTGTAATCATAGTACATCAACTTCTACAGTAAATGATCATTGGTGCAATATCATTTCTTCACAACATTTATCACCTCAGCATCATTCTTTTATTGCTCATACTGTTTCACTCAAAGAACCATTGACATATGAAGAAGCTATTAGAGATAATAGATGGGTCGAAGCAATGAGAAAAGAAATAATAGCACTTCAGGAGAATCAGACCTGGGAGTTGGTCTCTTTACCAGCTGGAAAGAAGCCTGTAGGTTCTAAATGGGTATATAAGATAAAGCTTAAGGCAGATGGGAATATAGAACGTTTTAAAGCTCGATTGGTGGCAAAGGGTTACAATCAAAAATGGGGAATAGATTACGAAGAAACGTTTTCACCAGTTGTTAAGATGACTACTGTTCGATGTTTGCTAGCATTAGCATCACATAAACTCTGGCAATTGCATCAGCTTGACATTAACAACGCATTCTTGCATGGTGATCTTACTGAGGAAGTTTATATGTCTCCACCACAGGGTTTTGATTGTCCAAAAGGTTATGTATGTCGACTTATCAAGTCATTATACGGGTTAAAACAAGCTTCTCGACAGTGGTTTGCAAAACTGCTAGGTGAACTGCAGCTACATGGCTTTACACAATCTAAGAATGATTATTCTCTTTTCATTAAAAGAACCAATCAGTGTACTACCATTGCTGCTGTATATGTAGACGACACTATTATAACAGGAAACGATGATACGGAAATCCAAGCTCTTAAAGTACATCTACATGCAACATTCAGCATAAAAGATTTGGGTTTGATGAGTTATTTTTTGGGCATCGAGATCGGGTATCTTGCAGAAGGAATTACCATGTCCCAGGCCAAGTTTACGAAAGAATTATTAGATGAAGCTGGTATATCTTCATTCAAAAATACAGTTACTCATTCTCAAGTCAGATGAAGGAGAGTTCTATTCTGATCCTTCTACTTATCGATGTCTTGTTGGAAAACTGAATTTTCTGACTCATACCAGACCGGATTTATCATTCACAGTTCAACATTTAAGCCAGTTTCTACAGAATCCTAGGGTACCTCATTTTAAAGCTTTAATGCATACTCTTCATTATGTAGCTTCAACTGCAGGACAAGGCATTCTGCTACAAGGAGCTGACCATCTAACTTTACAAGCTTTCACTGATTCAAATTGGGGTGCTTGCAAAGACACACGACGATCTATTTCAGGATATGTCATGCTTCTTGGGAAATCACCAATAAGTTGGAAATCAAAGAAGCAAGGAATTGTGTCTAAAAGCTCAGCAGAAGCAGAATATCGTGCTATGTCCAATGCTGCTTCAGAAATTACTTGGTTAGTCAGATTATTAGCAGAGTTGGGTATGCTGTGTCTCAAACCTGTCACATTACATTGTGATAACCAGAGCTCCATCCATATTGCGAAAAATCCTGTGCATCACGAGCGTACAAAGCATATCGAGATCGATGTGCATTTTACTCGTGATAAAGTACTGGAAGGATTGATTCAGCTTTCCTATGTTCCAACAACTCATCAGCTGGCAGATGTTTTTACAAAAGTATTGCCTTCTGTTCAGTTCACAGAACTTCTGGCCAAACTCGGGACGACACAATGTCACCCTCGTTTGAGGGGGCATGTTACGAATATGCAGTATCAGGAGAATCATAATTCAAGTGACAACACACATGATGTCACTAAGTGCCAACTCAGCAAAGTTTGTTACAACTAACTGCATCATACCAACTCAACTAGCAGCCTCTACAGTACTCTATAAAAGCAGCTATTTGCTACTTGCTTAGTTAGTGAGTGAAAATGAGAGTACAAATTTGTATGTAGTGTGTTGCAGATTGTAATCAGTAGATAGTAGTATGATTCCAATAAGAGTGATTGTTTTTCATTGATTTGTGTTACATTGTTAATGAAAGATATGATTTGATAAAGCATCTTCTACAAAAGCTGCTAATTCTAACAGATATGTTGTTAAGAACTTGTGACATATCTACCAAAGCCAGGCAGATAGATAGCTCCTTTCCCGCTGCTAAGGGAGAGCAAGAAAAAATGGATTGTTCTTGAACCAGCGCCCCCATTCGGGTAAGCAGGTACTAAGAGTCTCCATACTACCAACCAGCAGACATCATCTGGCTGGGTTTTTCCAGTATCAACTACGAAAAAAAATGGAAACAGCAACTCACTATGGCTCTTGGGCCCAGACAACGTCCTATATTATACTTTTAAGCTGTAGGAAACAAACGTCCGTCCGGATACATGTAATCTAATACTTACAGTTGGAAATTTTGTATTCAGGTTCTCCCTCTTACAGGTGAATGTCCCAAAGACAAAGAAGACTTACTGCAATTCTAAGGAGTGCCGTAACCACACCTTACACAAGGTGACATAATATAAAAAGGGCAAAGATTCTTTAGCTGCCCAGGGAAAGCGTCGTTATGATAGGAAACAATCTGGTTATGGTGGTCAAACAAAGCCCGTTTTCCACAAGAAGGTAACTATCGGTCTTGTGCATTCTTTCATTGGCCTGACATGTATAATTCTGGTAACTGAATACTGATTTTTTAAATTTAAGGTGCACGATTTAGAAAGTTACATTTTGTGGTGTATGTGATCTGTTTGTTACTTGGCCAATCCTGTCAACTCTATATTTTATAAAATGTTGCTACTTTGCTCCGCCAAGACCACTAAAAAGATTGTGTTGAGGCTACAGTGTCAAGGTTGCAAGCACGTATCTCAGCACCCAATCAAAGTGTGCTGTCCAACTTGAAACAACTGTATCTGTTTTCTTAGTGATAATTATATCTCTTTTCATACATGTACTGCATTATTGCAGGGATTCAAGCATTTTAAGATCGGTGGTGACAAGAAGGGGAAGGGAACATCTCTTTTTTAGAAGGCTGCAATAAATACAACTTTCGACTTGGATGCTACTGGTGTTTAGCGAGAATACTTTTAGTTCCAATGTTAGCTATCACGACTTCATTATAACTGTAATCTGGTTATACTGTTCTTGTTTGGCTCAAAAATAGATTCTATTTCGTTAGTTGTACCTAAGTTGTACTAATTGATTTTCATATTATGGTTCTGATCCCATATGATAGAATTTTACATATTTTGGCAAGGGAACAAATAGAATACTACAAAATGTAGCAGTACAAAATTTTTACAACGATGAATTGAACTTGGTGTTTTTGAATCGATTTGAATTTATTTAATTGATTTAAAAAGTTAACTATTAATGATAGATATACATTTTGGATTATTATTATTATTATTATAAAAAATTCTTGTCATTCCTATTCGAAATAAAATATGTTAAATTTCAAATGAGAATATAATAATTAAATAGTTTGTATGAGCTCGATAATCTAAAACTCTAATATCGCTTATTAACAAGCCCGAAATTTGATATAAAACACCCCATAAATTTAAAAATATATCCACAACTCCAACAGTCAAACTAACCCAGAATACAAAAATCGAATAAAAACATAAATTTCAGTCAAAATTGCTGAACTCGATTCGACCAGATAAAAAAACAAAAGTTGAAATTCAATTTATTCAAGCACCAACACAAAACCCTAACAAAAATCATTGTTTCCATATCTACTCTCTCCCAGTCATGCGAAGCCTCATTTCCCGCACTTTACGCCACCTCAACCCCGGAACCGGAAAAACAACCACAGGCGGCCACTCACTCACCTTGAATCACCGGAGATGTTACATACCGATGGTGATTGAACACTCTTCTCGAGGAGAAAGAGCTTACGACATCTTCTCTCGTCTCCTGAAAGAACGAATAGTTTACATAAATGGGCCTATCTCTGATAACACTTCTCATGTTGTTGTTGCGCAGCTTCTCTTCCTTGAATCTGAAAATCCTTCCAAGCCTATTCATATGTACATCAACTCTCCTGGTGGCGCCGTTACCGCAGGTCCTAATAAATTATTCACATTTTTCTTTTAGTTTTGGAAATTTTTAATTGTTGTTTGTTCATTTTGATTTAATTAGGCCATTATGTTTCATGTTTTTTTATAGAAATAAAATTGATTATTGTTGTTTTTAGTTTAAATGTTTGATTAAAAGTTTTTTCGGTATATGGGAAGGAGAGCTTTATTAGTTTTAGCTTGCGGAATGTAGTGAATTAGTCAAATGAAGAGTATTGGATAAACTTAGCATAGCATTAATATTTGACATCAAAATATGATTGGAACTTTATATTGCCAGCTATGCTGAAATTCAGGAAGAATGTGATGTTTGTTGTGTGTTAGACTACGTGAGATTGATATCGTGCTTAAGTTGTGTAGATTGTAAACAGTAAACAGTAAACACTTCTTCATTGGTCAGAAGCCGCCATATTATTTTTTAGGGGTTTTAGGGGGGAAGCGGGGTTCTCACGTCCTGAACTATCATGAAAATCTGGTTTCATTAATAAACACTTATGAAGGTTATGTTTAGAATGAAAATGCCTGCGGAATGGTTTGGGGAAGCTACTACATTTAACTTTAGAGCATACCTGTATGTATTTTCTATGCATTAATGCGAATTGACAATCTGTCATTACCTAATACAAATACTTAATTTTTGAGATTAATAGTCTAAATACTGATGAGGCTTTTTAGTTTTATTATTTCCCTGTATGATGCAACATGAACTCCGTGCTTTCCATAATTTTCATTTTAATTTTTGTTTTGTAGGTCTTGCAATATACGATACAATGCAGTATATTCGTTCTCCAATCAGTACAATATGCATAGGTCAAGCTGCATCAATGGGTTCCCTTCTCTTAGCTGCCGGTGCAAAGGGTGAGAGGAGGTCTCTTCCTAATGCTAGAGTTATGATTCATCAGCCATCGGGTGGGTATAGTGGACAGGCTAAAGACATAACCATTCACACCAAAGAAATCGTCCGGATTTGGGATGCACTAAATGCACTGTATGTAAAGCATACAGGACAAGCTATTGACGTAATTCAGAAAAACATGGACCGAGACTATTTTATGACTCCACAAGAGGCAAAAGAATTTGGGATAATTGATGAAGTCGTAGATGAGAGGCCGCTGTCTCTAGTCACCGATGCTGTTAGGACTGAAGGCAAGGATAAAACATCAACTTAGTCCAAAGGCAAGAATGAAAAAACTCTCCATCTTTATGTTTCGTAATCTCAGTACCTGCATTTTTGAAGTGTTTTAATTTTTTATGTCTTCTTGGATCTTGACCACTTATTCCATGCTTCATAATTAGCTTTGAGTGATGGATAATGTAATTGAGTTCTTTGTCTGTACTTATGCAAAGTGCATTAACATTTTTGTAGTTAATATTCTGTAAATCATGTATATGAGGTAGCATTGCATGTATCTTTAAGAATTTGAATGGACAAGACTATGTAGGTTATAACTTATAAGTAGGTTTTATAGCTTTACTTGAGAGCGATTATTAGGAAGTTGAGTTGCTAATTGCTACAGTACTTTCATTGTCACCATCACAAGTCTAGGTGCAAGTAAGAACCGATTTTTTAGAATTGTCATGATGTAAATCTGGCACCCACACGATCAAGAATAGCTCATTAGTAGCAGGACAAATGCGAAGCCAATTATGTTCATGCAGCATATTTGTCTGTAGGCTACTTTTAGACCTAGTTGCTAAAGTTTGTTAATTGACATGTGGGCAAGCAAATAAATAGTACCAGGCAGAGTACGAACTCTGTAATGCTATAGTGCTAGAATGGAATGGGTTAGTGCCATAGGAATGCTAGTCCCAAATGGTCTACATTTGCTTTGTGAACATCATCCTGCATTATGTGGTCTACATTTACTGCATAACATGGGTTAGACAGTCGGTAGATTTCATAAATCTGGCTCCCACACAAACAAGCATAGCTCGTAAGTAGCAGGAAAATGTGACGCCAATTATCTGCATGAACATGTTTATCCGTAGGCTACTTCTAGTTGCTAAAGTTTGTTAATTGACATGTGGGCAAGCAAATAAAAAGTATCAGCCAGAGTACGAATTCAGTCTGCAATAGTAATGCTAGTCCCCAATGGTTCACGTTTGCAATGTAACATTATGCTGCATTATGTGATTGCACATGGATCACATAGTAAACATGATTCATAAACTTTTAAAGGGAGATTGATATTTTAAGTGGGATGTGAAGATGGTAAACCATCTGGAAATAAGTCATTTAGAATCAGAGATTCAGAATATAGAAAGTAACTCGACATCAATATCTAGTTGCTTCTTAAGGCGGGCTATAGGTTGAAGAATTTCTATGCATGCTTATTTTTCAAGTCCTAACCGAACTTTCTTTGTTTTTGTCGACAGCCTTCTTTCCATTCTCATGTGCTATGTATTAATTGTTGGCTGAAATCATTGGGGTTTTTACTGACCATTTCATTAGAAAGGTAGGGAACACTGTGCATTATCATGAAAACAAAAGTGGACATGTAAGGTGTCTAAGCATACGTGAAATAAAATATTGAATAGCCTTCCGTGTCAACTTCTTAAAATCTTAGTTAAATTTACTTTGGTTTTACCTGTTGACACATATTCTGGCAAATTTATTGAATAATACAAGATTTTGAAAATTCTTATTTTTAACTCTATTTATCAAAGTGGTCCTTGTATGACTACAGTAATCTATAACTGATTACGAAAGTGCAGCAAAAATATTTGGAAAAAACAGGATGGCTGGACTGATTGACATACTCGAAGGAGTTGTCAGATTATCATTTTATTATGTTAATGGTTTTGAAACAGTTAGACCTCTTACCATTGTTTTTTAATATGAGCCCAATGGTTATGTAGATCAACATATTTCCTTTTAAGTTGGCCAGTGTTTGGAAATACAGATTAGGTTTTGTTGAGCACATCTAATATTCATGATCTTTCTTCTGAATTCTGCTACCTACTAATCTGATTCTGCTGCAATGATTACAGGTCATTGGTGGTGTCCGACTCATTCTTGCTTGGGGTCAGTTCATTTAGGAGAAACTTGGAGCAGTGCAAAGATTTTTCTGCAATTCAACTCAAGAATTTGTGGTGGCTCATATCATAGAATTTTATTAAAACAAGCATTTCATGATATCATCATACTTTGTATCTTCCTGTTTAGCATCTTTTCTCCATCTTTGACCAAGTTCATCCCTGCAAGTTCCATAAATTAAGCTTGTCTATTTGATAGAAATACTGTACTAACCTGAACTTGCATGAGCTACTATGCCAGACTAGATATTATTCCAATACAATAAATTAGTTTTTTGTCTTCAGCATATGTTTTCCCGAACTTGGAGAGTGGATCGTCGAAAATATACACAGGTTACTGATGGCGACTGATTTGTAAATCTTGTGTTTACATGTGCTCGATCGCTGTTATATTATCTGCTAATCTACGAGTTCAAACTACTGATGTAACCGCGAATATTGATGTTTCCTCAAGTTATGTGCTAAACTTTCCTGGCATGTCATGAGTGATGTGACACAATGAAAAAATTCAATTGGTCCTATTAATGTAACTGTAGGGGGGTCCATTTATATTTAGACAACCAACATATGACCAACAGAACTTCTGAAGTTGTCCAGGGTGATTTGATATGCATTTCTGATACGTGTGAACCAAAGTTTTTGTGTCTTGGACTGGCTCCTGCATTACTCAGAGAGTGAGTAAGAGGAATTGTTTCCAAAATGAGAAAAACAAATGGCAGCAAAATATGGATTTATTATTTTCCAGTATGAATCGATGACACAAAATAAATTATTCATCAAAACGTAATCCTTGTTCCGGATTTTTAAAAATGAATGTTTTTTTTGTACTTTAATAGTACCAGTTTAAAAATCTTGAGCGCTGGTTTATTCTCATAATCATGAGAACGCCGAAACAACACAAACCCTACTGCAACTACTTGATATCTTTACTACTCAATCACTACGATCACAGAGTCATTCAACAAATCCACGCTCAAACAATCACTAAAAAGTCACATTCACACAAGTTAATCAACACTCTTCTTCGCCACTACGCACTCAGCGACTCTCCTCAACAAGCACTCTCATTTTTTAAACACCTTCATCGTCGAAAACCCTTCTGTTTCGATAGCTTTGCGTTCTCTTTTATCATCAAATCATCAGCAAATTTGCAAGATTCTAGAAGTGGGTCACAGCTACATTGTGTCATTACCAAGTCTGGGTTTGGGATTCATGTTTACGTGCAAACTGCGTTGATGAATATGTATGTTGATTGTGGGTGTTGGGGTGATGCGCATAAGGTGTTTGATGAAATGCCGCAGAGAAATTGTGTGAGTTGGAATGTTATGATTACTGGGTTTCTTAAATGGGGTGATGTTAGTATGGCTAGGGAACTGTTTGATTCGATGCCGGATAAGAATGTGGTTTCTTGGACTGGGATTATTGATGGGTATACCAGAATGAACCGAGCTGACGAAGCTTTGGGTTTGTTTAAAAGGATGGTGAATGAGGGGATTATGCCGAGTGAGCTAACTATGCTAGTGGTTTTTCCTTCTGTTTGGAATAAACGGTGCCTTGAACTTTGCCGGTGTTTTCACGCTTACACGGAAAAAAGTGGTTTTAGTGTGTCAGATATTAGAGTTTCCAATTCGCTTATAGCTGTGTATGCAAAATGTGGTAATGTTGAGGGTGCTTCTAAAGCTTTTGAGTGTATCTCTGAGGAGCGGAAGAATGTGGTCTCTTGGACATCGATTATCTCTTGTTTTTCAACGTATGGGATGGTAAAAGAAGCTGTTGAAAATTTTAATAAAATGCAGAATTTGGGTTTTCAGCCTAATCGTGTAACATTCTTGTGTATTATTAATGCTTGTAGTCATGGGGGTTTAGTTAATGAAGGGCTCCATTTTTTTAAAAAGATGGTCTATGAATGGGGCATAGTGCCGGATATTAAGCACTATGGATGCCTCGTTGACATGCTAGGAAGAGCAGGGAGGCTTGACGAAGCAGAGAATATGGCTATGAACATTCCAACTAATATGATTAGTGTTGTTATTTGGAGAACTCTGCTTGGTGCTTGTAGCCTTTATGGCAATGCTGAGATGGGAGAGAGAGTAACAAGAAGGATTATGGAGATGGAGAGTGGGTATGCTGGTGATTATGTGCTTCTGTCAAACATATTTGTTGATGTTGGTAGGTATACGGATTCAGAGACAGTGAGGGGAGTGATGGATATGAGAAATGCCTTAAAAGTTCCCGGCTTGAGCTCGATTTGATAAGAGAACAGAAGCTAAACATTGTAATCGAAAGACGGAGACCGTCAAGGTAGTCATGCCATACAAATTGATGAGTGCATATTAAAGCAAGTGTAAACATGTAATTCCTAACATAAGGTTCTGTACCGAGTCTTGAGCCTTGACAGCTTCTGCAATGATTGATGCTGCTATCAACTAATTATCTGACTGAACTACATGGTGCTTAGTCAAGGTAAACGTGTTAACTATATTAACCATATGAGGAGCTCAGAATCTTTGAAGTTTGAACATGTCTTATTTCTGTATGTGTTGCTTTCTTTTCTGAATGTACTTTTCTCCTGAAACAACTAATGCCATTCTCAGATCATCCTGAAGTGTAAGAGGATACAGTAATTGGATATTCTGATCATGAAAATTAAACCAAAAGTATCAAGCGACAGCTTTGAAGAGCTTGTTCTTCATCAGGTATAAAAAAATAGATTCTGCTCAAAAGCAGGATCGTTAGTTTAAATTATATGATAAATGCATGTGCTATACAAACAAGCATGTCAAATCTTATAAAGAGGATTGCATCCATAAAGAATCACTATAAATAAAGCAAATTCTACTTTTATTTTAGAAGTCTTGCAATATATTTACGGTGCAGAAAATTTGATCTCAAATCACAATATGCTTAGACCAAGTGCAATCTGCATCAATGGGTTAGCTCCTCTTAGCTGCTGTTGCAAAAGGGTGAGAAGAGGCTGTCTCTTCCTAATGCCGGAGTCATTGTTCATCAGCCATTGGGTGGGTATAGTGGATGGCGACAGGCCAAATACTTGACCATTCATTCCAGAGAAATTGTCCGGATTTGTGATGCATGAAATGCACTTTATGTAAAGCATCTATACTTAATCTAGAAAAACCACGGGGCTGGATTGTTTTATGACTTGACAGGAGGTAGGAAGCTTGGAATAATTGATGATGAGCTTGTTAATGAAAGGTCACTGGCTCTAGTCAATGATGTTGTTAGGATCATGTGGGCAAAAATAAAAACTTTTTAGTCCAGAGGCAGTTTGAACGTTGAAGTGTTGTGAATGTTTATGTTTCTATATATCAGCTGTAAATTGTTGTTACTTTCTATCCGCTATTAATGAGATTTGAGGGTTCAGATCTCGTATGGATACTGTCAATCTCAATGTAGGTGTGGGACTTGCTGATCACATTGTCGTGCAGGGTTTGAGTCAGGAAGAAGCCCCGAACGTTGTTGTGCTAGATGTTGAAAAGAAAGAGCCTCAGATGGGTGTTGGTCAGGTGCAAGAGGATGCATTCCAAGGCAACACGGTTAATCTTTTTGCAGGAGAACCCCCTCTTCATGATGTTGACTAAATGTAGATGATGGTTGTCTTCTCAGCAGCAGTTCCAACAGGCCTTTGTTTGATCTTGCTTAAGTAGTAGTAGCAGCAGCAGCAACCCTAGTAAAATAAAGGCTGTTGGTTCTTGTAGTTTTCAGTGGTTTATCCTGGTCTTAGAGACTTGTCTGCTGTCTGTCTAATTCTCTGTATGTTCCTCCCCTTGGGTTTTCCTTGTGGGTCATTAAATAAAAGAAAAAACATATCCAGGAACTCAGAAACTGGAGTTTCTGGAAAGTTTGACATTGTTTAAAGTCTCATTTTTTTTATATGATTCGACTATATAACGTTACAAGTTACTGCTTTGAAATTTGAATACGATTAGTAACACAATACAAACATATATGTGCTGTTTAACAAAAGAAAGAAATATCCGTATGTGAAATCTTTTCAGTGAGAACCAATTTTGTAAAAATCATAATCAGAGCACAGAAACCAAAAGAAGAGGCCATAATGCTGCAATGACTAAACAGCTAAACAGTAAAATCCATTTCTCTTAAGATCAAGTTTCATCCAGACACCAAAATCACTGCTCAAGTTAATTCATTCTCTAGTTACAATTACTATCACCATTATCATCAGTAAATTATTGAGTAAATATACTATCCAAATACACGTATATAGTACAGTACTAATAGTCGGTATTTATATGATATAGTAGGTAGGGCCTAGGAGTTATCTTATTTAGTAGTGGTATAGTAGAGAATGAGATAGAGCTACTTCTCTAACTCTTCAGGGTGGAGATAGTGCCTGATATCCCTCTTCAGGTCCTGGCGCCGGGCCTCGGTCTTCCGATAAATAATGGCACAGGCTGCTAGGAAGCCAGCAGGCCTCCACCATACCTGAAACCAGTACGTGTAGTACCCAGCACCAGGCTGCACTGCCCTCAGTTCTCTCCATCTTCTCACTGTCTACCAAAACACCCCCATTCTTTCCTTCAAGTCTCTCTCTCTCTCCCTCATATTACTGTATAGTCGTACTAGGGTGTCAAGACTTGGGCGATAAGCCAGAAAGAATTTTTATTACATTTATATTTTTTCTAAATAGAAATCCGTATTTTTACTTACACTGTAATAGTTTTTTTTTTGTCAAATTTAAATCTGATTTCATTAATAACTTGAAAGAAATTCAATCGGGACAAACCTCCAACTAATCATGCAACCAGATTGAAAAACAAATAGAGTTAAATAATTAGCCGTTTTGTTTTCGGATTGCTTAACAAACTGAATATAAATATTCTGAAAATTAATAATGAAGGTAATGGTTTCCCATGCAATCCAGTATGCATCTCCCCCGAAAATAGCAGCTTCACAATTAACCCTCACATTAATTCGATTGATAGTGCAATGTTCAGAGGACTTAGTTGCAACAACTGAGTTTAGTGACTTCATGTTATGAACAAATATTTTTTGTGAAAGGTAAGCACATGTGATTTTCACCACCATTCCAAGCACACTCCAGCTATCTACCTGCCGGACATATTTGTCAGTTCAGACTAGGATGGCAATTTCGGGTCGGCTTAATTTAGGGGTGTCTCTGTATCCGAATTCAAATCAAAAAATTTGTATTTGTATTCATATTCAAATTCGAGAATTTTTAAAGAATAATATCTAAATACGGATGCGACTAGGGCTGTCAATGGATCGGAAATCCGGTCCGATCCAATCCAGCGGATATGGATCACTTAAAAAAAATCCGATCCGAAAAAAATCCGATCCGGTAACGATCCGATCCGATAAGTACCGGATATGGATTTAGGCCGATCCGATCCGTTAATGATCCGATCCGGATAATTTATTATATTTCAGAAATATATATATATATATATATATTTACATATATATAAGAAATTATATATAAAATATATAATATATTTATATATTATCTTTTGTTAACATTTTATGGAGCACTCTTGATAATTCTAATGTGTGTGATGTCTAGCGCGTGTTTAGTGGTCGACTAACAGTGAGGACCATTACATAAATGTGTGAAGCACAGAGAAGGTCTCTGGAGTGTCAAGGTCCATAAATTAGAGAAATGCTACACTAATAAAACATGTATACAGAGACCCTTTCTTCAGTATAATAAAAAGCATGTACATGCCTCACGTGTGGCTATTATGCATGGGAGACTCCATTCCAGGGTCTGAGAAAGAGTTGAAAGTCCACCTTGATCTTTTAATTTTTTCTGAAACAAAATTTTAAACATAGGAGTAGTTATTATTTTTATTCACTGTGCTTGGATGTAATGTAAGAAATTGTGTTCGCATTTCATTTTTTTAAAAATATTAATGGATCGGAGCTCCGGTCCGTGATCCATGATCCTAACGGATATGGATCAGGTTATAAAAAATCCGACAAAAATCCGATCCGGATCCGGTAAAATTAAATGGATCAGGATATGGATCAAGGCTGATCCGATCCAGATCCGATCCATTGACAGCCCTAGATGCGACTGATACTATCTGGATACGGATAATATCCGGATACAGATATAATTTTCAATCAAATTTTTTATTTTTATATTTAAGATTAAAAAAATAGTAAACCTTTGTATTTTCAATCAGTATATCAACCTCTGTTTGCGGAATGGAGTTGTCTCAATTTCTCGTTTACCGTATCAACTTGATTAAACGGAAGAAACATTCATCAACAGAAATATTAAGAACAAATTTGTATTTAATTTATATATCTGTGTGACTTCCCTCTTTAGGGTTATCAGATATAGAAAACGATCCCCGATAAATCTGGTATCAGAGCTAGAAAATAGGCCGAGAAGATGAACAGTAAATTATTGTAGCAAATAGTAGTAAAGTTCAAATTTTCGGAATGAATAGTAACCAATGAATAGTAACCGATGAATAGTGAAAATTAAATAGTAATTATGAATAGTAAAAAAAACAAAATATCAATATTAAAATATAAAAATTAAATGAGACCTCTAGCAAAAATACTAAGAGATAATAATAAAAGTTATAAGTCTAAAATAATAGCAAATCTATTAATATATTTTATAGTAGAAAATAAAGAAACAAAACAAATGTGTAAGAAAAATCTATATAGACAGTTAATATATTTATATAAATAAAATAAATAAATATTTGATTTATGAAAGATTATAAGTTAGAAAGTATTAAAATGATAGCAGATAAAAAATTTACTTTTAATAAAGATATAAATCAACATATTGAAAGTTGTAAAATAAGTATGCAAATAATAAATGAAAAATTAGATATTATAGCTAGGTTACGAACAATGTTGGAAGAGAGAGATGAAAAAATTAGAAGACTGGAAGAAGAAAATCTTTTAATAAAACGAGAAAAATTTATTAAAGAAACTAATTTAGAAAATTCAAATAAAAGACTTAAAAGAAGTATTAACTGAACAATATAAATTAATAGATGATTTAAGGCAAAAAATTAAAAAATGAATTGGATAGATCCAAATGCAATAACTAGAAATAATAGAAAAATAAAAGAATTAATAAAAAATCAAGAAAAACTAGAAATAGAACTAGATAAATTGCAAGAAAGAAAAAATGAAATTGAATGGACAAGAGAAAATAGGGATGAAATAATAAGATGTTATCAACAACTTGAAAATATGATAATAACATTTAGAAATAATAAACTAAGAATACAAGGACTTAAGAGAATAATTTTATCAAGTAATATAACTGGATAATAATACAGTTTGAAAAAATGTCATTAGAAAAATCAAGTGAAAAACAAGATGTATATTATCAAATGGATGAATACGAAGAAGGAACATCACAAACTCTAAGTTTTAAACCGGATATATATAATCAAATCCAAAGTGAAACAGAAGAACTAACAATAAAAAAGATATTCAAAACATCATATTTTGAAATAAATAAAGAAGTTAGATATATAGCTCAAAAACATGAAAATGTAATAGACATAGATACGATAAATGGAAAAGCAAAAATAAATTTAATAACATATGGTTTGATAAAAAGAGAACTATCTAAATTAAAACAAAAAGAAGCAAATAAACTAAAAAATATTTATTTTGGAGCAATAGAATTTACAATAAAAGCATATTTTCAGAAAAATATTGATACTCCTATACAGATATATGTACTAGACGATAGAATAATAGGAAATATACAAGATTCATTAATAACAGTATTAAAAGGAAACTTAATATATCAGAAATTAAAATTTATAATACAACATGATTTTAGCATATCATTAAGAGATGAAAATAAAGAAAGATCTTTAACATTATATTATAAATTAGATGGAATAAAAATGCAAAAGGGAAGTAAAGTAATTAGTATAGAAACTAAAATAGTATATGCTATGACTGGAAACCATTATGTAAGGAAACAAACGGAATTAAGAATAATAGTACCAAAATTATATAATGATATATTAGAAAAAATTGAACATAAAGAAGAATCTCAAATAACAATCCCAGAATAATTTACAATAGACTTTAGTAATAGACAAATAATTCCAACACAAAGAGTTAAACCAATATTGGAAGGATCTAGATTAAGTTTTAGAAGAGAACAAAATCCTATAAAATTAGTTAGATCAATGAGTATGACCAGTAGAAAATTAGATTTAATAAAATTACCGTGTTATGAATCAGATAAATTAAGAATAAAAACAATAATATTTGCCAAAGAAGTCATAACAGAAATAAATACTGGAGCAAAAAAAAGTCAAATACATATAACTGAAGTTGACTCAAACAAATGTGAGGAAATAGAACCTCAAATAATAACTAAACCAAATAGTTCGAGAGAAACAATAATAACAAAAGGTATAAAATTAAGATTAAAAATTTTAGACTTAGAATATAATATAAGTCTAGGAGTGATAGAAAATGACGTTAACTATTATTAGGAATGGATTTCTTAAATGAAATAAAATATAATATAACAAATGAAGGAATAGAAATAAATTATTAGAATAAATTAAGATTTATAGACAGAATATGAACCCTGAAAAGGAGATAAACGAGAAGAAAGATGAAATAGAAACTATTAATAAGATAATAAAAGAAACATTAATTATTTCTCAAGAAAAAGAACTACAATACTTAAAAGAAAAAGAAAAACTAGAGAAAGAAGTAAAAGAATTAGAGAAAATAAAAGGTAAGAAAAGAAAAACATGGATAATTGAAGGAGAATGGAGAAAACGAGTTTATAAAATATGAATAATACTGAAAACCAAATAAAAGATATTTGGAACAAAATATTTATAAAAGAAAGTTTAAACGCTATATTATAAAAATGGAAGACAATCAAGAAATTAATAGAAAAATAATTAAGGAAGAAATAACAGCGTTATGGAATATGTCAGAAATCCCAATCTTTAAACAAATATTAGATAAGTTAACCATTATACAAAATAGTTTAGAACAAAATAAAGAAAAGAAAATAATTAAAGACGAAACAGAAGAACCAGAAATAGTACCTATAACAGTAATAGGCAGAACTAAAGAACCTATATTAATGGATATAAGCAAATCGAAACCGAAAATGACTATAGGGGTTAAAAGAGCAATAAATGGTTTAGCAGAACTTCATAAATCAGGAAAATTCTAGAAAAATGTCTATAACAGAACATAGTGCGATAACATTTCTTAAAAAACATGGAAAATAGTTAATGGAAAAAGAAAGACAAAAATATGAACCTATAAAACAAAAAATAAGAAAAGATGAATTGGAAGAATTAAGAAAAGAAAATGTTAAATTAAAAACTAAAACCAATATAGAATGGTTAAATAAATATAAATTTTATAAAAGAAAGTATAAAACCCAAAAGAAAGAATTAAAAGAAACAAAGTTAGAAGTAATAAAGGTATTAAAAGAAATAGATAATTTAAAAAATGAGATAAATCAATTAAAAATAGTATTAAAAGGAAAGGAAATTATTAAGTCTGATGATAGTAATCCAGAAACGAATAAAGAACAAGATGAGAGCAGTAATACAAGTGAATTAGATAGTAATCTAGGAGAAGAATGATTAAATTACTTAGAAGAATCAGATAATGTGGAAAAGGAAATGATAATAAAAGAAAATAAAGAAATATTAGAAGCCCTTGGAAAAACCGTAAATGCAATCATAACAAATGAAGAAAAAAGCGACGAAAGTGATATAGAAGGAGGAGAAACTTCGCATAAACAAACAAGTAATGAAACCGAATCAGATAATATAATGGATGAAGATGCATACCCAGAAGAAGAAATAGAAGATCATATAATAACTAAAAATAATATTAAAATGCCAGGAAATATACCTATAGGACAACAAAATGAAGTACAAGATTTGATAGGATCAATAAACCAAGGAATAAATATAAATGGATATTTTCTAGATTTAGACAATGTCTACGATGATCAAGAAATAAGTAGAAGAATAAAAGATTGGAATTTAGGGATGTATATAGCTTTAATGAATTCAAAAAATATAGAAGATCTGGATTATGTTTTTGAATTAATATCAAAAATAATTGTAGGAAGGGCAGCATTTTGGTTAGAAAATATTATTTATGAGTTAAAGGGACAAGTAAGAACATATGCTAGAAGCTGGAAAGATACGTTAAACGCATTAAAAATATTATTAAAAAGAGAATTTTTAGGAGAAAGATGGTTTGTAGCTCAAGAAAATATAAAGGTAGAAAGAAAATTAGAGATAACAATGTATCTAAATAATATGAAATGTTGTAGGATTAGTAAATTACCAGAATATACTATAAGTTTTACTAAATTCTTTTATGAAGCTAAGTTTTTACCTAATGAAAGCTTAGTATATCAACAACTGTATTATGATCATTTACCTTCACCTTATAATGCCGAAATAACTAAAGAATATAATAATCTAGAACCTAAGGAAAATACATTAGGAGAAAGAATTAGATTATTAAGAGCATATTTAACTCAAAATTGTGAGGAATATAGAATTCAACAGAGAATTAAAAAGGATAAAAACAAGGATTCAGAGAAATCTGTAATTTCACAGAGAAAAAATTAATATTTGGATGTGATAATCAAAATTATAAAACTAGAAAGAAATATAGGAAATATAGAAAAACAGATTATAATAATCAAAATGAATATTATAAAAAACAAAATAAAACCTATAGACCTTATAAACCATTTAATCGAAGATTTAAAAAAAGAAAATTTAAAAAATATAGAAATACTCCTGAAAATAGAAAGAGATTTAGATATAAGAGAAAGTTTAGAAAAAGAAATAAAACAAAAATAGCAGATTGTAAATGTTGGAATTGTAATGAAAAATGACATTATGCAAATAAGTGTCCTAAATTACAACAAAAAGGAGTAAAATACATAGATACTACCGAATTAATAATGAAATTAGAATACATAAGAAAAGATAATAATAACTAGTATGATGAAGAAGTATTCTATATAAGTGAAACAGAACCAGAAGAAATAAATTATATAAATGAAAATGATAGTAATGATGAAAGTTTAACTACTGAATAGAATAAAATGGTAGCTATATATATTGAAGCACAGGTAGAATATAAACCTACTAAATATATAAAATAAAAGATATTTATAGATAGCGGAGCAGATATTTATTTAGCTAAAGAAGAAGTATTTACTCAACACAAATGGAAACATACTAAAAATAGAATAATAGTAACAGGATTCAATAACCATAAAAAAGAGATAGATATAATAGCAGAAAATGTAAGATTTATATTAGGAAAAACAAGGTTTAGGTTACCTATGATATACCAAGAAAATAATATGAAACAACAAATGTTACTAGGAAATAACTTTTTAGATTCTTTTAAAACTCAAATAATAAAACAAGATAGGATAAGTTTGTTAACACCTTGCGAAAAATGGATAGTATTAAAAAGAATAGTACCTGTAAAATCAATAAAAATAAGTAATATTAAAGCAGAAAGAAAAACTAATTTAGAACTATTAAAACAAAAATATTTAAAAGCCTTAGAAATAAATTTTGGAGAACATCCAATGAGCTATGGGAAAAAGAAAAAATATACGCTGAAATAAAAATGATAAATCCTAATGATATAATTAGAAACAGACCAATAAGATATAGTCCAACAGATCAAAAGGAGTTAGAAGTTCAAATAAAAGAACTATTAAACTTAGGACTAATACAAGAAAATAAAAGTCCGCATAGTAGCCCAGCGTTTTTAGTAAGAAATCATAATGAAGTAAAAAGAGGAAAAGCTAGAATGGTAATAGATTATCGAGAACTAAATAAAAAGACTATATTTGATGGATATTTTTTACCATATAAAAGAAATTTAATAAACCAAACAAGTAATAAAAAATGGTTTAGTAAATTTGATTGTAAAAGCGGATACTGGCAAATAAAATTAACAAAGGAATCTAGATGTTTAACAGCATTTAGCGTTCCACAAGGACATTATGAATGGATAGTACTACCATTTGGATTAAGAACAGCCCCACAAATATTCCAAAGAAGAATGGATAAAATATTTAGAGAAATGAATAATTTTATTCTAGTATATATAGATGATATATTAATATTTAGTGACAATTTAACAGATCATTCAAAACATCTAGATATATTTATTCAGACTATTAGAAAACATGGAATCCTATTATCAGAAAAGAAATCAGAAATATTTAAACACAAAATAGAATATTTAGGATATATTATAGATTCTGAAGGAATTCAGTTACAAGAACATATATCCACAAAAATAAAGAATTTTAAAGAAACTTTAGAAAATAAAAAAGAAGTACAAAAATTCTTAGGAATAGTAAATTACGCCTCAGATTATATAAAAGACTTACCAAAATTAAGAAAACCTTTACAAGACTTAATAAAGAAAAATAAAACTTTTGAGTGGAAAGAAGATCATACAAATGCAATAAGAGTACTAAAAACAAAGGTAGAAAATTTACCTAAACTACGATTACCCAAAGATACTGATCAATTAGAATTATTTACAGATGCTAGTGATATAGGATGGGGAGCAGTATTAGTAGCTTTTGAAAAAGATGATATTGATTAAGAAAACCCTTTAATATGTGGATATGCAGCTGGAACTTGGAAACCCAATGAAAAGAATTATCATATTAATGAAAAGGAATTATTAGCGGTAAAATTAGGAATTAAAAGATTTCATTATCATTTACTACCTGTAAAATTTGTTGTAAGAACAGATAACACTCAAGTAAGATCATTTATATTCAATAAAATTGACCCTTTACCAGAATTAAATAAGAGAAGAAATTGGCAAGTATTCTTTACTTGTTATGATTTTATTATTAAAAATATATCAGGTACTAAAAATATTCTTGCAGATTTTCTTAGTAGAGAAAATGGACAGGGATAACAAGAATATTCAACTGATGGAAATGATACTAGAAGAAATTAAGAGGAAGAATGAACAAATTACAACCTTGACCCAAGAAGTCAATAACCTTATAAAAAATCTTGAAGGAGCTATAAAGCTTACCAAAAATATTACACCCCAAACTTTTGTATCAAGACTAGCTACAACTCCTACAATATCAACCCTTACCCAAACAAAAATATCCAAACCAGAACAACCAAAACCTCAAGTTTCTATATCAGACAGAATTAAATATCCAAAAGAGTATATAGAAGCCTTTGAAAAGATAACAAAATTTTATGACTACAAGTCCAATAATACCATCCTCGGAACTGGAAAGTTTAGTAAATACCCAATGTATATCTGCAAAGAAGACGCTGATCCTAAAGTGGTAGAAAACTTATTAATGTTGAGATTTATTGATAAAATCATGGTTGATGAAACATTAAGAAGTATATCAAAACTTCCACCACTAATAGTTGAAAGCGTTAGTGCAATGATGCAATCATATGGACCAGGAGGAATATATGGAGTGCAGGCATTGATGCTTGTACCGACTTTCTAGGAAAACCAATAATAATATGTCAGATATTCAAGTATGGAAGGAATACTACTATAGAAGGCGATAATACTAGTCTCAAGTCCCCTATGCCATGCACAATAGAAGGATTTCAAGAATGGATGTCAAATAAAAGAGCAATTGGATTATCAGTTCTAAAATCCAAACTTGAAGATCTTATAAAAGGAAGGAAGGCATGCGTATTAGGAACAAGTACGAAGGGAGACGTAGAAGAAATACTAACATTATATTATAATAATGATGTTTTGAAAACAGATACAAGTGATTTAGCAGGTATGCATAACAGGATAACAGGTGGAAGTTACAATCATGCACTAAAAACCAAGGAGTTTTTCAAGGATATTATTACAGGACAAAGAAAGAAGACTGTAGTAGTTTTAAAACCCTTAGTAAAGGAAGGAGCATGTTCTAATCCTTTCGAGTAAGATTGTAATAACTCCTGTTATTTCAACATGTAATATTATAGTAATCTTATGGCCCAAACGAAGTTTGGTGACCATAACATATTAGAAAATGTTTTTACGGCCCAATAAAAATTGGTGACTGTAATATATGATTCTACGGCCCAATGAAAATTGGTGACTGTAATATATGATTCTACGGCCCAATGAAAATTGGTGACTGTAATATATGATTCTACGGCCCAATGAAAATTGGTGACTGTAATATATGATTCTACGGCCCAATGAAAATTGGTGACTGTAATATATGATTCTACGGCCCAAGTAAAATTGGTGATTGTAATAAAAACAACCAAAAAATTATGGAATTCTAGACAAAGATAAAAGACAGCTGGCATCAAAAGGAGTGGACGAAATAAAAAGAGAAAGCAGAAAGAAAAAGAAGACAGAAGACAAAAGAAAGAAGAAAAAGTGGCAAACGTTGAAAAAGAAGGCAGAAGAAAAAAGAAGACAGAAGAAAAAGTGGCAAACGTTGAAAAAGAAGGCAGAAGAAAAGAAAAAGAAGACAGAAGACAAAAGAAGACATAAGAAAAGAAAAAGAAGACAAAAGAAAAAGTGGCAAACGTTGAAAAAGAAGGCAAACGTTGAAAAATAAGACAAAGAAAAGAAAAAGGAAGAGATGAAAGGAAAGAAAAAGGAATATTATGTCGGGAAAGCATATGATGTAAGAGAAATTTCTCCCTCTATAAAAGAGGAGAATTGTAACAAAAAGATCATCAGTATTTTTATCAGTTTAAAAAATCCATCACTGGCTTAGTTGTTTTCTCTCTGAGTTTCTTATACAAATTTCTTTTCTATATACATTAATGGCAAGCTAAAAACCTCACCTCTACAATCTATAACAAGATAACATACAGTTTTTATATATATTTAAGCTGAAATTCATATAGATCAAGTACCTAATAAACATCTACTATTATAATAATTATAAAGATGAAGAAGCAAGGAACGGTAGATAGTCCGTTGAGACGCCTGAAGTTGCAGAGCCCAAGATGACGGGGAAGTCGAAATAGGGCATAGCATTCACCAGGGACTCCGGTGAGCTGTTCTTGATTCATCAACTTTATAATTGTTTAAATGGTTTTGCTTATTTCGTATGCGATTAATATGATAGGATACTTAAATATATAGAAATAACTGTTATGTGTAAATTGTTATGGACTGTAGAGAAATTATAAAATCATGTTTTATGATTTATATATCTGTGTGCCTTCCCTCTTCAGGGTTATCAGATATAGAAAATGATCCCCGATAAATCTGTTATGTGTAAATTGTTATGGATTGTAGAGAAATTATAAAATCATGTTTTATGATTTATATATCTGTGTGCCTTCCCTCTTTAGGGTTATCAGATATAGAAAACGATCCCTGATAAATCTGGTATCAGAGCTAGAAAATAGGCCGAGAAGATGAACAGTATTATGAACATGGTACTTCAGCAAGACAGCAAGATGTAGTTTAATTATGTATAGGACTCGAACTATATTGAGAAATTGAATTGCTTAAACATGAGGTCAAAGAGTAGACTGAAACTAATATTGATAACAAGAATTAAAGAACATGTTTCTTTTTTTTTCAAAGTGCATCTCGGAGGTAAATTGTTAGAGCATCTTCAAAGGTAATTCAAAGATAAACACTTGTTAGCAATGATATTAACGTGGAAAATGTTTTTTTTTAAATATACTTAATATGTAAATAAAAATGTAGGAATACACCAATTAGGTATAATTATAAATACCGATAAATAAGCACGTTACAGCCTATCATCTATATCAAGGCCAAGTCACTTTTCCTCTAAAATTATCTCTCTTGATGCTTATTTTCCCGCTGGTATACACTCTCCCGCTACAAAACTCACCCACTTCCGCTACAAATCTGGTCTCTTATTTAATTAGGTTTTGGTTTTAGAGTTAGGCGGAGTTCTACAAAAATTGGAAGGATCGTTTTTATCTTTGTTGAATGAAGGCTATGAATTTGATGATATGGTATTTTCTCAATCACCCCATAAATTTCAATCTCATTCCTAATCCCAACCCAACTCCAACAAGAAGTTGCAAAACAAAAAAAAAGGAAAAAGATCTAAGAACTTCTTAATTGAAGAGAACATGTTGTTGGTTTCTGCTTGGCTGAACGTAAGTATGGATCTAGTACAAGGTAATAATCAGACACATACTTGTTATTGGAATCAGATTTAGAATTATTTTAATGAGAATAAGGACGGGCTTGCAAGTGATCGGAGTGCTAATTCCTTGTGTAATCGGTGGTGCACAATCAATGAAAAAGTGGCTAAATTCATAAGATTTCATAATCAAATATGCGGACGAAATCAGAGTGGATTATCTGAGTAAGATAAGGTATTATTCAACCTTCGTATCTAAAATTTGATTATGATATGTATATATTTAGTTTGTATCCATGTGGCAAGTGCCTAATGTTCTCGGTGTTCTATTCAGTCATAATAATTTTGTTGATATATGAGTTTATATATGTAAGTTTAAATTATATCCATCTTATTTTCAATGTATAGCTTCTGGTTGAATGTTAGTATAATTTCAGATGTAAAGGCAGCAGATCACAATTGTTGTGTATGTATTTTGCGGTTTTTAGGTATACTATTATTTTATGCTTTTAACTTCAGGCAATAACAAAACTGTGCTAGACAGCTAAATTTTTTTTTTTGTGTTTCGACGTGGGCATATATGTAAACAAGGTTTAAACTATATAGTAATGATAAAATGGGAAGGGGGTATACTATATAGAGGGTGCAGGAGAATAAGGCATGACTTTTTTGGTAGTGAGTAGAAGAGATGGTTGATAAGTGTTTGTAATGAGGACCTGTTTTTTCTATTATTTCTTGTAATTAAATTATTTACATCTTTATATTAAATCTTCTGTGTTACCAATGTTAGCATAGTATTCATAATCATATTTAGATTTTGGAAATTGGTGAAGTCTTTTGTTTCCTTGGACACTAGGATATAATTACAGCCATTATATGATTATCATCCTCAAAGCTGTGTTGTCAGTTACATATTTAATTTTAATGTATGTTTCTATTTTTTACTGCTATATTGAACTATTGTTAGGTTTGTTAGAAATTTCTTAAACATAGTCACTGACATTCTTCGGTATTCTTATCCACCTTGTAAAGATGTATTCATCTTTAAAACCTATTTATAACAAATCGTATATTTTGCATTATTTTAAAGTGTAATAATTGAATAATTAATTAAATAAAATATGTGTATTGGGTTTGGCAGCAGTGTGTTGATTCATATTAGTTATCTGAGAATTATTGGTGAATAGGTTGGAGTTGTGTAATTTATTATTAAGTTATATTATTTTATTTTGCATTTAAAATTGAGTTTATTGCATTTTATTTATCATATATATATAATGTCTTTAAAATTGGTTTAATAATTTTATAATTTCAATAATTATTTCTAGGATTTTATAAAATTAAGAAATCAATATTTCATTAATTATTTATTTTTAAATGATTTTTTGAATGTGTTTATTTGTAAAATCCATATTTAAATCCAAAATTCTTTAAATATTACGAAACTCATATTTCATGAAGTTTATAATATTATGAGAATTTTAAAATTATTTTGGGAATTTTTGTTATTTATTTTACCCGCGCGTTGTTTCTTTTAATTGTTAAAAGCAGGTATAAATTGTGTTTCAAAAATGGTTTTAAAATTTCAAAATTTATGTTTTTATTAACTTCAGGATATTCGTAATATTTTAAGATTATTTTCGTAATTTTCTGAATTCGTTTTTGAGCGCACTAGGTTCGTTAATTACGAGTTTTGGGGCAAACCGAGACTCAAAACCTTCATAATTATCTTATAACTACGTGTTGAATTTTCAGATGGGGGAGTGCCAGGTGTTTCTATCTCCTGTGTTCATCAGCAAAGGAAGAAAAAAATAAATAAATAAACAAAACCCCCCACCCCCTGTTTCTTCTCCTTCGACTTTGTCGATCTCTCTTGCTCTCCTCTCGTTCTCTACTCTCCATTTTATTCTTCTCTCTCTCTAATTCATTTTCTTTCTTCTTCCTGTGTCCACTCCGAGGCGGTTATGTTGCTTTTCCGGCTCATTTTTTTCCGGTATCCTCTCGGTTCTGTCCTGTTGTGGCTTGATTGCTTGCATAAATATATACATATATGAATATATCTGTGTGTGCTTCTATGTTCTTGTTGTGTGTGTGTGTGTTTGTGCTTTGTGGGTGCGTGTGTATTTGTGTTGTGAGTGTTTGGCGGCTGTGAGGTCGTGTGTATGTGCGGTGGTGATAGTGGTGGCGCTCGACTGTGTTGCTTGTTCTGTTTGGGATTTTGATTATTTTATTATTATTATTGCAGGTTTTTGATTAATATTTATGATATTAATTATTCACGCGGAATTATTTTAAGGATTAATCGGTGAAGTTTTGCGTTGGAAACCCGAGAATTGATCGGGTACTCGCGAAATATTGCCGCCGTCCGCGGGATGACTTTTTTACGAGCGGACGGTGGACCATGATGATCATTATCTGAGTCCTAAATTTTATAAATAAAATAATTCGTATGACCGGTTTCGTATGTAAATGATTTTGGAATTTTGGAATTGTGTTGCGAATTGTGGGTTGTGAATGGTTGTGAATATTGACACCGATTGTAATCGACGGGTAGGCTTATAAACTGAAAAGTTGCTGCCAAAATTTTCTAAAAATTTATTTTAAATACGAGAAACGTACTATTTAATACGAAACATATCACTCTTATTTGAATACGGACTATGTGATTACGTGATTGTGTGTATATATAATACGAGTCGGGTTATCGATTGGACTATTAGGATTTGAGGATATCAAGCATGTCGGTATAACTGATTAGGGTATTCTGTTATTGTAGATCTCAGTCGAGTTTCTCCAGGTGCGAAGTCAGCGTAACAGCTACTTAGGGTTTCCGAAAATGTTGTAAGGCAAGTACCCCTGACCATTCTTTTATGGTTCAGTATGTATGAATAAACTGTTGTTTTATTCTCGTAAAGGAATATAAATGTTTTAAGTTACGTATCCCCTATAGTTATAAATCAATGTTTTAAACCTGTTTTGGGGAAAAGTTACTTCAAAAGGTACCTGTCTCGGATGAAAATGATTTGTGAATCAGTTTTACGTGTGTTGTTAAAATAAATAGTTTTTGAAATGATATAGGTACAAGTGTTTTGAAAACTTGATAAAATGATCAGATATGGGATACATAGGGGCCAAAGTAGGCCTATTGAGATGGCGTAAGAGGCTAATTCGGTTGCGCGTAATTCATAACCGATTAGTCCAGCAGGTCAGAGACCTAGCTAGTCTCTGAGTTCCAGAACAGGTAAATGGGATGGCAGTTAGAGTCGTCTGGTGTTGATAGCCTGATCAGCTATCTTCACATATCCGTTACGTATCTGACTTGGCTTTGTGATTCCCGTAAGGGTATAAGAAATTGATATAGTGGATTTATAAATGTGAATAACATGCTAAAATTGGACTCTGGTACTTATACAACACACTACTACGTATATTTTTTTAAAAGCATGCTAGTCAGTGATATCCAGTTATCTCAGCTTTTCTTTATATACTGTTGTTCGAAATGATCTACAGATTTAGATTTTATGTTGATTATAGTTTTGTTCATATAACTGTTTACATTACTATTTTTATCTTAATATTCATATGTTGGTACTGCTGAACGATTATGCTCACCCTTGCAACCTGTTATATATATATATTATAGATGCCTAGAAGACCGATCAAACCTTGGCAGAACCGTGTCTCAGCCCCTTCAAGTACCGGCTCCTCAAAGGTAGTTAGTATCAGACCATGTGCGGTCTGATGAGTTGCTGAATAAGTTAGTGTGTGTCAGACTTTTGAATAAATGGTTTGTAATAATGTGTAGCTTGGATCATACTTGAACCTGGATCAGATCTTGGTTTGGGGTCGTAGTAGTTTAATATTAATAATAATCTTGTTGTTTATATTTCTAGTAATTATGTTTAGTGACGTCAACTCCTGACCTCGGGATTGAGGCTGTCACACTATTAGTCAAACAACTTAATTACTTTCCTTGGGGCTGCATTGAACTTAAAAGACTAGGCCTGAACTCCAGAGTAAACAAGCTATAAGTGATTTTTTTTGCATCAATTTAATCTTCACCTAATAGTATATTCATTAGATGGTTGATGTGTAGTGAACTATCTGTTTGGCCATACCATTAAACACCAGGGGTTGTAGTCTATGTACTTTCTCTCCTCCTACACCTTATCATTTTCAGATTCAAGAAAAAATGATCCACCTCCCAGCAATCAACAATTTTCTTCTTACTTTTTTATTCAATTAAATCGCAAGGATTTGAGTGAGATAATACATATAAGTGTATAGATCATACATATATGTTTATACAAAATTTGTTGTAAGTAGATATATTTAAATCAAGCAGTTGCATTAGGTACACTGAATTAAGCCTAGATGTAGATTTCTCACGAAAGCTGACTAGAGAATTGACTTGGTGACCGCTTCTCCATCTTTCCGGCACTACTAGCTGGTTTATGCAGTCATAAAAATGTTGTTTTAGTTTCCAAAGGTGTACTCATAGGCTCACCATCAACCGTAACTATTTTCTGAATAATGCACATGTTCGAAGTGTTATACAACAAATTTTCTACTAAGAATTTGATGAATAAAATGATAAGTTCGTTGTTGGATCTTAAATGAAGCATATATGTCATTCGCATAAAAAGGTAAGATTAGTGAATAATTAAGTCTTAAGTCCATAATTTGATGATATGATTTTAATCTGTTATGTGCTAATTTGATGTATGTATGATGAGTTAGTTTTTTTTAACCTTTTAATCGACCAATGATAATTTGATTCTCATACAGTCTTTTTAATTTATGATTTATTCAATAATGCAGGTAGACCAAGCAATAGAATTATATGAAAAAGTGTTAAAAGATAAATTTACGATCTCACCAAAATATCAAGTTGGTTTGGAAAGAAAAATAAACCAGCCAAGGACAAAGATGTATCTTCACAGTAGTCAAAATCCTAATAGCCTGAAATCCGATGAAAGAATGGAGCGTCCCATTGGACGAAAAGCTGCAAATAAGTTTAAAAAGGCTGCAAATGAAGCCATGGATGAAGAGAGCCCGGAACTTCTAAAAATAATGCAGAAAGATGCATTGGTCATTGCTTCTTCAAGAAGTGAATCTGTTAATGTTGGGAAATAAATACAACACAGAGGGGGTGAATGTGTTTTGGACAATTTTAATGGCTTTTTGAACTGTTATAAATGGTGAACAAAGTAATCTATCTTGTAGAGATAATATGATTTAACAGTAATAATAAAACATGCACATAAACATACTATCTTTCAAAACTCACTTAATTTTATATAAAAATCAAGCTAATGTTTTGCTATAAATTTCTGGGTTCTTGGTATGTTAAGAACTCAGCTTCTATCTTAAGAGTTACAAGACTTTTTAGATCTATTTTGTTTTTTAAAATAAAGCATCCAGTGTCTACTTTATAGAACAGTAAATACTGGTTTTACACAGCATGCAATAGAATGTACTAAACCCTACTTTAAGTTAACTAAAACTTTCGATTTCTGGCTTAGTGTATCTTTGCAAAACGTGCATGTCTGTGGCTTCTACTTTGTCAGTTAATCTTGGCCTTTGATCTTGTACTCTTCAAGCTGCTTTTTGTAGACTTTTTAAATCAGTGATTGATTTGTTTATTGATTGATAATCTTGGATATTTAACTGATCTGCATTATGTACATGAGTTTTACATAGTGATCTCCAGTTTGGTATATAGAGAACTCGACATCTCTATAAGTATAGTGGATTATCGAGATCTCTTATTACTCTAGTTGTTTTGACTTATCGAAGTCTCTGAGTTCTCGAATGTGACATTGTCTTGTCGAGATCTCTGAGTTCTCGAGTATGATCTTGACTTATCGAGATCTCTGAGTTCTCGAATGAGCTTGACTTATCGAGGTCTCCATTTCTTTGCATGTAGAATTAACTTATCGATATCTCTGAGTTCTCTAGTGACATTTTAACTTGTCGATATCTCAGAGTTCTCTAGTAAATAAATGACTTGTCGATATCTCCATTCTTCGTGTCTTTAATTTGGCTTGTCGATATTTCTGAGACTTCTCTATAAGCTTTTCTTGACTTCTCGATAAGTCATTCCGGAGTTCTCGAATGACTTCTCTATAAGACTTAATCTGTGACTTGTAGATTTCTTGACTTAGAATATTTTCCCAAAACAGATTTACTCAACTCCAAGCTTCTTCACATTTTCTCTGAGGCATGATCTTTATGATCTTCTTCCAGAGATTATTCTTGGGCTTGAGACTGTTTACAGAAAAATGCTCCAGTCTAATCTATTTACACTTTTACAGACTTAAGTGATACAATACAAAATGCAAATTTAGATTATCATACAACTTACTTAGGGCTGTCAATTTTAACTTAGTCTTGTTAAAGTACAGGCATGTCTTGCACAATCTCCCCCAATTTGTGAGAAGATTGCTTATCATAAATTCATGTATGTTAACAAGACTAACCCTAGGATACAATGAACAGATAAAATTTTCATGAAAAATTAACTTAAATACAACATTTATACATTGAGTGGTTATAGAAGTTTTAACAAGGCATTCATTACATAAAATCCCCATAGCCTGGCTCCTTTCTAATGAAATCCTTAAGAGTAACTAACACTTCCATTTCTTCTATTATTTTAGTTCCTCTTAAAGCTTTCACAAGCTTGATCCACTCATCTAATGAATAACCATTTAAGTAACCAGCTCTGAATCTGGAATATCTGCCAACCTTTATGTTCAGAAAATGTCCATCTTTGGAAAGTCTGCTCATCCCTTTTTCTTTAAGCTCATTTGATCTTTTCTCAATTTTTGCAAGTTCTTCTTCATACTTCCTATCTTTTTCTTCCTTTTCATCCTTTTCCCTTGCATTTTTCTCATCCATTTCTTTCACCCATACGCAACATACAACTTTCAAGAACCTTGTGATTGTATCCTTATCCTTCATTAAACTGATCACTCTTTTAAATTATGTAGTTGAAAATGTGTCTGTTAGGTTGCTTCCAAGTAAAGTGAAAGATTCATCATCATAATATATTCTGATTTCTGTATATGATACAACCCAGACTCTGACTATTTTTTCAGCTAGATGTTGAAAATATTCTTCATCTGTGAAGTACCAATTAAGTGACAGAAAGTCAGATTAATCATAGAAATTCCAGAGACATCTTTCAGTAACTTGCAGTTACTTTGTTTTTATCCCAACAGATTTAAATTGAGTCTTGGTTGGTGGTTTAAATGAAGGTGGATTTGTGATTTTCTTTAGGCTAGTTTGGCTTGTAGTGATTGGGATTTTGAGAAGAGAGTTTGCAGTTGGCTTATATAAGAATTTTGGCTTTGAGGTGAAGGATGGTTGAGTGTTTGAGCTAAAAGGTTTATTGGGTTGAGCTTGGTTGATTTGGATTGGTGGGGATTGTTTTTGTTGTCCTGAACCATCTTCCTTCTTCTTTCTCCTTCTCTCTTCTCCTCTCTTCTTATCACATCCCTTCTTCTCTTCCTGCTTTTTATCTTTGCTGCTAGTTGCTCTAGAGGATTGACTTGGATTTGAACCAGAAGGTGGTTGATCATCTTTCTTCTGCTCATCATCATCCTTGTCATCCTTTAAGTTATAATCTGTAGTTGGCAACATGGTCTCTATATTCTGAAGATATCTCCCCAAGATTCTGATCATTTCCTCATCTTCAAGTTTCTTGTTTATCTTGGTCTTTAGATCAGTCTCAAGGGTCATTATCAATCTCAAGTTCTTTCTTACACAATACTTTGGAACTGTGAAGAATCCGCATTTTTTGGTTTATGAACAAATTTAGGCAATCCCCCTTCTTGGATAGAGATAGGCTTCAAGAAAAGCAGCTATCTATGCATTTTTGAGTTCCTTTAGCAGTTGGGTGTCCTCTGGAATCACTGCATGCACTTTATCAATTACCACATCCAACTCAGATGCTCTCAGTTTTTGAAGTTGGTGAGAGACACCTGGAGATATCTGTCCAGTCCACGGTCATTTACATTAGCAACAATTCTCTTTTCCAGAAAGTTGTCAACCTTGACAATCACCACTCTAACAAAGTTTATGTTGTTGGACAAAGCTTTCTTATATGTGATGTAGTTGTTGTGGAGAGACACCCTCAAGATTGTCAGAGTTCATTGAATTCTTGATCTTGACAAGGTCCTTTTGCAGCTTTTAGAAGTCTTTCCTTTCCCACGTCCTTAGAAATTTGAGCTTTTAAAGAGCTTGGAGCAATCTGAGTGGTAGAAGTCAATTTTCTAGGCTCCTTTGACTTACCAGCATCCCTGGATTGTTGAATCCTAGCTTCTATCTCCCCCTTAGTCTTGGGAACAAGCATGATTAGGGGAGTTGGTAATTCTTGCCTCACAGACTCAGGAAGTGCAGGCAATGGAATATTGAGCTTGCCCATTATGACTCCCAAAGCAACAGAATTCTGCATTTATAAGTGCTTATGGGAGTCCACCAATGCTTGAATGTTTTCATGTCGACTCTGCACCAGTGTAGTGAGAGCATGCACTTGAGCTGTGAGTTTGTCATTGGAGGATTGCAGAGTTGAGACTTGACCTTGAAGAGCCTGAATTTGGAGATTTGTAGATGTAGAGGCAGGTTGTTGAGAGCTTGAAGCTAGTGAGGATCCAAAGGTTTCTTCCACAGCTTGTTTGATACCCTCCATGAGTAGTGTAGAAGGCTCATATCTGCTTTGGTGAAGCTGGTTCAACTTGAGTTTTGTATCATTTGAGCCTATTATTTGTTGTTGAACCACCTCATGTAGAGCAATGAAAGACTGTCTAAGATTCTTGACATCCTTTTCCATAGAAGTTAGATCAAATCTTGCCATTTGGTCAGCAAAATGTTGAAATTTAGAGGTGATCTTGACTTGAGAAGGTATGATCTCATCCATCTTCTCTCTAACTAGATTTCTGATCTTGTCCTCATGACCAATCATCTTTAATTCTAAAGCTTCACCAAATAGGTGAAAAGCCTTGAGTTGAGCTATGTATACTTCATTGATTGCATCATAGACATCTTGTGGAGTTAGGACCTTGGCATTGCTCCCAAAAATGGTGACATATTCATCTCTAAATCTAGCCAAGACCTGATCCATATCCAAAGCAAAATCCTTAGACAACCAAGCATCAATATTTCCATCTTGCTCAGCTTCATTAACAAATTTCTGCTTCTGCTTTTCAACTTCTTCATTGTATGTTAGCAGAATGGCTTGATAATCTTGATTGCTCATATCTGAAGTAAGCAAATGTTGTGAAATGTTGGCCAATCCAGAAATCTGCTCAACAAGGAGATCATCTACTATTATAGGTTGAGTTTCAGTTGTCTGTAACCATTGTGAGATGAGGTGTGGTTGTTGAGGTTGAGAAGTAGAAGGTTGATTGGTTGGGTGTGAAGGTAATAATGTAATAGAACCACCTGTGACAAGAGTCACAGTTTTACTCAAAGTTTGCAATGTGTTTATGACAGAGTGTTGTTCTCCACTTGTGGTGGGAACCTCCAGTTGAATTGGAGGGGATTTGGCTGGGTTACTGTCATGTGCACCAGCCTCAAACCCTTGTACTTCTTACAAAGCACTGTCACATGAATGTGATGTTCTTGCCTCTCCCATAGCAGGGTCATTGGCAATTTTACTCCCAGCTTCAATTATTAGTGCAATTTCATCTAGGGTTTTGAGGGGAGTTGTTCCGATAACAGGAACCTCCAATTGAATTGAAGAGCATTTAGATAGCTCCCCCTCAGGAGTACTGCCCTCAAACCTTACAGTCTGTGAAGGCTGATTTTCACATAAAGGTGCATTTGTAACCACCATGGGGTCTTCAGTAAAAACTGATGAACCCCCCATGTTTGTGATGGTGTCCTCAAGGTCTACCCTAGCTAGTAGCCTCTCACCATCTAAATTTGGTGTCTGGGTAGTGAGCAAGGTTTCTTAAACCAAGTCACTTGAGTGGGGTTATACTTGAGAATTAGATTCAAGTACTGTGTAGGCTGAAGAAATTTTAGAGATTAGAGTTTGTTGATAAGAAGGGAGTGTTGGCAGCTCCCCCTGAATAGATGAAGGAGCTTCAAGGGGTCTCCTTCCATACACATGGGTTTGTTTAAGTGATGGTTGTGCAGACTATATACAAGGTACATTTGGGCTAATGCTCTTTTCAATATAGACATCATTTTGAGAGGGTGCCTCTAGAATCTGCTTTTGTCCCTTGTTTACAACTACATCCTTTTGAGAGGATGCAGAGGTGGCTTGAGTGGTCAACTCTAAGTTTTTATCCTTCTTTGGTTTTCTCTTGACCAAGGGTGACTCGGGTTCTGTTTGTTCCTCACCATTCTCATTTATAATTGGTAAAGGTACCTGCTTTCTCTTCTTCTTACTCACTTCACCCTTTTGAGATGTTGAAGTGGTTGGATTCCTAGTAGCTACAGGTATAGAAGAAACGGTCTCAGCATTGGAAGGTCCCTGTTGGTGTTCCTGTGTTTGTACTTCCACAGGCTCAGGGACTATTGATGTACTAGATTGAGCATTTGTCCTCATATCAGGCATGGGGTAAGGATAACTCCTAAATTTCTCCAACATAAATGGAGTTAATTTAAGACCCACCTGTACCTTGTTCTTTGTAGATAGTGATCCAAATAGAATTTTGGACACTTGCTTACAATTGCCTATTAATGATCTATCTACACCATCTATCATATGTATGTCATTTACTTTATAGTTTAAAGCAGACATAATGAATCTAGGAAGAAAAATTTCCTTACCTCTTGAAGTTAATGGAATTATTAGCCTGTTGCTCAATTCCTTCAAGATGTAGTGTCCTACATTTATCTGTTTGTTGTGAGCCATTGAGCAGACCAGTTTCTGGACAACACTTGAAATGTTGTCAAATCCTGACTTTCTGCAAGTAAAAGCCCTTATTACTAAATCAAAAAGAAACGACCATTCTCTCCTCATGTTCTTTTTGTTCATGCTTGACAGATTAATCTTCTCAGAATAATTGATGAAGTCCATGAATTCATAAAGCTCATCCTAAGTTGGAGCCTCCACCAGCTTGTCAGTAGATATGCCTAATGCCATGTCGACATCATTCTCAAAAATCTCCACTTGTTGGCCCTTGATTGTACAGTTTATCACGATTGATGTAGCCTGGTTCTCATGCACAACTGTTCTTGTCACTGCGGTATTCCAGAAATCCCCTAACACATCCAAGTAAAGCACATGATTAGCAGTAAGAGCCCCCACAAAGTATGTCTCAGACAAGAACTTCACAAAGCTCTTGAAAGCTTCAGGAGCTTGATTTGCATCCAGAAATGCAAGAAAGTTGGTTTCTTTTGGGATAAAGGGTATAATAGTATTTGATGCCATTAAGAAGAGTATGAAGTTTAGTGGGTAAAAGAAATGAAAGAGAAAGAGTTCAAATGAGAGAGAAATCGGTTTGGAATAGAAAATTCTAGGTCACTTAGAGTTCTCGAAGGCGTAAGTATATGTATGTCGAGATGTATGAGTATTTATAGTAAAAGCAAATGACTTATCGAGAACTCAAAAATAAACGTTTGGAATTTGCTTATCGAGAAGTCATTTTTAAAAAAAATTATATATCGAGAAGTCATTTTAAATTACTGTTTTAGAGAACTAAAACTGACCTGTCGAGATGTCAAATAAATACTCAGTTTGTCCAGAATGGACTGAATTGTTTCCAATTTTTATTTGAATAAATCTAAATAAAATATGAACTAATTTATCAAGAGTAATTTACCAAAATAATTTATTGAATTAAATTATTTCAGTTTTGAGTTATTTATAAGGCTAAAATTGTACTTATAGAGAAGTCTGTGTGTTAACACTTATAGAGAACTCTATAATGACTTATCGATAAGTCATAATAAAGCTTATCGAGAAGTCACTCGAGAAGTCAGAAAATTGACTTGTCGAGAACTCACTCGAGAAGTCTTAAAATGACTTGTGGATAAGTCAATTCGACTTATCGAGAACTTAGTTCTCTATATACTCTTGAACACTTTGATTCTGCCCTGTGCTAATTTTACATATTGACAATGCAAATCAACATTTAGATAGTTTTCTTAGAACTGAAAATTTTCAAGCTAAATTTTGAATTTTGAAAAATAAATATGCAGAGTTTTCTGAAATATTTATAATTCATACTTCAGTTAATTTCCAATTAATCAAATGAATTTTGATTTATTAGAAATTAATCTACTGCAAAATATTAGCTGAGTTCTTGGCTTAGGATGAAGAATTTAGCATACCAATTTCACCTACAAGTCTAGTGAAAGTTGCTTCATCCAAAGGTTTAGTAAAAATGTCAGCTAATTGTTTTTCTGTTGGAACAAAAATGAGCTCAATGGTACCATTTGCAGAATGTTCTCTAATAAAATGGTATCTTACATCAATGTACTTTGTTCTAGAATGATTAACTGGATTAGCCACAATAGATATGGCACTAGTATTGTCACACATAATTGGAATTTTGTGTAATACTAGGCCATAGTCCATTAGCTGATTTCTAATCAAAAGCACTTGAGCACAGCAACTTCCAGCAGCTATGTATTCAGCCTCAGCTGTGGGAGTTAACACAGATTATTGTTTCTTGCTATACCATGATACAAATCTTTGTCCAAGAAACTGGCAGCTTTCACTAGTACTTTTTCTGTCAACCCTGCATCCAGCAAAATCTGCATCTGTGTATCCAACAGCTTCAAAACCAGTTCCCTTAGGATACCATAATCCCAAGTTTGGAGTCCCCTTTAAGTATCTGAAAATTCTCTTCACAACCATCAAATGTGATTCCTTTGGATTGGCTTGAAATCTTGCACACAGACATGTTGCAAACATGATGTCTGGTCTACTTGCAGTTAAGTATAGAAAAGATCCAATCATTCTTCTATAGCTTGAGATATCTACACTCTTACCCTTTTTATCTTCATCCAACTTTGTAGCAATAGACGTAGGTGTAGATGCAGGTGAACAATCAACCATACCAAAAAATTTCAATAAATCTTTGACATACTTGGTTTGGCTGATGAAGATTCCATCACTTATTTGACTAACTTAAAGTCCTAGAAAGTAGCTTAATTCCCCTATCATACTCATTTTATATTCACTCTGCATAAGCTTAGAGAATTTTTGGCAAAACTTTTCATTTGTGAAACCAAAGATAATATCATCCACATAGATCTGAACTAGGATCATATCATCACCATGCTTCCTGTAGAAGAGAGTCTTGTCAATAGTACCTTTAGTGAATCCATGCTTAATTAAAAATTTTGACAATGTGTCATACCAAGCTCTAGGTGCTTGTTTAAGTCCATAGAGATCCTTGAGTAACTTGTATAAAAAAATTGGAAATTCTAGATCTTCAAAGCCAGGTGGCTGTTGCACATAAACCTCTTCTTCTAGCTCATCATTAAGGAATGCACTCTTCACATCCATTTGATATACCTTGAAATTTGAATGTGCAACAAATGCAAGAAAAATCCTTATTGCTTCAAGTCTTGTAACTGGAGCAAAAGTTTCATCATAATCAATTCCTCCCCCTTGTGAGTAGCCTTTTGCAACTAACCTTGCTTTGTTTCTGGTGAAAATTCCATTTTCATCCATCTTGTTCCTGAACACCCACTTTGTTCCTATAATACTTTTTTTCTTTAGTGCAGGAACTAATTTCCATACTTTATTTCTCTCAAACTGATTTAACTCTTCTTGCATAGCAGATATCCAATCAGGATGAAGAAGGGCTTCCTCAGTTCTCTTTGGCTCAACTTGTGACATAAACATGCATGAAGACATTCATTTGCAGTTGCACTTCTAGTGCTCACTTCAGCAGTTGGATCACCAATAATTGCTTCTCTAGTGTGACTTCTATCCCACTTTCTGGTGTGAGTTTGTTGACTTGAGTTTTTTGTGTTTTCTTCACCATTTGCATGACTTTCAGACTTTTCTCCTCTTTCTCCCCCTGAGTTTGTACTATCAAATTCAGGTGTTTGAGATGAGCTTCCATTCTCATAATTCACTTGTTCAATAGACTCTTCATCAACTCTGTGATTTGTGTTGACTTCAGCTTCATCATCAGAATCACTATCAATATTGAGATTTTCAAACTTGAGGGCTTCAACTTCATTTTTATCAAGGCATTCCAAGCCTGGACATTTATCATCATCAAAAGTAACATCCGTTCTTTCCATGATCTTCTTTTGTTCAATCACATAGACTTTGTATGCAATTATTTCCAATGAATATCCCAGAAAAATTACCTCAAAAACTTTGGAGTTAAATTTTCCCACATATTCAGAGTTGTCCTTCAATACATAGCACTTGCTTCCAAACACATGAAGATGCTTTACAGCAGGCTTTCTTTTAGACAAGATTGAGTAGGGTGACTTTCCAAGATTCTTTTTAATGAGATCTATTTTAAGTATAACATGCAGTGTTCACAGCTTCTTCCCAAAAACTAGTTGGCAGTTTTGCATCTTGCAGCATTATTCTAGAAGCCTCTACTAGTGTTCTATACTTTCTCTCAACTACCCCATTTTGTTGAGGTGTTCTAGAAGCTGAGAACTTTTAAACAATGCCCTTGTCTTTACAGAATTCAGTTAAGGTTACAATCCTGAATTCTATTCCATTGTCACTCCTCAATCTTTTCACACAATTCTGATCTTTAGCCTGTTTCTCAATCTTCTTAATATGTTCAGTTATGATGTGTGGAGATTCATCTTTAGAGTGCATAAATTCTACCCATGTGTATCTTGAGTAGTCATCCACCATCACAAGTGCATATCTTTTTCTTGATATTGATTGGACATTAAATGGTCCAAATAAATCCATGTGAATAAGTTACAAATGTGCACTTATAGAATTCACAGTTTTTCTTTTGTGACTTGATCTTTTCATTTTTTCCTTTTTGACATGCATCACAGACTTCATCTTGAGCATACTCCAGATTAGGCATGCCTCTCACTAACTCCTTTTTGACTAGAGTATTAATTTCCTTAAAATTCAAGTGAGACAGCTTCTTATGCCATAGCTTGCTTTGCTCTACATATGCCTTGGTGTAGAATCAACAAATTCCATCCTCATTTGCTGAGTCCAAGTCTGCAACAAATAAGCTTCCTTTACTTGCTCATTTTAGAACAACTGCATCAGTTTTCTTGCTGATAAAAGTGCATTCTTCTTTGTTAAATAAAACCTTGAAATCTTTGTCTGTAAATTGGCTGACACTAAGAAGATTCACTTCAAGAGCAACTACCAGTGCTATATCTTCAATGACAACATTTCCAGAAATCATTTTGCCATATCCCATTGTGAAACCTTTATTGTTGTCTCCAAAAGTTACTAATGGGCCAGCCTTCTCCTCAAACTGTGATAGCAGGGCCATATCACCTATCATATATCTTGAGCGTCCACTGTCTATAATCCATATGACATTCTTCTTTTTGCCCTGCACACAATGAGTTTAAGTGGGTTTAGCAACCCAAGCAGTGTTGGGTACTTTCTTCTTGTTAACGGATTTGATAGAGTTAGAGTTTGATGATTCAAAGGTGAGTTAGATGATTCACAGAGCCATAATTCTGACATTGTTTTCTTGGAGCATCTACAATATAAGCAAAGTTGTTGCTTTTGTTTATCCCAATCTTTCCATTTATATTCTTCTTCTTCTTTCTTGCATCTTCAATTTTCATTTCCTTGACAGGTGTCTTGGAGTCTTTGTGATGCCCTCCAAACCCGGGTCAGAAGTTTGGGGTTCACAACACACACCCAATATATAAACCTGTTTATGAAAATAATATATGTAAAGACCCTACTTACCATAAACATGGATCGCAACAGGTTAAAGTATGAAAATAAGCCACCACCTTAACTTTTATTACATCGTACCGAATCCCAACTAGTTCAACTTACAAGTGAAAGTGAAATCATTCTTATAAGTTTACATAACCCAAAACTAAACATAAATCTCCTGCTATCTCGATTCAACTTAACCTGGAATCCTAGCTCGCACACTGGACTGGGAATCCTCGTTACCAACCATTTCCTTTTTAACTGTAGAATAACATAAACAGATTTGCAAGAGTGAACTAACTAGATCAGCAAGTCATAATAGCAATAACTGAGGTTAAACAATGATCAATTGAAATGATTCAGAATAATCAAGATTCTGGATAAGCAATGATTAGAATTGGATATTCACTTTTTATTTTAAAAACCATGGTTAGGCTGCTGATCAGTCACGCACTAACCCCGAGCAAGGCTCACAACTCTACTCCTTACATTGGATCTAAGGCACGCATTGGCTTAATATGACCACGAATCTGGTCTGACCATGAATCTGGTCCACATTTATAAAACCATCCAATTCTAAAATGATTCAATATGATAACCATTGTAATTCAATAAAATATAATCATAATAACATTGATAAAACATTTATCTCTGAGCATAGGACATTTCATAAGTATCACCGGGGTATATCAAGGTATATATATATATATATATATAAAGAATGGCTTCAATCTTGTTGAAGAATCAGGTGTCTGATGAATAACGGTTCAATGATAAAACAGGGTATAGATCTTTAATGTTATAGGGTATATCAGTTTCTGTATGCTCTAGTAATTCTATTTCAATATTTGGTTTATGGTGTTATGTATTTATGGAGTAGTATTGTATTTGTATGGTTTAATATCTGGGAATTCAACCGTTAGTGGTTTACAAGAAATAAAGCTTATAGCTCAAGTTCAATGATATGATCAGGGTCAAGGTTGAATAGTTTAAAGTGCTTGCAATACAAAACATGACTTATTTTGAATACTAGCAACATGTTATGAGAAAGTTTAGAAATATTTGCAATATATTTCGAAGAAAGGTTCAGAAGTGCTTGCCTTATCACAGATGACAGTTTTGCTTCTATTCATCAATCACTTGCCTTCTCTTTCCACGCTTCAGTTCTATTTACTGATCATTGGCTTTCTTTTTCTATGCCACGCTTACTCTGCTAGGCATCACAAGTATCTTTCAATATTCAATCTCATATTATTCTAGTCGTCACATAGACGTCATAAGCTTTTATCTACCCTTCATTTTACTCAAATCCAATTTACGGATTGAAAGTTATGACCAAAATAGTCAAACAATAACCACATAGGCATATAACACATCAATCGGATAGCACGTAGCACATAACACGCAAGATATTCAATCAAAATAATTTTTCATAGAAGATTCGGGGACAAAATAATTTTCCAGATATTTAATACGAATTTTTGAACATTTTTCAGAATTAAAACGGGTCTCCGAATCATTTTATAATTAAATAATAGGGTTCGAACACCCGAATCTGACTTTAAAATCATTTAATAATAATTATCGAGCCTTAAAAATATTTTAAAATAATAGTTAAAGCTCGAAACTATCTTTTAGAATTTTTAAATCAAAATAAATAATTAAATCTAATTAAATAATCAATTAATAATTAATTAATAATTAATTAAATCAATTAATAAATTAATATTTAAATTAATTGACTAATTAATCATTTAATTATCAACTAAAATTAATTAAATAATTAACATTTATTTTACATTAAAAATATTTTCAGAATAATAAATAATGAATTTTTAGAATTAAAAACAATTTCTGAAAATAATTATTAAAGAAAATACCATTTTTGAAAATAATTAGAATAAAAATCCTGTTTTTATAAAAATGTGAAATATAGATCCTATTTTCGTAAAATTTTAAAATAGGAGTATTTATTTTATAAAACAGGAGAGACTTCGGGGGTTAAATGGCAATTTAGCCATCCCCGTCGTCTTCTCCGACGATTACACCGACGGAGACTTCACCGACCGCCGTGTCCTTGCCCAGAACTCCGCACCAAGCTGCAGAATTGTAGTACTCGTTGCCAGGAACTTCCCTGTGGCCTTAAATCTGGAAAAAAAATCGCCAATCGGCCGGAAAACCGGCTGGAAACTTAAAGTTTCTGGCGAGCTTCTTCTTTCCGGCGAGCTCACTCCAGGAACCCTCCGTACATCACACATACATCATTTGATTCATTTTTAAATGATCTTTACATTGGTACAATCAATTTCATCTAATAACCCCTAACAAAGAAACGCCTAATTTTCAATTAAGAACATTCAAACACATAAACCCTAATTTCATTAATTCGAGAATCAAACTCAATTTTCTATATGTTATTGAACTCCATATTCATATATATAATATACCAAAATGATCAGGATAAAATTATCTACAAAATACAATCATCAAATCATACAAACAACAACAACATCAAAAATTCATCTTCTCATCATTAAATAATTCGAATTAAAATAAATAAATAAGATCAAAATCTTGATTTCTGCACTGAAATTGATGGTTGATTCTGAAAGAACTTTTCGAGAGCTTCGATTCGGTATGTGGCACGCTCGATTCCGAGTTCGGTAACGCCTTCGTTTTTTGTTTTGATTCTCAAGAACGCGACGATTAATTAGGGTTCTCTCTGTATTTTCTATGTTTTTACTGATCGATTATGATTATACGAATAAAATGAAAAAAGAAATAGGCTATTTATATTTATAGAATATTAATACGCGTTGGATCGTATTGGATCGAAAAATAAGTTACTTAGCCGCTAAGTAACTGCAAAAACGATCCGTTTTGGATAATTATCTACCTGTTTTGGATAATTATCAAAACTTTTAGATAATTATCAACACCGAGCTTTTTATAAAACACTTTATACCAAATTAATGTAATAATATCCCGTCTTTCGAATACGGGTTTTGTTGGTCTATAAAAAATGATTATTGTATTGAAAATTTTGAGTCGGGACGCGTACGGGTCAAACCGTACTCCGGATTGAAAAAATCAAAGTACGGAAAATGTCCGGAATAATCAGATTAGGTTAGAAAGGAGTTTTCCAAAGAGTTTCGGGTTATAAAAATGCAAAAACGGTTGAAGTTGGACGATTCCGGGGTTTATAAATAATTTTGTAATTAAACAGAAAATAATTAATAAATTCATAAATCATTATAAAATCATATATCACTCCAAAAAATTACCAGAAAAATACCGTAATTATCTAGATTTCATTCTGGACATAATAAAATTAGCATACCTATACTTTACCACATATAAATATCAACAAATCGACAACAATCGTCAAATAATTTACCAAAAATTCATTTAATAATCACATAATAATAATTTATTGATAAAAATAATTACACGCTCTATCCCGGATATTACATCCTTCCCCCCTTAAAAGGATTATGTCCTCAGAATCACACTAAGGATCAGATAGACCCGGCACTACTGGAATACGACACGTAAACACGGTACGAAACGACACGAATAATTAGTGTTTGGGTTCGAAAATTTGTTACACGAACACGAAAGTACACGGACACGGAAAAACACGAATATAATTAGTGTCGGGTTTGGGTTTCCAATACAGGTACACGACACGTAACGAAAGTACATGGAATAAATAAATAATTAAAATTTTAAAAATATATAAATACATATATATACTAAATATCAAATGTGAATTTTACCTATTATAAACAACATATATATAATTGTAAATACTAAAATATATTTTATTGTTCATCAACTACGTGAGTGAGCACCTCTTTAATTATCTATTGCTTGACTACGTGAATGAGCACTTCACCATTTAATTCTATTGCATTTTTTAACAATTAATATTTTTCATATATAATCTGTGTACTTTAATGTACTAAAGCGGGTAAACACGAATATATTAGTTTCGGGTTAGTGTCACCAAATTGGTACACGAATGCAAATCCGGGTCGGGTTCGGGTTTAAGGTTTGGTACACAAAAATACGAAAGTACACAGAACGTTTGTACATGACACGGAACGTTGCCAGGTCTAGGATCAGATAATGATACATTCAAGTATCTCATTTCCATTTTCTCAGGTTAATCCTTCAACCTTACAACTTTTCATAAACTTTAACTTGCAACATCAAATATTACTCCACGGCCTCTTGCTGACATCATATTCTATTAGTTGCTCATATAACTCAACTCAAGCCTCCATATATATATATATATATATATATATAATGGAGTCAAATTACTCTTCCCGGTTATACACATATAAATACCCTATGAACCTGTTATACATAAGGCGGTAAAGCCAACTAACTCACAATCTTCCTGTCTATCTTACCGTCTGAAAAGGACCAACATAATGCATACTATCAGATGCAATAATCACAGGCAAAGTAGATGCATCACCTAAAAATGCATACCTCAAATTAGAGCTGGAAATTTGGTATACAACACGATAAAATGACACGAGAACAACACGATATAAATGGATATGTGTTCGGCTTTTTGGTACACAAACACAGAAGGACACGACACGAAAGAATACAAAATTTAAACGGGTACGGATATGTGTTTATCCTTGGATATACGACACAACACGAAAGTACAAGAAATAATAAATTTTTTAATATTTTTTTTTAATATTTATATATTAATTTATATAAATATACATATTACTCTAATATTATATGTATATATACATAAAATTCATGTATATTTATAAAAATATATCCAAAAACATATCATTATATGTAAATAAATATATATATATATATTTATATTTTTAATATATATGTAAATATATATGTAAAATTATATCCAACTATATAATATTTTATATTTATTTATTTATTTATTTTATACACGAAATGTACACGAAACCAACACAAAACGATGAGTTACAGATATGTGTTTACCCTTAAGTACACGAATGTTAAACGGGTCGGATATGTGTTTGCCCTTCACTACACGAAACACGAAAGTACACGACACGAAAGTATACGTATGACACGAATTGCCAGCTCTACCTCAAATGTTTAGGTAACAGCTTAAGCTCAAGAGTAGGAGCTTCCTCAATAGATGTCTTGAGGCACTTAGGATCTTTGTTCAACTCCTCCATTCCCAGATATTCAAAAGGCATATCAATCTTTCTCTTCCAAGGAGAAGCATTCAGTAATTGCAACTGTTCATCCCCTTCATCATCTTCACTATCGGAATTCCCCAACAAGGTCTTCTCTAAGGCGTCAGACCTTAGCAATTGATCAAGTTCTGAAGTAACCACAGAATCGACCAACTCCACCTTTAAGCACTCCTCATTTCCCGTAGGAAAATTCATAGCATTGAACACATTAAAATTTACATCCTGATCCAGCATTTGCATTGTAAGCTCACCCTTCTACACATCTATCAAGGTACGACCAGTCTCCAAGAAAGGTCTCCCCAAGATGATGGGAATCTTCTTATCCTCCTCGAAATTAAGGATTACGAAATCAACAGGGAACATGAGTTTATCAACCTTGACCAAGACATCCTCCACAATACCTCGCGGATATGTAATAGACCGGTCAGCCAACTACAAAGTCATATAGGTAGGCTTTGGATCAGGCAAGTTCAACTTTTTGAAGATTGACAAGGGCATCAGATTAATGCTAGCTCCCAAGTCACATAAGCATATGTCAAAAGACACTTTTCCAACAGTATACGGAATACTGAAGCTTCCAGGATCTTTAAGCTTCAGAGGCAACTTCTATTGCAGCACAACACTGTATTCCTCCGTGAGAGCAACGGTCTCTAAGTCATCAAGCTTCACATTCCGAGATAGAATACCTTTCATAAAATTTGCGTAACTAGGCATCTACTTAAGAGACTCAGCGAAAGGTATGTTGATATGAAGTTTCTTGAACACCTCCAGAAACTTCTCAAATTGCTTATCCATCTTTTTCTTCTGTAGCTGTTTAGAAAAAGGCGGTGGAGGACAAATTTGTTTCTCCCCTGTATTACCCTCAGGAGGAGTGTGCTCAACAGTAGTTTTTAGGGTGAAAACACGTGCTAAAATTCACGCAAGTATACGCATTCGCAAGTAGTATAAGATATAAATCATATTCGTTGCCACAGAGAATGGTTTAGGTTAAGTTCAATTTATGCACCTATACAACAATATATGGTTATCGCTCAATGCTAAGACAAATAACCAGTTGAGATTGTTTATAACTAAGAATTAACTAACAATTATAACTAAGAGAACAAGAATGGTTGAATTAATATATATGACAAACATGGGATTCTAACTTCATTACTACTTTATTCAAAGTCATTGTTCTTACCCTTAGCATGTGATGGTGATGACACTAATCATATAACACGAAACTAGCAAACGCCAACTGTCGTTGTACGAATACCCTGCTACCAAGCATCCACAAAAGAGATAGAAGTTGAATAGACACCAATTATGCTTAGTCCTTATATGTCGTTAAGAATTGAAAACATAACGGTTTAATGCGCAAGTTATCTATCGTGATTACATGGGGCAAGTAAGATGGTTAAAATTACCTATGAATTATGCATAACAATTACATGAATTTATGCTAGCATGGCAAGCTCTAAACCTCTATATTCACTTTCGCTTCAATAGAGATTAACACGCTATCTTATATGTTAGCTACACACATAAGATGAATAAGCACAACCAATACTAGGATATCAATCAATCACCACACACTAAGGTATCAAAACAAATTAACTAAAGTAATCCATAAATAAACCCGCTAGAACCCCACGATAATGATTAGTTCATAACCGAACTCATCGTCGCCATTAGTTCCAATAAAAACATGATAATAAATAATATAAGAATACTAGGGTTCAAAGACAAATTGAAAATAAGCATCCAAGTATCGCCTAAATCAAAGAAAATAAAAGTCTTCTTCTCCGTAGCCGTCTTATGCTCTCTGGGTCTTCTTATTGCTCTCTCAGACCTCTTTTTTGTTAAAAACGTCTTTTTATTGGTATATATAGGCTCCAGGAGGACCAGGACTCTCAAAATCTTCAATTTTGACTAAAATCAGGATTCTGGGGCAGAAACTGGGCGCGGGCGCGCTGTTTTCTGGCGCGACCGTGCTGAAATAGTGTTTTCAGTGGCGTGGGCGCGCTGGTTCTGGCGCGGCCGCGCTGACATTTTGGAAAAATTTCTGACATTTCTTCTTTTGGCCGTATCTTGAGTTCTGCTCGTCAGAATTAGGCGATTCAACTACCCACGTGAATCTAACAAGATTCTCTACAACTTTAGAATAGCCTAGGCCTCCCATTCTGATCTCTTTTCAGCATGTTTCTTTGAAAACCTTCTTTTTTCATTTAACTGATGCCTGAAATGCACAAACACAAAAACACATCAAAAATACCAACAACTTGAGTCCAAAATACCAACTTAATCATGTAATGAAGTGTTCCAAGTAGATATAAAATCCACTTATCACACCCCCAAACTTGAATCGATGCTTGTCCTCAAGCATAAACAGACTCAAAACTACAAAACAAACCTAATGCATGAATGCAACTACATAAATGCAACTAAATGATAATGCATTTGATCCCCTTAGAATAACCATAACCAAATGAATAAGACGATGCCTCTAAGAACGCAATGACTCAAAATAGAGCTCGAATAAATCCCATAACCCAACTCATAAACCAGAAACGTGCGTGTATGGGATGCTTGACAGATATACTCTCGATACTAGATCAATAACCATAACTTATCTTTCATCATACAATCACAAGTTTATAACTAGAATAGATGTTAAACGCATAATGACTCACAACACCTCCTTTTTACTGGAGTTATACAAGGATTCATGCTATTTTTGAACACATAACAAAGATGCTTATTTGACCGTGCAATGAATGAGTACCCAAAAGACTTATACAATAATACCCATGTAGTGAGCGTTAGGTTAGCGGATCCCAGACTATAAAGCCTTAGGTCACTAGGCACAAAGTCCCCTAAGAACTTAATAACTCGAGTATTAAAGAGCTCACTCTTGATCAATTATGTATTAACACGTAATTTTTTTTTCTTTTCTTTTTTTTTCTTTTCTTTATTTTTTTCTCTTTTTTTCAGCAATTTCTGAATGAGTGCGTTTCGCTTCATCTCATTCATCCCTAGACTACTCATAAAAATATGAGCCGACTACTAGCCATTTGACGCCTAGCCTTATTCATAACTAGCAATAAAATCCAAGTTTTTCTCCAAATAAAAAATCAGTATTTTTACGTCATTATGAGAATATCACAAATTCTAAATATAACCAAGTGATTAAATCTCAATAACAAACAAGTATGATCATGATCTAGATCAAAAGCAACCATATAAGACTTTGTGAAAATATTTGTTTCTGGCATGCACATAAATTAATTAGGACTTAAACATCCCCCTATTCGTCATCACTACACTCAAATTAACATCAAATCATCAATTAGAAATAGCTCAACCTAAGGGATCATGTTATATGAATGCAAATGCAACTACATGAAATCACATAAAAAACAAACAAATATGTCCTATATTGTAATAACCCCCAAAATTTTGAACTTTTTGTAACCCTTATGAATAGTGTTTTAGCTGAATGAGAAAACTTTTCATGCCACACTATGTAGGGGTTCTGTTATGGATATTCTGAGATTTTATTAGTACTCTACGTGGTATATAAGTGTATGTAAAGATCATCAGAATCCAATTCCGAACACTTTGATTTTTCCCGGAACTCCATTAGATACGAAAAGAATTGAGTATATGGTAACAGGAAAAAGGATTTAAATTAAAGGATTATAAGAGAGGATCATAAAAGGAATATAATATATTGAGAAAGGTTAAGGGAACCTAAGTAATAAGATCCCGGGTATGATCCCTCAAACGATAAACGAAAACGAAAGTTAAGCGAACCGTATAACAGATCAGCGGTCATTAGGCAAACAATTAGGGAATTAATCAAAGGGATTAGAGAGGATGATGTCACCCAACCAATGAGAAGAGGACAAGGAGGGAAAGATGACATCATAGCATGACACAAGCATGACATAAGGAGGAAGGAGATGTGGATGGTTATTAACCACACAAAGTCCAAGGTTAAATAGGTAATTAACTAAAACAAAAACAAAACCAAATCAACCAAGCCAAAACAAATCATTTTTCACCAAAACAAAAATCTATTTCTCTTCACCAAGAACTTGCTCTCGGCTTTTTGGCATTTCAAAGGGAAAAATTTTCAAAATCCAAGATCCAAGCTTCCTAAATTGGTAAGATAATTCCCTAGTCATCCTTATGCATAGATATGGATATATTATGAGTTTAAGCACCCCATTCATTCTCAATCTTCTTCAATAAATCAATGAAGAAGACAATGAATAGTGATTTCAAAGTTTTTAACTTGAATTTTTCTTGTTTTCCTTTAAGATCCAAGCATCCCTAAAACTTCTCAAGGCTTCTTAAGGCTTCCTAGCTACTCCCACCATTTCAAGGAAGGTATATCATCTCCAAACCCTAGATTCCTTTGTATAATAAGATGATTTTGATTGTTATGGTGATATAGTAGCTTAATGCTTGTGGTTTAGAGTTTGGGTTGGAGTGATAGTGAAATGGAATGGTGAATCTTGTTGTTTTGGTTAAAAGAACTTAAGTATAGTTAAATTCAAGCTTAAGCATAAGTATAAATGTTAATATTGAATTGATTGGGGCTGTTATGATGTGATAAGGATGGAATTTGGTTGTATGAATGGATTGAGGTTGAATTGTGATGGTTTTTGAATGGTTTAAAATTGGGAAATCGCGTAAACATAGCCGTCGTAATGTCCGATTTACTTTAGACTGCTTTTGTTCATAACATTTGGACCCGAGAACTCCCTTCTAGATTATGACCATTGCCATGTTTAGATAGTTCATGTTACGAGCTTCGTTTTTATATGTAGCTCGTTTGATTCCGATGTACGGTTTAGGAGAAACGACCGGTTCAAGTAACGGCGTTTCGCGAACGAAACTTTTCCCCTCGCCTTACTTTGAAACATAGGTTAAAGACCAAAAAGGGTTAATTAGTGTATGAAACAATTATGGTAAGAGTGTTAGGCAGTTGGTAAGACACTCGCGAAGGAATCGCCTTAAAACTCGTAATGGTTAATTTATTAAAAATGGTGGAGCTGAGGGTACTCGAGTGACTTAAGAGAATCAGTAAGCGCAAAACAAGCGTTAGAGTCTAAGTTAGTTAAAGTATAGATTTACAAGTGACTTTGGTTTAATTCCAACTTAATTGTTGTTTATAGGTTACCAGACTCGTCCCGAGCCTTTTATCACCCCCAGTCGTTCAGGCAATTTTTCTATCCGTTATACTGTTGTTGTGATGTATACGCTTGTATATGCATTATCTTGTAGTAGATGCATGATGGTTATATTAGCAAATTCTTGCGATATATTGTAGCATGTGATATGGTACATATGCATGCCTGTTTCGTATTCTTGCCATATATATCTGTTGGTTCAGTTGATAATACCTATGCTAGAGAATAGCGGTAATTTGCATATACCCTTAGTATAGGGACCAAAGGTGAAAACATTTTCTAAAACCGGGAGTCGAGGATCCCGAGTAGATTTTATATATATATATATATATATTTATATATATATATGGTTATAGTTTTCAAAACAATTAATCGAATAAGGTTTATTCGATAACTTTATTTTATTAATGAATATTATCTTGAATATTCATTCGAGGACTTATGACTCCTTTATATTATTTATTGAATATTACTGGGATATTCATTTGAGGATGTATGACTCCTTTATTTTATTTAATGAATATTATTTATAATATTCAATCGAGGTATTATGACTCCGCTTATTATTTAATAATATTCTTTAATTTATTAAAGAATAATGTTCGATAATCAAACTTACTTTTGATATTCAAATAAAGATATTACTTTTGTATAAGTATATCTTTGATTATTTACTATTCATTTCAAGTATAAGTTTTACAACTTCTACTTCAATTATTTTTATAAAGATTATTCTTTATGGAAATATTATTTAAATAATAATATTCAGATATTTCTTTATATTGAGACTGATTTACTTTATTAAATCAGCATTATTCCAAACACTCTTTAAAGTATTTTCAAGTCTTTAAAATGATTTTCAAAAGTTAGAGCGGATCCCAAAACTCATTTTTATATTTAAGATCTTCCTTTTAAAAAGGGGATTTAAATACTCGCTCAAAACCGGAGGGATCCGGCTCTGTGGTGTATTTTATATTGGCAACAAGGTTGTTGTCTTGATAAAAGAGTTTTTGATTACTTACCCAACACTCGGGAAGTAAAATTTTTGGAACAAGTTAATCCATTAACAGGCATCGCCTGGGAAATATCGGTGAGTTTTCCTTTCCAACTAGATACGACTTCTTGGTGGAGCCGTATCAACAAGTTTCTACTTGGGGAAAGTGGGGACGAGCTTTACGTTTCAGAGTCATGGATTTCATCTGAACTAGGAGTGGCGTAAGTGGCCGAGTAGCGCCGGCCCAGCCGTATTATTATATTGGCCCAAATGGCCTGGAAGTTCCGCTAAGGCGGTCCATTCCTTAGGAGTTCAGTGTTCGGTTGACAAGTAAATCCGACAGGTTCTCCTCTACATGTAGAAAATGGTGGGGTTGTACTACTACGACTGATCATCGTAAGTGGTCTTCCTGGCGCGGCAAACTCCCGTAATGAGTTCATCATCCATTTGGATAATTCTGCAACACTACCCGTAGCATTTCGATAGAAAGGCTACTAATGGGTGGTTGCCGAAGCATTGACAGGGTCAAACAGTTTTATTGGTGTATCCATTGAATGAAGTATCTCGTAACTTCATTTCTTTTCAAAATATTTCAAAGATCAAATATTTTCAAGTTTTATTTGTGGTCTCATCTAGGGGATGACCTCGTGAATCTTATTATACTTTGAACAGTAGTAGTTCAAGTAGATTTCTAAAAATGGTATAAGTATAGTGAAGTAATTGGTAACTTCATCTTCTTTTAAAACTTATATCCAGTAAGTAATTACCTTACACATGATAAAGAATTCTAGTAAGTATCCATTTAGATACTTGTATTATTGTTATCACTATATATTATCTTGCGAGCTGTAAGGCTCACTCTTGCTTTATTTTTTCATCACACAACAACAGTTAGGAAAGATGGCCAGACTCCAGCAGACCCAGCGCAAGCGCGTGGGAAGCGTCCCGCGTCTTCCCGTTGATGTTATAGCTGCTATAGCTGCAGATGTAGATCTATTGGTAGATCAGGCATTCTACTTTTGAGAATCAAATTATGTATAATTATAACTTGTGGCAGATAATGGCAATTAACTGTAAATTTATCAAGTAATCATTTTGGGTTGTAATAACTTTTAATTGTGGATTCAAGGACTTGTACTTATTTCAATTTTATCTCTGAGACTATAACGGGTTGTGGTGTGTGTTAGTGTGGGGTCACAGCATAGGGTTATTTATTATTAATTAAGTGAAGTGATATTGTGGAAAGAAAGACCGTGACGACCCGGATCCCTGACCCCGGATCTGGGGGTGTTACATTTATGAACAATCATGCAACACTCCGAATGAAATACAACTATATGCAACATGAATCTATATGACTATATGGACACACACAACTAATCCTTACATTATCACCCCCAAACTTGAAATTTTCAATGTCCTCATTGAAGGTAATAATAAGGATTCCAGGCATACCTAGTCTTCGAAAAGATCACCCTCCTCGGGTGGAGGATCAGGTGGCCAATCAACCTCGACACCAGTGGCTCGAAAAAATAGTGCCCAAAGCTTGTGTCAAAACTGTAGCAAAACGACGGTGAATGTCGTGCATGGCCTCCATACGCCTAGTCACTCGCCTGTACTGCTCATCACCAATACCAGTCTTATCAACTACCTGCTACACATGAGAAGAACCCTCTGTAGGCACGGGAAGATCCGTCCAGCCACTCTCTACATCATTAAAAATATATCTCAACCCCTTATCATGGGGTGCACCTAAGAATGAATAACTCAAGTGATCTGGCAGTCGGTTGAGCTTGTAATATCCCATATTTTCAAATATTATTATTATTATTTGAAATTGTTTGTGTGATTTTATGTGAATTTTGGTGAATTATCTGGTAATTATAGTGATATTTTGGATGTTTATATGTGATATTCTTTGAGTATACTAATTTTTATATATCCAGAATAAAGTATAGATAATTGTGATATTTTTCTGGTAATTTTTGGATTGTTATATGATTTTATAATGATTTACGAATTTATTAATTATTTTCTGAGTATTTATAAATCTATTTTATAAAGTCAGAAATCGTTCAACTTCAACTGTTTTTAGGTGTTTATAACCCGAAATTCTTCCGAAAACTCATTCCTAATCTAATCTAGGTATTTTGAACATTTTCCGTGTTTTAACTTTTTCCATCCGGATTACGGTTTGAGCCATGCGCGTCCCGACGCAAAATTTTCAATACGATAATCATTTCGGTATATCAATAAAACCTTTATTCTCGAGAGACGGGATATTTTTACATTATTTTCTCATAGGGTGTTTTATAACAAGTTCGGTTTTGATAATTATCCAATTTTGATATAAAATTGTATCATTTTTATAGTTACTTAGCGGCTAAGTAATCTATTTTCGGATATTTATTTGCATAAATACTTGGATTATCTCTAGAATTGTTTTTATGGTTTTATAATTACAAGAATTATTTATGGGATTTTATAAAATTTAGAAATCAATATTTCATTAATTATTTAGCCCTGTATGATTTTCTAATTACATTTATTTGTAAAATTCGTATTTAATTCCGGAATTCTTCAAAAATCTCGAAACTCTTCTTTTATTAAGTTTGAATTATTTTGAGAATTTTAAAATTAATTTGAAAATTTTCGGGATTAATTTCACCCGCGTGTCATTTCGTTTAATTGTTAAAAAGCGGGTATAAATTGCATTTCAGGAATTGTTTTAAAATTTTGAAATTTACGTTTTCATTAACTTCGGGATATTTGTGATATTTTAAGACTATTTCAAAAAATTTCTGATTAATTTCTGCGCGCAATGTTACGTCTTTAATTGCGGTTTTAAAACCGGATCGGATTTATAAAATGAAAATGGGGTACGAGGCAAGATTTGGCTGTTTTGCAGAAACATGTCATGTTCTTACAGAATGAGATATAATTTATTTATTTTCTATTAAAACAACAGCTTCTTCCTACCTCATCTCAACCTCTCTATCTCTGTTATCTCTCTCCCTTTCACCATCTCTCCAAAACTCTCATCTCTCTCCTATCTCTCCCTCCTCTCTGTTTTCCTCCCCCGTTTTTTTCCCGGTTCTGCCACCGCTGTCCAACTCCGGTGAGTGCTCGGCGCCGCTCCTGTGTTCCACCCATTTGGTTGCTCCGATTTATGTTTGGCTGAAATACACACGCATATACACGCGTGTATGTTTGTGTGTATCAGTTGAATGTTTGCAATATTGGTTCCGTTGTTTCTTTTGATGATGTTGTGTTGCTACTCCGACTTGCTTTTGTTTCTCTGTCCCGCGCGTTGTGCGCGTGTCTGTATGGTTGAAATTTTTTTATTGTTATTTTTTTTAATGTTATTTCTGCAGGGAATTCGTTGAGTAAAATTAGTGAAATAAATTATAATTACGTGCATAAATTATTTAATCGGTAGAATTCAGCGTTGGAAACCCGAAATAAACGGGTACCCGCGGATTTTACCGCCGTCCGCGATGAATTTCGACGAGGGGACGGTGGACGATGATGATGTTTATCTGAGTCCTAATATTTTAAAATAAATAAATAAGTAAATATGTATAAAAACGTGAATAATTATAATTAATTAGTTCGAATCGATGGTTGGAATTGTTAAGTGGATTTCGGTTTGTTATCGGTTGAATTAATTGTTGGGTTGTTTGTTGTTGATTTGACGTCGACTGTATTCGACGGGTAGTCCGATAAACAAAGGAGACGCTGCCCGATTTCCGGGGAATTTACCTACGGAAATACGGGAGCGTATCCGACGATTATCGGGGCGTCGAGTGGTTATATAGATACATATGTGTCTTATATGAAACTTGATTGCACGATGTGATGAAATAATTTGCTAAAATCAATAACCCTGATTTCGTAAAATTACGAGTATACATATTTTCTGAAAACGAGCACCGAACCGATTTTCGAGAACGTGAACCCTAACTGACACGTGTATTATTATATGAAGTATGTTACGAGTTAGGCTATGTAATCGTAAGGGTAGAACTGATAGTGAGGATATGTCAGGCTTAAACGATCGTCTAATCTAGGGTATTTCGACTCTGTAGGTTCCAGATGAAAGACCCAATTTCCAAAGTCGGTTTAGGAATAACCTAGAGTTTGGTAGGAAGAGCTCTGCAAGATGCAGGTCGTTCGAGACCATCAGAACCAGACGTAGGATAAAGAGTGAAATGGAATAGTGATGGTTATCTGGCTTCTAGCAATCGCAGGAACAACACATCAACGAATTATTGAGATAAAGAAACGATGATATTTTGAGACAGAATGTCAGAACAGATGTGTTATTGCGAGTGTGACTAACTGCTAAATCCCAAAGGCAAGTATCCCTATCATCACTTTTTGTTCAAGTGATATTTATTTTAAATCTTCTTATGCAAGTATTGCTTTCCCTATTCTCAGTTAGGAATAGATAAATGTTTTACATATCGCTGAATTTAAATGCTTATTATGCAAGTACTCTCTGCTATTCTATGTTCATAATAGTTAAATGTTTTTACTTATCAAATTACTGGATTTATAAATGTTTTGGGTTTTGAGAAAAATGAGTTGGTTTTGCGAGTATTCCTGCCCAAGTAAATGGGGGAATAAAAATTTATAAGGGTGTCGAGTATTATGACCCCTCTCAATAAAAGGTTTTAAGATTGGATGATCACAAATTGCGTAAGAGGCCGTGGTGGCGGTCCAGCGGAGATTTAGGTATTATACAGGATATGATACCTTTAGGACGATATGTGCCTTGGGTGCCCACATTTGTTTAGTTGGATATACTGCGGCATACCGGTGTTGCTCCACAGCTGATCACCGGCGGCAACACATCGTCGTTCGAGAATTCCAATCTAAATTATTATATTGCTTTTGATAATATTATAAGGAATGGCTTATCAACTACTTCTGTTTTGAATAAAAGGTAAAATGCCGTTTTGATTCAGTTTCTGCTTGATGTGGATATTTAGGTTGTTGTTAAATATTAAAGGTGGTATTCGTATAGATGATTAATGTTGACTTCAGTATGGGATGTTGTGAGCATCAAAGTTCATATTGATATCTAATTTGATATGACAACAACATAAGTATTAATATCAAGAGTTCGGTTTTGAATAAAGTTCATGATTCATTCCATAATCATTATTTCATGTTATTGTTGTTTACGATATTTCCGTAAATACTGTTTTACGAGTTTTATTCTCGTCAAGATCCAAAGTATTGTTGAAGCATTTCGCTCGAAAATATCAAAAAGAGTTTTGAGTACAGTGAGAAACAATTATCCGATTCTTTAATAAATTTCTGTTTCAGCAATTATGATTTTAAAATATTATGCGCTATTGCAGATGTTGGTTTAATATCAAAATGACCATATATATTATAATGAACTTGCTGAGCATTCCTTTCGCTCGTACTTGCCTGTTTTTAAATTTAACCTCCAGTGAGGATTAACTTGCGCTGTTTAGCCGCGTAATTCGAGGAAGCAAAGAAGAAGCTTTTGGAAGGTGGTTGGTCCAGGGTTTATGAACTAGTGTAAGTTCTTTTTTGTAAAGTTGTTTATATTATATTATATTATAATTATGTTATTTTGTAGTTGGGCCTAGTATACTTCTTTTCGAAGTTATATTAGCGGGTTAGTAGTGGATTGGAATTTGTTGAAAAGAGTTTTAAAAGAAAGTGAAAATTTATTTGTGGAATTTGGATATCTTTTTTCTAGAACTGTAACCTTAAAAGATCTTGGATTAGTTTGGGGTCATAGATGCTAAATATCTTTCGCTGGCATTTGCATTTTGATTTAACAGGTTAATTTTGATTGAGGTTTTACAGTGACGGCCAAATCCTCTGACCCCGGATTTGGGGGCGTTACATGTTGATATTAGAGCAGAGGTTATAGTTAACTAGAAACGAGAGTGTGTAGGAGTGTGTATAGTTATGTGATGACGCTTGAGCTCATATCGAGTTCCTGTTGGACTATTGGATATAGTATCGAGTAAGCTAAGATAGGCGGCATTTGTTTGAGATGGTTGTGTTGAGCTTAACAAAACTCCTGGAAGTTGCAAACATCCATTGTGGAATCTTCCGAGGCTACTACGATTCAACGACGATGAAGTTTATCGATATCCTTAAAACGTGAAGAAGTGTCTAGAATTGGGTGAAGAGTCAACAGAAGAGTTCAAATGGAAGATAAGTATTAAGACTTTGGCAATACCTTCTCTTTCTATAATTCCTTTTGACATCTCTCAAAAAAAAGTAATTGTTAGAGGATATATTCCCTAACCACTCATTTTCAATCTTACCCATGTTTTAAATGTGCAAGAGACTGTCATAATGCCTACTTTTCAGGTTTTGATAGCTCTGCCAAATTATGATAATTTAACTTCCACTTTTCTTATATGGTGGATGTTTCTTGGTGATGCGACACCATTTGCTCATTTTGTGCCAGAATTTTATTCTTTGGATTTCATTTCCTTCAGAAATATTCGCTTTGAAATCTTTTCAGTTTTATTCATTTGATTTTGGATTCCTTTGATATTCTTTCATTTTGACTGAGATGAACAACCCTATCTATAGGGGACACAAGGTATACTTGTCTGTGTGATAGGAGTTGGATGGGACGTCATCACTTGTGTGTGTTATGACTACAAGAAGGTTAACAACCTTTAGTATTGTCTTAATTTGGACACGTAATACCAAGTTTATTTGATCATATTGATCTCTTAGTTATTCTTTTATTTCAATAATGATTTTCACAAATTCAGATTTTGGTCCTATTATAATATGGGATTCATTTCTATTTAAAATTTCATGATTTTATCATCCCAAACATTCGAAGGTTTGCCAATCAAATTAAGCTGAGTATCCTGGTCAAGTCAAAGTAAGGCGATGTGATGGAATTACCAAGGACGACAATGGAGTGCAATGCGATTAAAATATCAGTGATGTATAGCGAAGTCAACCTGTTTCTTTATTGGGAAAAATATCAAACTGATCACTCATTTCATCCAAATGTATCAAATGGGTCATTACTTTCCAGATTGACTCAATTTGGTTACCAGTTTGAAATTTTATATCAATTTAGTTATTTAAAAGTTAAAATTTTGTATCGGTTTAGTCATCGGAAGATGATTTATTTGATACAAAATTTCAAATTAATGATCAAATTGAGTCAAACTGGAAAGTAATGACATACTTGATATATTTGGATGAAACGAGTGACCGACTTGATATTTTTCCCTTTCTTTATTTCTCTCTTTATTTCTCTCTATCTCTCTTTCTTTTTCTTCCCCTCTATTCTTCTTTCTCGCAATCAGTAAAAGTGATTCTATTGAGAAATTGGTCAAAGGATGTGGATGGAGCAATGTTGCAGAGTATAGCTCCCGTGAAAACCATGTGGTATAAGGAATTGCAGTGTTATTAGAAATTTTGAGAAAAGTTACATATGAAAGATTGGGAAGTTGGTTAGAAGACCCTTAGTACTTTCTTCTGCTGATTCCGAGGACGGAATCCTTATAAGGGGGGTAGATTGTAATGTCCCATATTTTCAAATATTATTATTATTATTATTTGAAATTGTTTGTGTGATTTTATGTGAATTTTAGAGAATTATCTGGTAATTGGAGTGATATTTTGGATGTTTATATGTGATATTCTTTGAGTATACTAATTTTTATATGTCCATAATAAAGTATAGATAATTGTGATATTTTCCTGGTAATTTTTGGATTGTTATATGATTTTATAATGATTTACGAATTTATTAATTATTTTCAGAGTATTTAAAAAACTATTATATAAAGTTAGGAATCGTTCAACTTCAACCATTTTTACATTTTTATAACCTGAAACTCTTCCGAAAACTCCTTCCTAATCTAATCTAGGTATTTTGAACATTTTCCGTGTTTTAACTTTTTCCATCCGGATTACGGTTTGAGCCATGCGCGTCCCGGCGCAAAATTTTCGATACGATAATCATTTCGGTATATCAATAAAACCTGTATTCTCGAGAGACGTGATATTTTTACATTATTTTCTCATAGGGTGTTTTATAAGAAGTTCGGTTTTGATAATTATCCAATTTTGATATTAAATTATATCATTTTTATAGTTACTTAGCGGCTAAGTAATCTATTTTCGGATATTTATTTGCATAAATACTTGGATTGTCTCTAGAATTGTTTTCATGATTTTATAATTACAATAATTATTTATGGGATTGTATAAAATTTAGAAATCAATATTTCATTAATTATTTAGCCCTGTATGATTTTCTAATTGCATTTATTTGTAAAATCCGTATTTAATTTCGGAATTCTTCAAAAATCTCGAAACTCGTATTTTATTAAGTTTGAATTATTTTGAGAATTTTAAAATTAATTTGGAAATTTTTAGGATTAATTTAACCCGCGTGTCGTTTCATTTAATTGTTAAAAAACGGGTATAAATTGCATTTCAGGAATTGTTTTACAATTTTGAAATTTATGTTTTCATTAACTTCGGGATATTTGTGATATTTTAAGACTATTTCAAAAAAATTCTGATTAATTTCCGCGCGCAGCGTTACGTCTTTAATTGCGGTTTTAAAATCCGATCGGATTTATAAAATGAAAATGGGGTACGTGGCAAGATTTGGCTATTTTGCAGAAACGTGTCACGTTTTTACAGAATGAGATATAATTTATTTATTTTCTATTAAAACAACAGCTTCTTCCTCCCTCATCTCAATCTCTCTATCTCTGTTATCTCTCTCCCTTTCACCATCTCTCCAAAACTCTCGTCTCTCTCCTATCTCTCCCTCCTCTCCCTTTTCCTCCCTCGTTTTTTCCCTGTTATGCCGTCGCTGTCCAACTCCGGTGAGTGCCCGGCGCCGCTCCTGTATTCCACCCATTTGGTTGCTCCGATTTATGTTTGGCTGAAATACATACGCATATACACGCGTGTATGTTTCTGTGTATCAGTTGAATGTTTGCAATATTGGTTCTGTTGTTTCTTTTGATGAAGTTGTGTTGCTATTCTGACTTGCTTCTGTTTCTCTGTCCCGCGCGTTGTGCGCGTGTCTGTGTGGTTGACATTTTTTTGTTGTTATTTTTTTAATGTTATTTCTACAGGGAATTTGTTGATTAAAATTCATGAAATAAATTATAATTGCATGCATAAATTATTTAATCAGTAGAATTCAGCGTTGGAAACACGAAATAAACGGGTACCCGCGGATTTTACCGCCGTCCGCGATGAATTTCGATGAGCGGACGGTGGACGATGATGATGTTTATCTGAGTCCTAATATTTTAAAATAAATAAATAAGTAAATAATTATAAAACGTGAATAATAATAATTAATTAGTTCGAATTGGTGGTGGGGATTGTTAAGTGGATTTCGGTTTGTTATCGGTTGAATTAATTGTTGGGTTGTTTGTTGTTGATTTGATGTCGACTGTATTCGACGGGTAGTCCGATAAATAAAGGAGACGTTGCCTGATTTCCGGGGAATTTACCTACGGAAATACGGGAGCGTATCCGACGATTATTGGGACGTCGAGTGGTTATATAGATACATATGTGTTTTATATGAAACTTGATTGCACGATGTGATGAAATAATTTGCTAAAATCAATAACCCTGATTTCGTAAAATTACGAGTATACATATTTTCTGAAAACGAGCACCGAACCGATTTTCTAGAACGTGAACCCTAACTGACACGTGTATTATTATATGAAGTATGTTACGAGTCGGGCTATGTAATCGTAAGGGTAGAACTGATAGTGATGATATGCCAAGCTTAAACGATCGTCTAATCTAGGGTATTTCGACTCTGTAGGTTCCAGACGAAAGACCCAAGTTCCAAAGTCGGTTTAGGAATAACCTAGAGTTTGGTAGGAAGAGCTCTGCAAGATGCAGGTCGTTCGAGACCATCAGAACCAGAAGTAGGATAAAGAGTGAAATGGAATAGTGATGGTTATCTGACTTCTAGCAATCACAGGAACAACACATCAACGAATTATTGAGATAAAGAAATGATGATGTTTTGAGACAAAATGGCAGAATAGATGTGTTATTGTGAGTGTGACTAACTGTTAAATCCCAAAGGCAAGTATCCCTATCATCACTTATTGTTCAAGTGATATTTATTTTAAATCCTGTATTTGCTCTGCTCCTTCTTCATCTTCAATAACTGATTCCCCTATTAAGGATCTCTCTAAGGTATCTGACTTTGGCAATTACTCAGGATTTGAATTCATGACAGAGTCAACCCACTCTACTTTAAAGCACTCCTCTTTAGCTGTGGGTAACTTTATTGACTTGAACACATTAAAAGTGACCTATTGATCGTGAACCTTCATTGTAAGCTCTCCTTTTTGCACATCGATCATAGTTCGGCCTGTAGCCAAGAATGGTCTTCCCAAGATGATGGGAATCTTCTTATCTTCCTCAAAGTCCAGAATTACAAAATCAACTGGGAAGATGAGTTTGTCCACCTTGACCAAGACATCCTCCACTATTCCTCGCGGATAAGCGATGGAACGATCAGCTAGTTGCAATAACATGTATGTCGGTTTCGGATCAGGTAGACCAAGCTTCTTGAAGATAGACAAGGGCATCATATTGAAGCTAGCTCCCAAATCAGACAAGCATTTATCGAACGACAAGTTTCCAATAGTGCAAGGAATAGTGAAGCTTCCAGGATCTTTAAGCTTCGGAGGCAACTTCAGTTGCAGCACAGCACTGCATTCCTCCGTAAGAGCAATGGTCTTTAAGTCATCGAGCTTCACTTTCCGAGAGAGAATACATTTTATAAACCTCGCATAGCTAGGCATCTGTTCAAGAGCTTCAGCGAAAGGTATGTTGATATGAAGTTTCTTGAACACCTCCAGAAACTTAGCAAATTGTTTATCCAACTTCTGCTTCTGCAGCCTTTTAGGAAAAGGAGGTGGAGGATAGACCTGTTTCTCCCCTGTATTACCCTCAGGAGGAGTGTGTTCCACAGTTTTCTTCCTTGATTCCACCTCGACATCCTTCTACACCACTTTTTCAGCCACAACTGCATTTTTTGAAACTTGAGATTTTCCAGGCTCTTCGTCTTGCTGAATTTGGGGGCTTGCAACTTTTCCAGACCTCAAGGTGATGGACTTCACCAGTTCCTCGACTTCCCTCTTGCCTGGATTATCTTCTGTATCACTAGGGAGTGTACCGGGTTGTCGATTCAGTAAGGCATTAGCAATTTACCCCATTTGGTTCTCCGGAGTCTTGATAGAAATAGCCTGGCTTTGGCATATAAGAGCCTGGTTTTTGCACATAAGCCGCAACTCCTCCAATTCAGAATTTTCATTCAAAGATAGACCTGCACCTCCATGAGTTTGATGTTGAAGTTGGAGTTGTTGTCTTGGTGAAAATTATTGTTAAAAACCAGGAGAATTAAATTGCTTGGATCCAAACTGCTGATAAGGCTATTGTACCACATTCTGATTGTTGCTCCAGCTGAAGTTAGGATAATTCCAGTTGTCAAGATGATTAGTGTCTGGAACTGGTTGCTGCGATCTCTAAAAGTTGCTCATAAACTGAGTTGATTCACTAGATATAGCGCATTGCTCTGTCGCATGCGAACCTGCACAAAGCTCAAAAACACCCGTCCTCTGATGAACTCCATAGTTAGCCAGCGAATCGATCTTCATAGACAATGCCTTTAGTTGAGCAGTGATAGCCATAGTTGTACCCACTTCAAGAATTCCTGCTACCTTACTCTATGGCAATCTCTGGGTTGGATACTGATATTAATTAGTAGCCATCAGTTCAATTAGATCATAAGCTTCATCGTAGCTCTTATCCCATAAGGCTCCACCTGATGCTGCATCGAGCATGGGTCTGGACTGTGCTCCCAAACCATTATAAAAACAATTGATGATCATCCAATCAGGCATTCCATGATGAGGATACTTCCTAAGCATCTCCTTGTAGCGCTCCCAAGCTTCATATAAAGATTCTCCTGATTGCTGTGCAAATTGAGTAAGAGCATTCCTAATTGCAGCTGTCTTTTCTATAGGAAAGAATTTAGTGAGAAACTTTTGAGCAAGATCTTCCCAAGTAGTAATCAAACCAGCTGGTAGAGAGTGTAAGCAACTCTTAGCCTTGTCCCCCAGAGAGAATGGGAATAGTCTCAGCTTCACAACATCTTCAGAAACACCGTTGAACTTGAAGGTGTCGTAGATCTCAATGAAATCCCTAATGTGCAAATTGGGATCTTCCTTTGGAGAACCCCACAACTGGATTGAATTCTACACCCATTGAATCGTGCTTGACTTGATTTCAAAAGTATTAGCTGAGATGGTTGGTCTGACAATGCTAGACTAAATGTCATTGATCTTGGGTTGAGAAAAATCCATCAAGGCTTTCGTTCGTGCTACTGGATATCCCATTGTAATGAGTACCTGAAACACAACAAGTAAACTGTGAAAGTAAAAGATTCTGAGTCAGTGAACTTTAACGACCACTGATGACAAGCACATAAACTAAAAATTAACACCGAGTCCCCGGCAGCGGTGCCAAAAACTTGTTAAGGCGAAAACACGCGCTAAAATTCACGCAAGTATACGCGTTCGCAAGTAGTATAAGATATAAATCAGATTCTCTCCCACAGAGACTGGTTTAGGTTAAATTCAATTTATGCACCTATGCAACAATGAATGGTTATCTCTTAATGCTAAGACAAATAACCAGTTGAGATTGTTTATAACTAAGAATTAAACTAACAATTATAACTAAGAGAACAAGAATGGTTGAATTAATATATATGACAAACATGTGATGGTGATGCCACTAATCATATAGCACGAAACTAGCAAACGCCAACTGTCGTTGTACGAATACCCTATTACCAAGAATCCACAAAAGAGATAGAAGTTGAATAGACACCAATTATTCTTAGTCCTTATATGTCGTTAAGAATTGAAAATATAACGGTTTAATGCGCAAGTTATCTATCGTGATTACATAGGACAAGTAAGATGGTTAAAATTACCTACGAATCATGCATAACAATTACATGAACCTATGCTAGCATGGCAAGTTCTAAACCTCTATATTCACTTTCGCTTCAATAGAGATTAACACATTATCTTATATGTTAGCTACGCACATAAGACGAATAAGCACAACCAATACTAGGATATCAATCAATCACCACACACTAAGGTATCAAAATAAATTAACTAAAGAAATCCATAAATAAATCCTCTAGAACCCCATGATAACGATTAGTTCATAACTGAACTCATCGTCACCATGGGTTCCAATGAAAACATGATAATAAACAATATAAGAATACTAGGGTTCAAAGACAAATCAAAAACAAGCATCCAAGTATCGCCTAAATCAAAAAAAAACAAAAGTCTTCTTCTCCGTAGCCGTCTCGTGCTCTCTAGGTCTTCTTATTGCTCTCCCAGGCCTCCTTGTTGTTAAAAACGTCTTTTTATTGGTATATATAGGCTCCAGGATGACCAGGACTCTCAAAATCTTTAATTTCAACTAAAATCAGGATTCTAGGGCAGAAACCGGGTGCGGGCGCGCTGTTTTCGGGCGCGGCCGCACTGGAATAGTGTTTTCAGCGGCGCGGGAGCGCTGACATTTTGGAAAAATTTCTGACATTTCTTTTTTTGGTCGTATCTTGAGTTCTGCTCGTCAGAATTAGGCGATTCAACTTCCCACACGAATCTAACAAGATTCTCTATAAATTTAGAATGGCCTAGGTCTCCAATTCTGATCTCGTTTCAGTATATTTCTTTGAAAAGCTTCTTTCTTCATTTAACTGATGCCTGAAATGCACAAACACAAAAATACATCAAAAGTACCAATAACTTGAGTCCAAAACACCAACTTAAGCCTGTAATGAAGCGTTCCAAGTAGATATATAATCCACTTATCAGTAGTCTTCCTTGGTTCCACTTCTGCTTTTTGCTGCTATACTTCTTCTTCAGCCCCAAATTCTTCATTTGAAACTTGAGTTTGTTCGGGATTTGCAACCTTCCCTGACCTCAAAGTGATTTCCTTCACATGCTCCTTAGCTTCCCTCTTTCCTAGTACTTCAGTGTCATTAGGTAGTGTACCAGCTTGACGATTTAGCAATGCATTGACAGTTTGTCCAATTTAATTTTCCAAGGTCTTGATAGAAACAGCTTGGCATTTGCACATAAGCTTCAACTCCTCTATTTCAGATTTTTCATTAGCTTGTTGCAGCTGAAGTTGCTATCTTGGTGCATATTATGGTTGCTGAAAACCAGGGGGTTGTACTGCTTAGCTGGGTACTGCTGATAAGGCTGTTGAACCGCATTCTGAGCGTTGTTCCAGCTGAAATTAGGATGATTGCGGTTGTTAGGATGATAGGTGGCTGGCACAGGGTGTTGTGATCGCTGAAAGTTGCTCACGAACTGAGCTGATTTACTAGAAATAGAACACTAAAATTTTCATGGGCACCAACACAAAGCTCACAGACACTAGTGATTTCATAAACTCCATAATTAGCCAAAGTCTCCACCTTCATCGTCAAAGCCTTAAGTTGGGCAGCTATAGCAGTTGCTGCATCCAACTCCAGAATTCCTGCTACTTTTCCCTGAGTCAGTCTCTGGGAAGGATTCTTGTATTCATTAGCAGGCATCAGTTCAATCAATTCATAAGCTTCATTGTAACTCTTAGCCCCCAAGGCTCCTCCTGATTCTGCATCGAGCATGGGTCTAGAAGTAGCACCCAATCCATTGTAGAAATAGTTTATAATCATCCAATCAGGCATGCCATGGTGTGGGCACTTCGTTAGCATATCCTTATATCGATCCAAAGCCTCACACAGAGATTCTCCCATTTGCTGGGCAAACTGAGTAAGATCATTCCTGATTGCAGCAGCCTTCGCATAGAGAAGAATTTAGTGAGAAACTTTTGAGCAAGATCTTCCCAAGTAGTGATAGACCCTGGTGGTAGAGAATGTAACCAGCACTTAGCTTTATCCCTCAGAGAGAATGGGAAGAGTTGCAGCTTAATAGCATTTTCAGTCACACCATTGAACTTGAAAGTGTCACAGATCTCGATGAAGTCCCTGATGTGCATGTTGGGGTCTTCTGTAGGAGAACCCCCAAACTGAACTGAGTTCTGTATCATCTGAATCATGCTTGACTTGATCTCAAAAGTGTTAACTGAGATGGCTGGTCTGATGATGCTTGACTGAATATCATTGATATTAGGCTGAGAATAGTCCATCAAAGCCTTAGGAATTTCTGCTTGATCTCGTAACACTACTAAAACTGGTTCCTCGAATTTATTTTCTTCTTCTACCTTCTCTTTATCCTCAACAACTTCCCTTCGAACCACTACAGCTTCTTCCTCGGCTTGATCCAGATTTCTCTTACAAGACCGACAATGCGTATGCATACACGCTCACTAGAGTACCTGAAATAAGACAAGGAAACATATAAGTAACAATGTCTAAGTCAATGAACTTTAACAACCACTGATGACAAACACATAAACTAAAAATTAATGCCGAGTCCCCGGCAGCGGCGCAAAAAACTTGTTAGTCGCTAAACACGTGCTAAAATACACGCAAGTATACGCGTTCACAAGTAGTATAAGATTTAGATCAAATTCATTCCCACAGAGACTCTTTGGTTAATTTAAGAACATGCATCTATGCAACAATGGTATTGTTATTATCCAATGCTAAGACGATTAACAAATTGAGATTGTTTTAACTAACTTAAGCTAACAATTATAACTAAGAGAATAAGAATGGTTGAATTAATATATATGACAAACATAGGATTCTAACTTCATTAAATACTTCATTCAATAGCCTTTTCATTCTTAACCTTGGAATATAATGGTGATGACACTAATTAGATAACATAAAACTGATAAATGCCAACTTTCGTTGTACGAATACCATACTACCACACATCCATAAAAGAGATAGAAGCTGAATAGACACCAATTATATAGAGACCCTATATGTCTACAGAATTTGACAATATAACGGTTTAACGCACAAGTTATCTATCATGATTACATATGGCAAGTAAAGTGGTTAAAATTACTTACAAATCATGCATAACAATAACACATGAACCTATGCTAGCATGGCAAGTTCTAAACCCTTAAATTCACTTTCGCTTCATTAAGAATTAACACGCTATCTTATAAATTCATGACGCTCATAAGACGAATAAGCACAACCAATACTAGGCTATCATACAATCACCACACACTAAGGTATCGAAATAAATTAACTAAAGAAATTCATAAATAAATCCGCTAGAACCCCATGATAACGATTAGCCCATAATCGGACTCATCATCAACGTGGGTTCCGATGAAAGCATGGTATAATAAACGTAGTCTTTATAAATGAATGATAAACAAGTATAAACAAGAGTATAGGTTCAAGAATAAGAAAACTAGCATCCAACGTTACAACTTAAACAAAGAATTACAAGTTAAAACTAGATCTTCTTCGCCTTGGTTTAATTGTGCTAAACGGTCTTCTTACACCTTCTCCTTGTGCTCTGGTATGTCTCTTTATAAAAAACGAGCTTATTTATGTATATATAACATCCCCATATAGAGTAGAAGTCTTATGGATCAAAAGCCCAATAGAATCAGGATTTCTTTTCTCGACCTGGCGCGGCCGCGCGCTTGACCAGCGCGGGCGCACTGAGCTTCTGGACTTTGGGCGCGGCCGCACGCTATCACAGCGCGGGCGCGCTGACCTCCTGATTAAAATTCTGACTTCTTCAATTTTCCATGTTGATCTGCATTGATTTTCTAAGAGCTTTTATTTCAACACCTTTCTAACACCAAATTAGCACCAAAATAATGCTAATTCACCTGATTACCTGGAGAATGCCTGAAAATGCAAAAACACTAGAAAACACATTAAAACACCAACAGCTTGAGTACGAATACACCAATTCAAAGCTTTACGGAGCGTAATAAAGTGTCATAAATGTCACTCAATAGTATGAACATTATACAATTTTAAAGTAAGTTCATGCACAGTAGATTTGTATTCAGACACAGACATATCTATAGTGGTAAGTTCAGGAACCTGAGATGATTATGATGATTCCTCTGAAGAGTTTACCATAAGAGCCAGATTTACATACTCTTCTTCTTCATCCGAATCAGTATCCTCCCAGCTTTTTCCTTCAGCAATGTACACTCTTCCCTTTTCCTTCACCACATAAGCATTCAGCTTCTATTTCAGCTTCTCATTCTTCCTCTTCAAATCTTCATAAGTTTCCTTCTTTTCATAGGAGTCTTTTGCTTTTGTTGCCTTAGGCTTTCTACAATCAGATGTAAATTACCCTAACTCATTGTAATTGTAACATCTTGTTTTGCTCTTGTCTAACCAACTTCACTTGTAGTCTCCTCTGGAGCTTGACCCTGATGAGTAGCTTCCTTTCTGAAATCTCTTTGATGAACCTCTTGGTTTATAGTTGGGCTTCCTTCTGAATCTAACATGACTAAATTTACAGCCCTGTATGTCATAGATTTTTCCTCCAACTGTTCAAGTTCTTCATGTGTGTAGAACTCACTTTCATCCTCTGGCTCACCATGAGCAATTTCAGCTACGAAAATTTCCTTGATTATTGAGGAGGGTGCAACCTTGTCTTCTTGAGCTTCAGGTTCACGAACTACAAGTGCAGTGGTTTTTGCAAGTGCCATACTCTTACTGTCAATGGAACCAGGTCCATAGATAATAGCTCTCCGCTCTTGCTCTAGCTCATGTGTTCTTAGCTTTCCATAGATCACATCCAGGGACATAGTAATAAAATCTGCTCTTTCCCTAATTGATGTATTTTTTTGTTTCAGGTGAACTGGGAGCGTCAGCATAAACTTTCTGTTAGACTCTCGTATAGGATAAACTTTCCCTTGCAGCTTTAATTTAGTTAATAGTCTTGTATATCTCTCAAAGAGTGAAGACAGTGCTTCGCCGGGTTGAAGTTTGAATGCCTCATACTGAGGCATCAGAATATCCATCCTATTTTCTTTGACTTCTTCTGTACCTTCCATTAAAAGCTCAATGGTATCCCACATATCTTTTGCACTGTTATATTCTAGAAGTTGATGAATCATATCATTATCGGTCGATTCCATAATTATGAGTTGAAGGCTTGTGTCCAGATTTATTAACTCCTTGTCAGTTTCCGTATATTTAGACGGATCCCTAGGAGTGGATGAGGAAGGAATTCTCACACCAGCTGTGGTTGTGTATTCAACACCTACTTCCATCGGAACATAAGGGTCATTCAGTAATATCCCAATATAAAGTGGATTCGAAGCTTTTATAAATAATATCATCTTTTTCTTCCATAGGTTGTAATTATCTCTATCGAATGGGGGGACCTTTATACTTCCAATTCTTTTGTTGTTCATCATCTTGGCGGAATTAAATTATTTAAAGTCAAAAATTTCAAGAAATGAGAATTTTTGAAAATTAAAAAATTCAAGAAATTTTCAAGAACTTGTTTCTTTCTCCGGATCTTGATTTGTATGTCAATCAACAAGCTCTGATACCAATTATTAGTCCAAAAGTATCGTAGAAGGGGGGTTGAATACGATACCTACAATCTTTTTGATTCATTTACAAGTTCTTCGTTAAAAGTACGAAATCAAATTAGATACAAAATAATTCGAGGAGTATATTATTTTATTAATATAATCCTTGAGGTTGCTACAATCTAATCAATAAATTAATTAGCTACAATAAATTCAGCAGCATAACAATATATTTACAAGCTTAATAAATGAAGTGCTTTAATGGAGCTCCCGTAAACACTCTGTTGAAAGCTGAAGAATATGACTAAAATGAATTATATTCATTTTGCTGCTAATGTAGACTTTCAATTTCATTGGACAGGTGGCATTGTTGTGTCCACACAAATCTTAGAATTGCTGCATTGATTCACTGGACATTTACAAGTGTTCTATGGCGACTGGTGTATTCCTTGATTTCTCTTCTATGACGACCAGTGTATCCCCGTGTACAAGCTTCTATGGCGACTGCTCTGTATAGCCTGTGTTGTTGTTCTATGGCGACCAGTTGGTGCTCTATAGCTACTATTATGGTGCCTTCGAGTGATTCTCTATGGCAACCACTGTGTTGCCTTAGAGTAATTCTCTATGGCGACCACTATGTTGCCTTAGAGTAATTCTCTATGGCGACTAATGTGTTGCCTTAGAGTAATTTTCTATGGAGACCACTGTGTTGCCTTAGAGTAATTCTCTATGGTGACCTTGTAGTAGTCCTTACACCTCTATGGCGACCAGAGTGATAAGTTTTCTGCCTTAGAATGTTTTTGCTTCTGTTTTTCCATTCTTCACTGTATCAATACTTTCTTCTGTAACTGAATTAAAATCCCTTCTTGAATACTGATGTTTGGTGCACTAGTCTGGTTCACAAACAACTAGTATTGAGAGAACCTAATTTAGTTTGTCTTATATTTCTGAGCTGATACAGGTTTGTGAATATCCATTGCTTCTTTCACTGAACCCTTGATCTGCAACACTTGAAGTCAATTGATGTAACTGATAATTAAAGTCCTTTGTTATCTTATTCTTCATGGCTGCTTGAACATGTTAATGAACTTCTTCCCATGATCTGTTTTGAGGACTTAAAGAGTCAATTGCATCTTTTGGTTCTTTGTCTTTATCATGTCTTCATCTGAAGGGTTCCTGTGCTTCATAATTTAATATTGTTTATCTGTTTTTATTTTCATGTTGAGTTATAATTCCTCGATTATATGTTATATTACATTATGCTTTACAAAACCTTTTATAAAGAATAACAGTGCAAGGAAACAGTCGGAAGGATTCCATAAATCGATAAATTATAATTGAAGAAGAAAGAATGAATGATGATTTAGATATGAATGAGACAACCATATTTGTACTCAAGATGGCCAGTCTTTCATACTATATGGCATACAAAACATGATTAGGTGGCGTCCCACCAAACTCTTCATTATTTCGATAAAACGTCACACCATAATACTGCTTGGCTCAATCAGAAATCAATATTTTGAAGGAGGAATGATTTGAAAGGGATTCAATAATTTTCTTTTCCTTATCACGTCATAGAACTTATAATGAAAAAAGTTCATACTTTATTCAGGAATCAGAATATTATACACTATTATATTGTAGAAAAGAATAATATCATTGGTTGTCATCCATATTTCACTTATGTACATCTTCAGCACTTGTTCGATTAATAGATCCCATTCCGAGTCACACATTAACTTCAGAAAGTTCTCTGAAATGCCTTCTTAAATCAATTATTAGAATAAATTCTTATTTATTAGGTCTTGTATCTTTAGCGTCGTGCTTCCATGTTCAATATTTTTATAATTCGACCTTGTTTGCACTCTTACGAGATTTACAATCATCATTTCAAATTTCGATTATGCTACTGATCATCCAATATATCGATTCTTTTGCTAATGATATTCTTCCTTTAGAAAAGTCTGGAAATTTTATCAATCTTCTTTGATCATACTCAGGCTTCTTTTCAATCAATGAACTCTTTAAACTTTAATCGTCTCAAGAATTAAATAGTGTCTCTGCACGCTGAGTATGTTATTAACATTATCAAACAAAATTTGGATTCCTCTATTTAGAACAATCGAAACTTCTTTGTAATAGCGGGTCTACTTGACCCTCTGAATTAAAAATACTAATTCCAGAACAAGTATTCTTCTGGTAATCTGAATCTTATAACAAATAAGAAACTCAAGTAGTATTTTGACAACCAAGTTTTAAAACTTGTTTTGTTCAAAAGGATCTTAGAAAAATCTTGTTAAGAAAATCTCTTTTGAAAACTATTTAGAATTTTGAAAATCACATACCTGGTCGTCATTACTATATGAGTTGGTTGTTGTCCTTCTCAACCACTACAAGGTATCAAATTAAGGAAACAATCAGATAAGAGCCCATTCATTTCCACATATCCTCTACCCCTTATTGAGTCTATTTTTCCTTCATTAGTTGATGAAAACTTCAGTTACCGTTGCATATTATCTCATTCATAACTTCACTTCAAGGCTTCCATTCTGGTAATACTTTCATCATCATTTTTTCCATTGCTAAGTATAACATGTCTATCCAGTAATCATCAAATCTATTTTATAAAACAAGATCGACTAATATCACATCATATTACTACTATACGTATCACGTTTGGTCATAACACCATCATCTAATTCCAAGAAAACTCTCAATTTCCAATATTCTGTAACTCCTTTAAAATCCATCTACCTCACTCCACAAGATAATTATGGGTGGCATACTTACTAGTAGCTCCATATAACCTGGTAGCGGCTATCTTCCGGAACACACGTATCCTCACTTTAGGTTCCTTCTCACATTTCTTAATATCTCGTGTACCCATCATATACTGTAACTCTTGTATCTATCCCCGTAGGTGTTGTTGCTCCATAAGACGGGTCTTAAATTGATGGTATAGAATAATGTGTAAGGTAAACTGAAAAGATGCACTCACAGCTGAATGTCCGGTAGAACCAGGATCAACATGCGGGGATCCTCGAATAGGTAATCTCACATCAGGGGATGGAATAATAGATTGAAGAAGTGCAACCGTCACAACAGAAGGTAATATGGCTAATACTGATGGAAGAGCAGGGTCTGGATCAGATGATGGTCCTTCGACTGAAGGCTCCGAATAATCAGACAATACCTGGTTAGAAGAATCTTCCATCGCTGTTATCAGAAAATCGCGTCGCTAGATAAGAATCTCGAATCTCATCATGAATCATACCAAAACCTATTATACAATCGCACTCAACCTCTCGACGTCTGATCTTTCTATTTCTTAATCGTAATCATAACCCTCTATCCATTCCCGACAATCTAGGCTTGTTTTAGTGACTTATAACCTGTAGCTCTGATACCAAACCTGTGACGCCATCCAAACCCGGGTCAGAAGTTTGGGGTTCACAACACACACACCCCCAATATATAAACCTGTTTATGAAAGTAATATATTTAAAGACCCTACTTACCATAACCATGGATCGTAACAGGTTAAAGTATGAAAACAAGCCACCGCCTTAACTTTTATTACATCGTACCAAATCCCAACTAGTTCAACTTACAACTGAAAGTGAAACATTCTTACAAGCTTACATAACCCAAAACTAAACATAAAGCTCCTGCTATCTCGATTCAACTTAACCTGGAATCCTAGCTCGCACACTGGATTGGGAATCCTCGTTACCAACCATTTCCTTTTTAACTTTAGAATAACATAAACAGATTTGCAAGAGTGAGCTAATTAGCTCAGCAAGTCATAATAGCAATAACTGAGGTTAAACAATGATCAATTGAAATGATTCAGAAAAATCAAGTTTCTTTATAAGTAGTGATTAGAATTGGATATTTACTTTTCATTTTAAAAACCATAGTTAGGCTGCTGATCAGTCACGCACTAACCCCGAGCAAGACTCACAACTCTACTCTTTATATAGGATCCAAGGCACGTATTGGCCTAATATGACCACGAATCTGGTCAAAAGTTATAATACCATCCACTTCTAAATGATTCAATATGATAACCATTGTAATTCAATAAAACAGAATCATAATTAACATTGATAAAGCATTTATCTTTGATCATAGGACATTTCATAAGTATCACCGGGGTATATCAAGGTATATATATAAAGAACGGCTTTAATCCAGTTGAGAATCAGGTGTCTGATGAATAATGGTTCAATATTAAAATAGGGTATAGATCTTTGATGTTATAGGGTATTATAGGGTATATCAGTTTCTGTATGCTCAAGTAATTCTGTTTCAGTATTTAGTTTATGATGTGTATGTATTTGTGGAGTAGTATTGTAATTGTATGGTTTAATATCTGAGAAATCAACCGTCAGTGGTTTACAAGAAATAAAGCTTACAACTCAAGTTCAATGATATAATCAGGGGTTAAGGTTGAATAGTTTAAAGCACTTGTAATACAAAACATGACTTATTTTGAATACTAGCAACATGTTATGAGAAAGTTCAGAAATATTTGCAATATATCTCGAAGAAAGGTTCAGAAGTACTTGCCTTATCACAGATGATTTCCAACTTTACTTGTACTCATCTAACAGTTTTTTTCATCAATCACTTTCCTTTTTTTTATGCCTTGCTTCTATTCATCAATCACTTGCCCTCTCTTTCTACGTTTCAGTTCTATTTACTGATCACTGGCTTTCTTTTTCTATGCCTCGCTTAGTCTGCTAGGCATCACAAGTATCTTTCAATATTCAATCTCATATTATTCTAATCGTCACATATACGTCATAAGCTTCTATCTACCCTTCGTTTTACCCAAATCCGATTTACGGATTGAAAGTTATGACCAAAATAGTTAAACAATAACCATATAGGCATATAACACATCAATCAGATAGCACGCAATATATTCAAACAAAATAATTTTTCAAAGAAGATTTGGGGTCAAAATGATTTTCCAGATATTTAATACGAATTTTTGAACATTTTTCAGAATTAAAATGGGTCTCTGAATCATTTTATAATTAAATAATAGGGTTTGAACACCCGAATCTGACTTTAAAATCATTTAATAATAATTATCGAGTCTTAAAAATAATTTAAAATAATATTTCAAACTCGAAACTATTTTTCAGAATTTTTAAATCAAAAAATAATTAAATTTAATTAAATAATCAATTAAAATTAATTAATAATTAATTAAATCAATTAATCAATTAATATTTAAATTAATTGACTAATTAATCAATTAATTATCAACTAAAATTAATTAATTAAATAATTAAGATTTATTTTTACATTAAAAATAATTTTCAGAATAATAAATAATAAAATTTTGGAATTCAAAATAATTTCTAAAAATAATTATTAAAGAAAATACCGTTTTTGAAAATAATTAGAACAGAAATCCTGTTTTTATAAAAATGTGAAACATAGATCCTATTTTCGTAAAATTTTAAAACATGAGTATTTATTTTATAAAAGAGGAGAGACTTCGGGGGTTAAATGGCAATTTAGGCATCCCCGTCGTCTTCTCCAGTGACTACACCGGCGGCGACTTCGCCGACCGCCGTGTCCTCGCCCAGAATTTCGCACCAAGTTGCAGAATTGTAGTACTCGTTACCAGGAACTTCCCTATGGCCTTAAATCTGGAAAACAATTCGCCAATCGGCCGGAAAATCGGCGTAAAACTTAACGTTTCCGATGAGCTCACTCCAGGAACCCTCCGTACATCACACATACATCATTCGATTCATTTTTAAACGATCTACACACTGGTACAATCAATTTCATCTAATAACCCCTAACAAATAAACGCCTAATTTTCAATTAAGAACATTCGAACACATAAACCCTAATTTCATTAATTCGAGAATCAAACTCAATTTTCTATATGTTATTGAACTCCAAATTTAACATATAATATACCAAAATGATCAGGATAAAATTATCTACAAGATATAATCATCAAATCATACAAACAACATCAACATCGAAAATTCCTCTTCTAATCATTAATTAATTCGAATTAAAATAAATAAATAAGATCAAAACCTTGAAATTTGCACTGAAATTGATGGTTGATTTTGAAAGAGCTTTTCGAGAAATTCTATTCGGTATATGGCACGCTCGATTCTGAGTTCGGTAATCCCTTCATTTTTTGTTTTGATTCTTAAGAACGCGACGATTAACTAGGGTTCTCTTTGTATTTTCTATGTTTTTACTCATCGATTATAATTATATGAATAAAATGAAATAAGAAATAGGCTATTTACATTTATGGAATATTAATACGCGCTGGATCACATTGGATCAAAAAATAAGTTACTTAGCCACTAAGTAACTGCAAAAACGATCCGTTTTGGATAATTATCAACTTGTTTTTGATAATTATCAACACCGGGCTTTTTATAAAACAGTTTATACAAAATTAATGTAATATTATCCCGTCTTTCACGAATACGGGTTTTGTTGGTCTATAAAAAATGATTATCTTATCGAAAATTTTATGTCGGGACGTGTACGGGTCAAACCGTACTCTAGATTGAAAAAGTCAAAACACGGAAAATATCCAGAATAATCAGATTTGGTTAGGAAGGAGTTTTCCGAAGAGTTTCGGGTTGTAAAAATGCAAAAACGGTTGAAGTTGGACGATTCTGGGTTTTATAAAATAGTTTTGTAATTATACAGAAAATAATTAATAAATTCATAAATCATTATAAAATCATATAACAGTCCAAAAAATTACCAGAAAAATACCGTAATTATCTAGATTTTATTCTGGACATAATAAAATTAACATACCTATACTTTACCATATATAAACATCCACATATCAACACCGATCATCAGATAATTCACCAAAAATTCATTTAATAATTACATAATAATTAGGTATTGATAAAAATAATTACACGATATATCCCGGATATTACAGTCTTGGTTGACCATGAGCTTCTTTTTAGTTTTGGAAGTTGGAGTTGTTTCAGCATTTTTCTTCTCTTTATCTTCATCAGCAATTTCTTGCTTTATGATAAACTCTTCTTCACTGAAATCAACTTCACATGCTTTGAACATAGGTGAACCAACCTTTCTCAGCATAGTTGGGACATCTTCATTTTCTTTTGCTTTTCCTTTATCACCTACATCTTTCTTGTTGTTATTCAAAGCATCATAATCAAGACCAATAGCTATGTTAGCACATGGATTGTTCTTCTCATGGTACTGACCAACCAACTCAGATGCATTCCTGAATGATTTCAGTTTCACCTCATTTTTCTCAATCTTTTCTCTTAACACAGTTTCAATCTCATTGGCACACTTCAGCTTGTTTTTCAAATATTCATTTTCTTGCTTGACTGACTCAAGCTCCACAAGCAGTAGATCAATCTTTTGCTTCTCACTATCAAGCTTCTCATTAACTTTTGTTAGCCTATTGTCTTCCTCAGTAGCTGCCACTAAGCAAGTGTGTATATGAAACATCTCCACACTCATCTTTTCCACAGTCTCCTTATATTGACTAGCATTTAAATCAATAGTGGTTAGAGTTGGTACCTTTAATTTTGAAGTGGATGCTTCTTCATGTTCAAAAGCCATGAGTGCATAGTTTCCAACCTCTTCATCCTCATCATCAACATCAATATCATCCCAACTTTTTCCTTCTGCAATATAAGCTTTTCCAGACTGCTTTTTCAAGAGAGCTTCATACTTCGCTTCCAGTTCAAGATAAGCCTTGTCTTTCTTCACCTTTTTAGGCTTTTTGCATTCAGTAGCAAAGTGACCCAACTCATCACAGTTGAAGAACCTTATCTTTCATCTGTCCACAGATCCTGTTTTGTAGCCACCTTTGCTAGCTGAATTGTACTAAGCTTTTGGTTTCCAATTATTGTTGTTAGAGGATTGTCCCTTGCTTTTAAAAAATCTTAGCTTCTTGACTCTTATGTTGGAAAATTTTCTAGCCAAGTAAGCCATGGATTGATCCATTTCATCTAGCTCATCCAGGGTGTAGTATTCATATTCCTCCAGCTCCAATACAACTTGCTTCTGAGGTCCTTTGTTCTTTTGTTCCATAGCATGAACAACTGGAACTTGATCATCTTGCTCATCTTCACGTTCTTCTCTGTCATTCACAATCAAATCACTTGAACCATCAACAACATGACCATGGTGTGCTGATATTTTCTGTTCAAGATGGTCAGGAAGAGCTAGCAGGAACTTTAGGTTAGCCTCCTCAGCTTCATAATATTTATCTTGTAGCTGCAATTCATTTATTAATTTATTGAACCTTTCAAAAACTTCAGTGATTCATTCTTTTGGTTTAGCCATAAACCCCTCATACTGAGCAACAAGAATCCTCTTTTGGTTTGACCTAACCTCCTCTGTTCATTCACATAAGATCTCTATTTTCTCCCAGATCTGTTTAGTTGTGTCACAGTTGACAATGTTGTTGTACATTACATTGTCAAGTGACTCTATTAAGATTAACTGCAAGCCACTATCCAGAGAGACTTTTTCTTTTTCAGTTTCATTATATTCTGAAAGATCTTTAAGAGCATAATGTGCTAGAATGACCATGTCTCCATCTGTAGATTCCTCAACTCTTACCATGGGAATAAAGGGCCCATTCTTGAGGATCTAAATGTATAAAGGATTGACCATCCTGATGAACAACAATATTTTCTTTTTCCATAGTGTGTAGTTAGATCTGTCAAAGGTAGGAATTTTGATACTGCTAAGCTTTTGTATTCATTCTTCCAAGATCTTTAATCTGTTTACTTTCAGATTTTGCTCTGATACCACTTGTTGGGTAATGAATACAACACAGAGGGGGGGGGGGTGAATGTGTCTTGGACAATTTTAATGGCTTTTTGAACTGTTTTAAATGGTGAACAAAATAATCTGTCTTGTAGAGATAATATGCTTTAACAATAATAATAAAGCATGCACATGAAGACACTATCTTTCAAAACTCACTTAATTTTATATAAAAATCAAGCTAGTGTTTTGCTATAAATTTTTGGGTTCTTGGTATGTTAAGAACTCAGCTTCTCTCTTAAGAGTTACAAGGCTTTTTAGATCTATTTTGTTTTTTTAAACAAAGCATCCAGTGTCTACTTTATAGAACAGTAAACACTGGTTTTACACAGCATGCAATAGCATGTACTAAACTCTACTTAAAGTTAACTAAAACTTTCTATGCTTAGTGTATCTTTGCAAATCGTGCATGTCTGTGGCTACCTTTGTCAGTTAATCTTGACCTTTGATCTTGTACTCTT